>NC_090322.1:86461089-86777812 GCF_040869045.1 Eurosta solidaginis
TTTTGAAATAACAAATAACACTTTATGAAGTGCGATAGGAACAACCAAGAGAGTAGAAAAAGGTAACCTAGATAATAGAGCCACTAAGCGATCTTTAACTAATAGAAGATTGAAGAGGCGAAGAGTAATTAGAATTTAGTAGCGACTTTATTATAGAATATGAAAGGTGTGCCAAAATTTTTGTTTGATTCTTCTTCACGAACCAACACGCTCATAAACAGAGGAACCCAACAAACCACATTCGTAGTTACCACGCCGACACAGGTATCGATTACACTCAACTAGAATTAGTAGCATTTAACGCACCAATACTAATACCTAACCATAGTTACTAATACTTACCCCTGAAGTACTAATGATTCAATAATTACCTTAAAATTTTCCAGTTCTCTGTTTTAACGAAGTTACGTGCAAATATACGTACTTTGAATTATTCGAAGCGAACCTAATCGAGTAGTCCGAGCAATCCGGTTATTCGAATAATCTAAAGGAATGCAGGCCTTTTAAATTTTCTGAGCGATCATTTTTCTAAAGCTTTTCGGTATAGTAAGAAGGATTGAAAAACGGCAAAGTGTGCGACTATTGCCGCTAAGGAAAACAAAATAAGGAAAGGGGATGGGTTTAGGAGATTTTATTCCTTTCCTTCCCTGTACATTTTTTTTATGATACTTGGATGCGTCCTAGTATAAATCTAGATGTATTGCACTCGTTGCCCTGTATATACGTATTGTCGCAATCAATTAAGGTCTTATGCCAGAACGTTTGTAAGGAATATTATCTTGCAAAAGCAAAATCAAAACAGACTCAGTTCTTTTATTATCCGCGTTAATCGGAGATGCGAATCAGATATAAAACCTAGTTAACTTTCAGTGATGAACGAGTTCTTATCCTTGATCGTGATTTTGTAAGATTGACCATTAGTTAGTTTTAGACTTAAGAGGTTCACCTCGTATTAAGTCGATATATACCCAGATACATTTTGAGTAAGTTTTATTGCAATGAATTATAAATAAAGTGTGTGTAATGGGAATGTTGACGTTCATCTTTATTTAGAAGGCACTAGGTAGGACAGGTAAGGGGCCACCGGAATTTTAGGTGCGGCGGTGGCCATGGTTTTTGAGGGTGGGTATCAGCACCGGGCGTCGCAACACCACCCACGGCGCCCCCTATATATATTCGGCCCTCTTTGTTTATTTTTCATTTTGCTTTCCTTTTCCCTTTTCAGTTTTTTTTTTTATTTTCAGCGTTTGTTTTTTGTATTTTAAATTTTATCAGTTAGTAACCGGTCATTTCCGGTTCGGTTAGCTTTGTCTCCTTTTGCGTTAGATTTTTTAGTTTTTTTTTGAATTTGAATTTTTTGAATGTTAACGGTCTGTCCGTGACATCCGGTTCGGCCGGATGTTGTTTTATTTTGAATTTATAAACGTTTTGAGCCTGTCTCTGCGCTTCTGTCAGGGTTTTTTTTTATTTTGACAGCTTTCAGTTTTGATAGGCATGATAGGAACTTTTTCTGTTTATGGCGCAGGAACAGTAAGGTTGGCAAGGACCCGCCCCAGCCGACAATGACTAGCCAATGTGCACCACCACATCATGCCGACCGCCTTCCTTACTGCTTCCACCGAAGATGCGATACCATAACAATTTTATATATTGCCTTTTATGCTAATTTATTTTAGTTCTTATTTTATTTTATTATATATTCTCTTATTTCAAATTGGTTTGTTATTATTTAAATGCAACTTGACTGAATCGGAAAATTTCACGTTGTATATTAAACGAAACAAAAAAACGTCCCAAAAACATTTTTGATTTTAGGTCAAAACGGCAACCGGCATCATAGCGGCCTTATTGCATAGGCAGTATATTACCCACTATCTACCTGTATATTAAGTCGCTAACAAAATTTCCATACAAACAATTGACAGGCGGTTTCGCATAGTTAGCATACGTAAAATCATATAAAAGTGATATGAATCGATTCGTATAGATCAGCCGCAGTGCATAGGCCTATTTTTGTTAACAAATATTACTCTATTTGTTTATAATTAATAGAAAAAGTTTTTTGTCAATCCAACAATCTCTCCAAATATGGATATTTACTTTCTTGCACAAAAGCGCGCCATCTTTGGACAAATTATGTAAGTGCTCTAAGACACAAACCTACATAAGCGTACGCGCTACACGGTGAAAGATTTAAACATGGTTTCCCATTGTTGCCACTTACCTATAATAGCCTCTACCAAAATCCTAAAAATTGTTCCAAAATAATTTGTAGCGTACCAAAAAGCTTAAATAGAATTTATTTTTGCCCGGCCCATTTTTTGTGGCAAATTACACTTACACGTAAATACACAAGTCTTTATTTAACAGATTCTTTGTTTTTATTTTAGTTGTTTAAAAAAAAACATGAAATCGCAAATAATGAGTTAACTTAAGTTGAAACTAGCTAATTTATTTATAACAATTAATGGCAAACTTGCCCGAAAATGTTTTTGCATTTGCAGATTTAATCCTCATTTTAGATAAAGTATTTTTATACTGAACGAAAAAAAAAGTTACAAAAATATAAAATTAAATTTTTTATATTGCCTTTTTTTATTTATTTATTTATTATTTAAAGTCGACGACAAACTATGGTCGACTGCATAATATAAAAGATATATAAATATACAACTCAAAAGATAAAATTTAAGATATATTGAGATTTCAACAATGTTATATTACAAACAAAGAAATATTAATGAACATTACTATTTAATTTCAAAATATAATAATAATAAGAAATATGAGTAGAAATAAGATCTTATGCCGAAATCTTATACTGGCGGAATGCATCAGATTCCGCTCAGCATGATATCGGAATGCAGTGGATTCCAATCTCCCTGTTGGAATGCAACAAGATTCCAATCAGCATGTCATGGGAATCCGGCAGTGCTAAGAGTAGTGTAATGAGGATACGCCATCACAAGGCATAAAAAAGTAACATGATCTGTGTTGTTGGAATGCACCGGATTCCAATCAGCTCGATGCCTGACCAATAAGATTATACTGCCGGAATGCATACGATTCCGGTCAGTGACTCATGAAAAAGCATGTTTTTTACGTTGTTGGAATGCACCAGATTCCAATCAACACATTACTGTCTTGTTCCTGCTTAGTCATACATGTTGATAAATGTTCCTCCATCCTTAAGCGAGATAGTTCCTGTTTTTTATCGAAGGAATAAAATGCCGGCAAATTAAATTAGCTTGTATCTCTTAAATTAGATAGGCAAGTATTGCATTACGTATAGTGGCAAAAGTACATTCAAGACTGATGCAGCTATACAAGTCATTGTAGTGCGCGCACCAGATAAGAAGAGGATTATTTTTAGCAAAGTTTCGTCGACAAAGGGGTAAATAGAAAGGAACGTAGTGTCTGGATACTCTAGGGGGAACCGCAAAACCAAGCGGCTGAGGAGATCCGCGGAATCAATTTCTCCAATAATGAGCTTATGGATGAACAATACCCCCAGTAATATTCTCCGATTTTCCAGAGTGGGTAAGTTAATAAGAAGAAGTCTACTTCTGTATGGAGGAAGGTGGAGACTTGAGTCCCAATTTTTGCTAATTTATTTTACTTCTTATTTTATTTTATTATATATTCTCTTATTTCAAATTGGTTTATTATTATTTAACTGCAACTTGACTGAATCGGAAAATTTCACATTGTATATTAAACGAAACAAAAAAACGTCCCAAAAACGTCTTTGATTTTAGTTCAAAACGGCAACCGGCATATAGCGTGCATAGTCAGTATATTACCCACTATCTATATATTAATACGCTAACAAAATTTCCATACAATAAATTGACAGGCTGTTTCGCATACTTAGCATACTTAAAATCATATAAAAGTTATATGAATCGATTCGTTTTGATCAGCCGCAGTGCATAGGCCTATTTTTGGTAACAAATATTACTCTATTTGTTTATAATTAATAGAAAAAGTTTTTTGTAAATTCGCACAATTCATACAAATATCGTACGTCATTTTCGTGCACAAGCGCGCCATCTTTGGGAACAATTATCTAAGTGTTCTAATGCGAATTTCAAAAACCTAAACCTTTATGCACAAGCGCGCCGTCTTTGGGAACAATTATCTAAGTTTTCTAATGTGAATTTCATATTTTATGTATACTCGCTAAATTCGAAAGCACAAATATTTCACCTACATTCAAATATGGTTCCCCATTGTTGCCGCTTACCTATAATAGTCTCTACCAAAATCCTAAAAAATTGTTCCAAATTATTTTTAGCGTACCAAAAAATCTTAAAAAGAATTAATTTTTGACCGGCCCATTTTTTGTGGCAAATTTCAATTAAACGTAAATACATAAGTCTTTATTTAACAGATTCTTTGTTTTTTATTTTAGTTGTTTTCAAAAAAACATGAAATCACAAATAATGAGTTAACTTTTGTTGAAACTAGCTAATTTATTTATAACAATTAATGGCAAATTTGCCCGAAAATGTTTTTGCATTTGCAGATTTAATCCTTATTTTAGATAAAGTTACGTCGTATACTGAACAAAAAAAAAGTTACAAAAATATAACATTACATTTTTTATATTGCCTTTTATGCTAATTACGGAACAAACAAACGTTCCAAAAACGTGTTTGATTTTAGGTCAAAACGGCAACCGGCATCATAGCGTGCATAGTCAGTATATTACCCACTATCTATATATTAATACGCTAACAAAATTTCCATACAATCAATTGACAGGCTGTTTCGCATACTTAGCATACGTAAAATCATATAAAAGTTATATGAATCGATTCGTTTTGATCAGCCGCAGTGCATATGCCTATTTTTGGTAACAAATATTACTCTATTTGTATATAATTAATAGAAAAAGTTTTTTGTAAATTCGAACAATTCATACAAATATCGTAAGTCATTTTCGTGCACAAGCGCGCCATCTTTGGGAACAAGTATCTAAGTGTTCTAATGCGAATTTCAAAGACCTATATCTTTATGCACAAGCGCGCCGTGTTTGGGAACAATTATCTAAGTTTTCTAATGTGAATTTCAAATTTTATGTATACTCGGTAAATTCGAAAGCACAAATGTTTCACCTACATTCAAATATGGTTCCCCATTGTTGCCGCTTACCTATAACAGTCTCTACCAAAATCCAAAAAAATTGTTCCAAGTTATTTTTAGCGTACCAAAAAATCTTAAATAGAATTAATTTTTGACCGGCCCATTTTGCATTTGCAGATTTAATCCTTATTTTAGATAAATCGTATACTGAACAAAAAAAGTTACAAAAATATAACATTACATTTTTTATATTGCCTTTTATGCTAATTTATTTTAGTTCTTATTTTATTTTATTATATATTCTCTTATTTCAAATTGGTTTGTTATTATTTAAATGCAACTTGACTGAATCGGAAAATTTTACGTTGTATATTAAACGAAACAAAAAGACGTCCCAAAAACGTTTTTGATTTTAAGTCAAAACGGCAACCGGCATCATAGCGGCCTTATTGCATAGGCAGTATATTACCCAATATCTATATATTAATTCGCTAACAAAATTTCCATACAAACAATTGACAGGCGGTTTCGCATAGTTAGCATACGTAAAATCATATAAAAGTGATATGAATCGATTCGTATAGATCAGCCGCAGTGCATAGGCCTATTTTTGTTAACAAATATTACTCTATTTGTTTATAATTAATAGAAAAAGTTTTTTGTCAATCCAACAATCTCTCCAAATATGGATATTTACTTTCTTGCACAAAAGCGCGCCATCTTTGGACAAATTTGTAAGTGCTCTAAGGCACAAACCTACATAATCGTACGCGCTACACGGTGAAAGATTAAAACATGGTTTCCCATTGTTGCCACTTACCTATTAATAGCCTCTACCAAAATCCTAAAAAATTGTTCCAAAATAATTTGTAGCGTACCAGAAAGCTTAAATAGAATTTATTTTTGACCGGCCCATTTTTTGTGGCAAATTTCACTTACACGTAAATACATAAGTCTTTATTTAACAGATTCTTTGTTTTTATTTTAGTTGTTTTCAAAAAAACGTGAAATCGCAAATAATGAGTTAACTTTAGTTGAAACTAACTAATTTATTTATAACAATTAATGGCAAATTTGCCCGAAAATGGTTTTGCATTTGCAGATTTAATCCTGCTTTTAGATAAAGTACGTCTTATAATGAACGAAAAAAAAAAGTTACAAAAATATAACATTAAATTTTTTATATTGCCTTTTATGCTAATTTATTTTAGTTCTTATTTTATTTTATTATATATTCTCTCATTTCAAATTGGTTTATTATTATTTAACTGCAACTTGACTGAATCGGAAAATTTCACATTGTATATTAAACGAAACAAAAAAACGTCCCAAAAAAGTCTTTGATTTTAGGTCAAAACGGCAACCGGCATCATAGCGTGCATAGTCAGTATATTACCCACTATCTATATATTAATACGCTAACAAAAATTCCATACAATCAATTGACAGGCTGTTTCGCATACTTAGCATACGTAAAATCATATAAAAGTTATATGAATCGATTCGTTTTGATCAGCCGCTGAGCATAGGCCTATTTTTGGTAACAAATATTACTCTATTTGTTTATAATTAATAGAAAAAGTTTTTTGTAAATTCGAACAATTCATACAAATATCGTAAGTCATTTTCGTGCACAAGCGCGCCATTTTTGGGAACAAGTATCTAAGTGTTCTAATGCGAATTTCAAAGACCTAAACCTTTATACACAAGCGCGCCGTTTTTGTTGTTGTAACAATGCTCGCCCCACCTAATAGCCGCGAACAATCACAAATTGTCATCAATATCCTCTAACGGGAGTCCAAGGAAACTTGCCGTTTCAACAGGGGTGGACCATAAGGAAAGGAGTGTTAGAGGCGTTGGTTCCACATTACAATTACAGAGATGGTTGGTGTCATGTGGGGACACATTGCAAGCGGGGCATACATTTTGTATGTCGGGGTTGATTCTGGATAGGTAAGAGTTTAACCTGTTACAGTATCCAGAACGAAGTTGAGCAAGAGTGACACGCGTTTCCCTGGGGAGTATGTGTTCCTCTTCCGCGAGTTTTGGATACTTTTCTTTAAGTACTGGATTCACCGGGCAATTCCCGGCATAAAGGCCCGACGCCTGTTTATGGAGTTCACCAAGGACCTGCTTGTGTTTTTTCGCTTCATACGGCTGGGTTCTCAGGTGCCGTATTTCCTCAAAATGCTTACGGAGATGACTCCTTAAGCCCCTAGGCGGTGCTGGTTCATCAATCAGATGTCTGTTGGGATGCCCAGGTTTCTGGGTATTCAACAGGAACTGTTTGGTCAGCATCTCATTTCTCTCCCTGATGGGGAGTATTCTCGCCTCATTATGCAGATGGTGTTCTGGGGACATAAGAAGACAGCCCGTGGCGATTCTGAGAGGAGTATTTTGGCAGGCCTGTAGTTTCTTCCAGTGGGTAATTTTTAGGCTTGGCGACCATATGGGTGACGCGTAGCACGTAATCTCGGAGAGATCAGGGAGGTAGCCGTTTATTTTATTGCATAGCGCATCGACCTTTGGGCCGTGGCCTGTGGCCATTATTGTGCAGTCATCGGCGTAGGAAACGATTGTGACTCCTTCCACTACCCGCGTCACTAACGCCGCTACACGCTTGTGGAACATAAGAACGTATCGAATTCCGTATCCAATCATGGACTAGCACTTTTCTTTATAAGCAACAGCAAGTTGTGGCTCATATGGCAGCAATTTGACAATGGCAGGCGTATGTTGTGTCTTTAGCAAACATGTCTGGGTATCGATACGTGCCCCACGTGCATGCTGTTCCTTCGCCTGACGGCGTAGCAACTCGTTACGTTGGAAAAGGAAATGACGCGAGCTTAGCTCAGGTGAATTTTGATCTGGCGGAAAAACCTGTAGACTCTCCGTACCCTCAATAGAGGCGTAATGATTCTTTCCTGGACGCATGAAATACGAATTAGCCCATGAAATAAACTCAGTTTGTAGTATTGGCTTAATCACTGTGGATTTTGGTTCGTAATTTTCGCTCATACTGCTGCGTGCCGAATGCGAACCACCCTCACCACCACCTCCGCCACTATAACCAACAGCACTCATATTCAAACCAGCTCCTGCATTCATTACAGTACCAACACGATTGCCATTTATTGGTCCACAGCTGTATGTCTCATCGCCTATCGAAGTGGTGCGTAATTACGCTGCAGTAGCGCTTGATGGTCACTGTTATTTATAATATTGTTGCCTAAGAGCTTATTTCGGAGCTTGGCAGCCCAGTTGCGTAACTTACGCTGCAGTAGCGCTTGATGGTCACTGTTATTTATAATATTGTTGCCTAAGAGCTTATTTCGGAGCTTGGCGGCCCAGTTGCTGGCGTTTTGATTGTCTACTTGTACGGCGCATGCACCAACAGGTGGTGATTCGCCACTTAAGAAATTTCCCCGCGTTGAGGGACTCGGTGGCAGACTGACACTCGAATTGCACTTATCACTGGTTGCCTCTTTTGCAGTAATTAAATCAACAGATTTATCATGTACATATGCAATGATCTTTTGTGCTGTTGCAGCCACTTCGGGAAATTGATCATGACTCAGATTGTAAATGCCTTGCCACAAGCACAAAAATATCGAATGGAATGGTATGGCGTTGGATACCATATTTGATATTGAGCTTGAGCTAGCGCCACGCCTCATAGAAACATGGCATTCGAGACTGTGTGTAGAATGATGTACGACAGAAACAACAACAACAACAGAAACAGGCGCTGGTTTACCAGCCACACCATGACTCACATTTGCGCTGCATTCACTACCACCCACTAATGTGGCGGTTAGAGTTAAGGCGGGATTTGAGCTGTTCATTTGCTCTTGCATATAGAACCTGACAAATTGGGATTCAAATAATACCACCAACCATTGAAGCGCAGCAGCCAACTCTAGACGTACTAACGGTGACATATCTTCTCGTACAGTATCCAATAGAGTTATCGCAATTATACGATCTATATTATTTGCATGTTCTTCGCGATCTGTAACGGAACTGATGAAAGTGCCTAATGCAAAAACAGCTGCAGCACATGGGATCCTTTAAACGAGGATAGAGTTTTTTGTGCGCCAAATCGCGCGCCCCAGACCAACGTGCCTTTTCAAAGTTCTGCCAAAGCATGTCTAAACATATAGCCAGCCATTGTCGCAATGTTGTTGTTGTTGTAGCAATGCTCGCCCTACCTAATAGCCGCCACCGATCACAAATTTTCATCAATATCCTCTAACGGGAGTCTAGGGGTGGACCATAAGGAAAGGGGTGTTAGAGGCGTTGGTTCCACATTACAATTAAAGAGATGGTTGGTGTCATGTGGGGACACATTGCAAGCGGGGCATACATTTTGTATATCGGGGTTGATTCTGGATAGGTAAGAGGTTAACCTGTTACAGTATCCAGAACGAAGTTGAGCAAGAGTGACACGCGTTTCCCTGGGGAGTATGCGTTCCTCTTCCGCGGGTTTTGGATAATTTTCTTTAAGTACTGGATTCACCGGGCAATTCCCGGCAAAAAGGCCCGATGCCTGTCTATGGAGTTCACCAAGGACCTGCTTGTGTTTTTTGTCACTTCATACGGCTGGGTTCTCAGGTGCCGTATTTCCTCAAAATGCTTACGGAGATGACTCCTTAAGCCCTTAGGCGGTGCTGGTTCATCAATTAGATGTCTGTTGGGATGCCCAGGTTTCTGAGTATTCAACAGGAACTGTTTGGTCAGCATCTCATTTCTCTCTCTAATGGGGAGTATTCTGGCCTCATTATGCAGATGGTGTTCTGGGGACATAAGAAGACAGCCCGTGGTGATTCTGAGAGCAGTATTTTGGCAGGCCTGTAGTATCTTCCTGTGGGTAATTTTTAGGATTGGCGACCATATGGGTGTCGCGAAGCACGTGCTCGACTGGCTAATTGTTTTGTATGTAGTCATGAGCGTTTCTTTATCTTTTCCCCAGGTACTGCCAGCGAGGGATTTGAGGAATTCTCGGAACAATTGCGGCTGCGTGCTCACGAAAATGTAGATCCTGATCAAACGTCACATCCAAGATTTTGGGGTGTAGGACAGTCGGTAGCGTAGTGCCATCGACGTGGATGTTCAAAATGGTCGACATTTGGGACCTCCATGTTGTAAATAAGGTGGCGGAAGATTTAGTCGGTGATAATGCCAGGTTTCGCGAGGCGAAAAAACTGGAGAGATCAGGGAGGTAGCCGTTTATTTTATTGCATAGCGCATCGATCTTTGGGCCTGGGCCTGTGGCCATTATTGTGCATTCATCGGCGTAGGAAACGATTGTGACTCCTTCCGGTGGTGAAGGTAGCTTAGATATGTAGAAATTAAACAAAAGTGGGGATAGGACACCACCCTGTGGCACCCCTTGTTTAATTCTCCTTGGTTTTGATGTTTCGTTTCTAAATTGCACCGATGCCTGCCGACCACCCAGATAATTTGCGGTCCACCTTTTAAGACATGGGGGAAGGGTAGACCCTTCCAGGTCGTGCAGTAACGAGCCATGGTTGACCATATCAAAAGCTTTTGATAGGTCTAGCGCTACGAGTACTGTTCTATGGTGGGGGTATTGATTTAAACTGCAATTTATCTGGGTGCTAATGGCATTTAGCGCGGTGGTAGTGCTAGGGAGTTTTCTGAAGCCATGCTGATGAGGGGCTAGCTGCAAATGTGCTTGGGAGCAAAATGGCTTAAAGCGTTTTTGCCACTGGGGATAGGAGAGATATCGGACGATACGACTCACCTATGTTAGCTGGTTTCCCAGGCTTTAGTAGCGGGACCACCTTGACCATTTTCCATTTCTCGGGTATGACAAAGGTGGAAAGAGACAGGTTGAAGACATGCGCTAAATATTTGAAACCCTCTTTCCCTAGGCTTTTAAGCATCGGCATGGCTATGCCGTCTGGGCCCACTGCTTTGGATGGTTTAGCGCGACCAATGGCGTCCTCAACCTCTTTAGAGGTGATGGTGATTGGTGACGCGCTGAATTTGTGTTTATGTGCGTGTCTATTGGCTCTCCGTCTATCTTTGTCGACCGTAGGATGCATTATATATTGTCGGCAGAAAGCGCTCGCGCATTTTTTCGCATTCGACAGCACTTTGTCGCCAAAGGCGATGGAAACATTGTCTTTGTGCTTAGTCGGATTCGATAGGGACTTTACGGTGGACCAAAGTTTACCCACACCGGTAGAGAGGTTACATCCTCTTAGGTGCTCCTCCCATTTCGCCCGCTTGTTTTCATCCACAAGCAATCTGATGCGTTGGTTTATGTCCCTTATTTGGGGGTCGCCTGGATCAAGCTGTCTTATAAGGTCACGTTCTCTCGCTAAGTTTGCGGCCTCCGCCGGGAAGGGGGGCCGGATTTCGGGAATTCTCCCGGCGGGAATGAAACGTGCCGAGGCGGATTCAATGACCTTACGGAAGGCACGCTCCCCTTGGCGGGCATCATTCGGGATAGGGAGGGCAGCAAAGCGGTTGTCTGTAAAGGATTTATATTCTTCCCACTTTCCTTTTTTGAAGTGTACGCTCGAGCGAAATAAGTATGGGCATGTGGTCGGATGCCAATGTTACCAGTTTGACGCAGTTTACGAGTTCTGCGCTCATGATTGAGATATCTGGCAAGCTGTGACAGCTTTCTACCATACGTGTGGGGGCGTCTCCGTTTATTGTGCAGAACGTCGTTTCTTCTATTTGATCCGCCAACATCTCACCCCTACTGTCCGCTCGCAAGTTTGAATGCCATAGATCATGATGGGCATTGAAATCGCCTAAGATAATGCGATTGCTGCCAGTGAGTAAGGCCCTGATATTAGGGCGGTATCCACTGGGGCAAAAGGTGACAGGAGGGATGTAGATGTTGATGATTTCTAGGTTTGCATCGCCTGACCGGACAGATAGGCCTTGACGTTCTAAGACATTCTCCCTGCGGTCGATGCCAGGATCAAATATATAATATTGCACAGTATGGTGTATGATAAACGCGAGGCCGCCTCCATTTCCGCTCTCGCGGTCTTTCCTGTGGACATTATACCCAGAGCAGGTCTGCAATGCAGATCTCGCTGTGAGTTCAGTCTCTTAAATCGCAGCAATGCGGATGTTGTGCCGCTTCATGAAATCGACTATCTCCGTAATCTTCCCAGTTAGTCCATTACAGTTTAACTGCAGAATTCTGAAGTGCATAAGGAGAGACGCCACCGCTCTGGGGGTAAGTGACGGGTGACTACGCCTGGGTTGTGGAAGGCCAGGACGCAATTGCTGTTGTGGCCCTGGGACTGGGCGTCCTTGGGCAAGCATTGGGGTACCCGGATGATTTGGGTTTGCGACCTGGCAACATGGCGTGATGAAACCCGTCGGGGGATTGCCGTCGCGGAGACCAGAACATCTAGGAAAGTGGCACCACCCAAGGCAGGAGCTGCATTGGGCGGATGTCGCAAACCTATATATTCTATGCTGGCAGACGGTGCAAACGGAGGTAGGAACTAAGAGTCTGTTTCCCTGACCTGCACGATTGCTGCTGGAAAAGAGGGGGGGAGAAGACGGGGGCAGGGGCTGATGCTCAGAATTGCTACCAACTCTACTACGAAGGTAGTAGTTATGAGTGGTATCAGCTGTTTGAGTTGTTGGCGCCGTGGGGCGCGAGCAGCAGCGGGTACTTGTTGTGGCTTGCTGAGCAGCGGGGCTGCTGGAAGGTAGTGGAGGCGCTTTGGCGTAGACTACGGGACGCCCTTGGGCGTGAACAGCAAGGAGCCACAAAAGATTTATAAAAGTTACGTGGACGTCGGGTTTTGGGATCAAGTCCAGAACAACCTGTCCGATGCAACCATCCCTTGCACGAGACACTCTGAACAGCAAAACCATTTCTCAGGACCGGGGTCAGGAGACGGACCCGGATTGGATTCGATGCCTTCCCGGAG
The DNA here is from genome assembly GCF_040869045.1 of Eurosta solidaginis. Taxonomy (NCBI): domain Eukaryota; kingdom Metazoa; phylum Arthropoda; class Insecta; order Diptera; family Tephritidae; genus Eurosta; species Eurosta solidaginis. The sequence continues at coordinate 86,474,115 of NC_090322.1, forward strand.
TAAGAGAGTATGGGGCAGTCCTGCTGCAACGAGCTGCTGGGAGGATGACAATTTGTGGGAGGGACGAAACAAATTAAATGGGGTCACACTGAAATGACAGTCCTTGGTCGGGAAAATTCCCGAGTCGCTCCGGTACATAGAACCGACTGCCTTGGGAAGCGACAAGCGCGCCGTCTTTGGGAACAATTATCTAAGTTTTCTAATGTGAATTTCAAATCTTATGTATACTCGCTAAATTCGAAAGCACAAATGTTTCACCTACATTCAAATATGGTTCCCCATTGTTGCCGCTTACCTATAATAGTATCTACCAAAATCTTAAAAAATTGTTCCAAATTATTTTTAGCGTACCAAAAATCTTAAATAGAATTAATTTTTGACCGGCCCATTTTTTGTGGCATATTTCACTTAAACGAAAATACATAAGTCTTTATTTAACAGATTCTTTGTTTCTTATTTTAGTTGTTTTCAAAAAAACATGAAATCGCAAATAATGAGTTAACTTTTGTTGAAACTAACTAATTTATTTATAAAAATTAATGGCAAATTGGCCCGAAAATGTTTTTGAATTTGCAGATTTAATCCTCATTTTAGATAAAGTACGTCTTATACTGAACAAAAAAAAAAGTAACAAGAATATAACATAAAATTTTTTATATTGCCTTTTATGCTAATTTATTTTAGTTCTTATTTTATTTTATTATATATTCTCTTATTTCAAATTGGTTTGTTATTATTTAAATGCAACTTGACTGAATCGGAAAATTTCACGTTGTATATTAAACGAAACAAAAAAACGTCCCAAAAACGTTGTTGATTTTAGGTCAAAGCGGTTACCGGCATCATAGCGGCCGTATTGCATAGGCAGTATATTACCCACTATCTATATATTAATACGCTAACAAAATTTCCATACAAACAATTGGCAGGCGGTTTCGCATAGTTAGCATACGTAAAATCATATAAAAGTGATATGAATCGATTCGTATAGATCAGCCGCAGTGCATAGGCCTATTTTTGTTAACAAATATTACTCTATTTGTTTATAATTAATAGAAAAACTTTTTCGTAAATCCAACAATCTCTCCAAATATGGAGATTTACTTTCTTGCACAAAAGCGCGCCATCTTTGGACAAATTATGTTAGTGCTCTAAGACACAAACCTACATAAGCGTACGCGCTACACGGTGAAAGATTAAAACATGGTTTCCCATTGTTGCCACTTACCTATAATAGCCTCTACCAAAATCCTAAAAATTGTTCCAAAATAATTTGCAGCGTACCAAAAAGCTTAAATAGAATTTATTTTTGACCGGCCCATTTTTTGTGGCAAATTTCACTTACACGTAAATACATAAGTCTTTATTTAACAGATTCTTTATTTTTATTTTAGTTGTTTACAAAAAAACATGAAATCGCAAATAATTAGTTAACTTTAGTTGAAACTAACTAATTTATTTATAACAATTAATGGCAAATTTGCCCGAAAATGTTTTTGCATTTGCAGATTAAACCTCATTTTAAATAAAGTACGTCTTATACTGAACAAAAAACAAAAAATTTACATAAATATAACATTAAATTTTTTATATTGTCTTTTATGCTAATTTATTTTATTTCTTATTTTACTTTATTATTATTTAAATGCATCTTGACTGAATCGGAAAATTTCACGTTGTATATTAAACGAAAAAAAAAACGTCCCTTGATTTTAGGTGAAAACGGCATTCGGCATCATGGCGGTCGTATTGCATAGGCAGTATTTTACCCACTATCTATATATTAATACGCTAACAAAATTTCCATACAATCAATTGACAGGGTGTTTCGCATACGTAGAATCATATAAAAGTTATATGAATCGATTCGTATTGATCAGCCGCAGTGCATAGAATTAATTTTTGAACGGCCCATTTTTTGTGGCAAATTTTACTTACACGTAAATACATAAGTCTTTATTTAACAGATTATTTGTTTTTTATTTTAGTTGTTTTCAAGAAAACATGAAATCACAAATAATGAGTTAACTTTTGTTGAAACTAACGAAAACAAAAACGTCCCTTGATTTTAGGTGAAAACGGCAATCGGCATCATGGCGGCCGTATTGCATAGGCAGTAGTTTACCCACTATCTATATATTAATACGCTAACAAAATTTCCAAAAATCAATTGATGGGCTGTTTCGCATACTTAAAAAAAAAAAAATAAATGTAAGGCGCGATAACCTCCGAAGAGATCTAAGGCCGAGCTTCTCTTCCAATTTGCGTCGTGCTCCTCTTGATTTTTCCCTACAAATTGGCCGGACGGGACCTACTTGTTTTATGCCGACTCCGAACGGCATCTGCAAGGCAGATGAGTTTTCACTGAGAGCTTTTCATGGCAGAAATACAATCGGAGCGCTTGCCAGACACTGCCGAGGGGCGACCCCGCTTAGAAAAATTTTCTTCTAATTGAAAAATCTTATTTCTAAAATTTTGATGTTGCTTTGCCCGGGAGTTGAACCCAGGGCATACGGCGTGATAGGCGGAGCACGCTACCATCACACCACGGTGGCCGCCAAATTTTACTTACACGTAAATACATAAGTCTTTATTTAACAAATTATTTGTTTTTTATTTTAGTTGTTTTCAAGAAAACATGAAATCACAAATAATGAGTTAAATTTTGTTGAAACTAACTAAATTCATTTATAACAATTAATGGCAAATTTGCCCGAAAATGTTTTTGCATTTGCAGATTTAATCCTCATTTTAAATAAAGTACGTCTTATACTGAACAAAAAACAAAAAATTTACAACAATATAACATTAAATTTTTTATATTGTCTTTTATGCTAATTTATTTTATTTCTTATTTTACTTTATTATTATTTAAATGCAAATTGACTGAATCGGAAAATTTTACGTTGTATATTAAATAAAAAAAAAACGTCCCTTGATTTTAGGTGAAAACGGCATCCGGCATCATGGCGGCCGTATTGCATAGGCAGTATTTTACCCACTATCTATATATTAATACGCTAACAAAATTTCCATACAATCAATTGATAGGCTGTTTCGCATACTTAGCATACGTAGAATCATATAAAAGTTGTATGAATCGATTCGTATTGATCAGCCGCAGTGCATAGAATTAATTTTTGAACGGCCCATTTTTTGTGGCAACTTTTACTTACACGTAAATACATAAGTCTTTATTTAACAGATTATTTGTTTTTTATTTTAGTTGTTTTCAAGAAAACATGAAATCACAAATAATGAGTTAACTTTTGTTGAAACTAACTAGATTCATTTATAACAATTAATGGCAAATTATAATTTTATTTAATTAATTATAAATACATATGAGTGAAAATCTCTGAAGTGTAAACACCATTTTCCCCGAAGTTATGAAAAATAAAAATCTTTGCTTATTTGTTAAGTATTTACCAATACAACAATATCCCATAAGGGAGCTTTATGAAAAAATTAAAAAAAAAAATATTTTTGTCCTTTTTTTAATAAATTTTTTATAAACAAATAGGGGTTTAACCCACTGCCCCGCCTTGAATTTTAAAATTTTTTAATGGGTTATGTTGGAAATATGATGAGTAACATCATATCACAAATTTGTTTTGTGCTCTCAACGGAAAGTATTAAAAAATAATTGTTTCTGTTACACGTCGCACTGCTGCGAACATGCGGGCGGCCGATATGCTCTCATTTCTCCATTCGCGCAAAGCGAGTTATAGTAATGTACAAACATAAGCACATACAAACATATATAACAATAAAATGCTTATTTGCCTATTGCGTACTCTATTTTCAAGCATTTCTTATTTTGTTCTTACATATTTACTTATTAATTGGCATAACTAAAACATATTCTTACAGATATTCATACATACATATGAACCTACAAACGCACGCACATACATATAGATGCAATTCACAAAAATTAACGGTAAAGAACGCATGTAAAATAAGAGTTATACATTAGGGGGACTCATGTAACCGTATAAATGCCTTATAAAGTGTGTAAACGTATAAATTTATCTAGTGCGTAAACGAACTGTCAAATTTTGTATGAAAAATCATTTACACAATTTGTATAAATTTGCGCGCACATTTGATTGTGTAAACGCGGTAAACTTAAAGGAATGCAACCTTGCAGACATTACAGCAGGCATTTTCATCAGAAATCTCCAATATCAGAAAGTCATTTACAAGAATATCTTAGTAAAGACGTTTTAGTTTTGATTTTTCACTTAATCTTGGCATTTTTTAATTTGTATAACAATCAAAAAATTTTTGTTTGGCAATAATACAGCTGATAAACAATCAAGTTTATCAAGAGTATTTCTAGGTGCGTTCATATAACAGCGTGTGTAAATGGATATAATTTTACACCTTATAAGTTTATATGCTTTCATGAGTCCCCCTATTGTCATTTACAACGATGGGTAAAATTAGTTTAGAGTAATCCTTTTATTGAATAACGACGTTGCTCATTTAAACCCCGCGATTATTTCACCTTGATTTTGGTGTTGAATTGAATATTCTATATAGTATAAACAGTACGGTGTAAATTCGAGTGATGGGTCGATCGAAGTATAAGTGCTGTTACCCATTTCTAAAAAGAAAGCATAATAGCGTTTATAATAATTTGTACAGAGTCACCGATAACTGGGACATAAAATTTAAGCCCTTTGTTGATTCGTACATGTGCAATGCTTGTCGAAGAGGTGTTTATAAAAAAACACATGAACTTGTTTTTGACACCCCTGAAAGTGATAAATGTAACAATGATATCGTGATTGAGAGTGATGCTGACGATGAAAAGTCTGATCCTACTTTTGAATGCAGTGAAGTCCAAAATGTTTCAAAACTTCAAAATATTAATAATTTTTTGCGCGATTTCGGTGAAACTGCGATTAAAAAAAAAGATTTCCCCAAGTAATAAAGAAAGGTAATAAAAATATTTCTAGCCTACTAAACAAAAAAGGATATGATGAGAGTGCAAATAATTCTGAGAAGCAGTATATAGCTAACATTAAAACTGCTTTATCTGAAAATCATAATAAATGTAAAAATTAAAGTATTAACTACTCTTCCAGAGAATTGGCCCATTAATAGAATACGTACAGTATTTCAGGTACAGATGTTTTAATAAAAATTTGTTTACGAATTAAAAAAATGTTTGTCTCTATTTGAATATAGGTACCTAGAAGAATGGCTCTTCGTGCCAAGAAACTAAAAAAAATTTTGGGTATGGTTCTTTACCGCCACGTAAGGTCGGTAAACAAATTCCTAATGAGACCGTGAAAAAGGTACGACAGTTTTATTTTATGGACGACGTGAGTAGAGTTCAACCAGGTTTGAATGATTATAAATCAGTTTCTCAAAATGGCTTCCGTACTCAGGAGCAACGAAGATTATTATTATTTAATATCGGAGAGCTTCATGTGAAATTTCAAGAACAATTTCCTGAAATACGAGTCTCTCTGTCGACATTACTACTCAGATGGAGCGGGGTCACAATATATAAATAAGTTCAACTTTATTAATCTTGCACATCATAAAAAGGGTTTTGGGGTCGATGCAGAGTAGAATTTTTTCGCGACATCGCACGGTAAGGGAGCTTGTGATGGTTAGGGAGGTACGATAAAAAGGCAAACACGGCGAACAAGCTTACAACGAATATACGGTGATTACATCACAACGCCCTACAGTCTTTTTTCGTGGGCGAAAACTTTTTATAAAAATATCAGTTTCGAATTTTGTACAAAAACTGAGGACAATGTGCATGAAGCTGCATTAAAGCCACGATTTGAGCAAGCAGAGTCAATAAAAGGTACTCGTTCATACCATTGTTATCGCTCTCTAAATGAACAAAAAGTTTCTTGCGCGCTTTTTTCAGATGCTTCATGTGACACGTCCATTACATGTGTCGTAACCAAAAAAATTCAAGAAGCTAAAAATTCCAAGGAAAAGACAACAGCAACTTCATTTAAAACCTCCCAGAAAAAAGGCGCTGAAAAAAGGCGCTAAAAAAGCTTCTCCCAACCGCAAGCATAATGCTTCAGAGCGGCCGCCCGCATGTTCGCAGCAGTGCGACGCGTAAGAGAAACAACTATTTTTTAATACTTTCCATTGAGAGCACAAAACAAATTTGTGATCCACCTCAGTATCTGTTGTATTTAAATTAAGTATAGTATTGTATACTACGTTCAACACATTGCCTAACCGATTGCCAAATACGTTAGGCCGCTACAACGTTACCCTTTAGCGAAGTATGACGCAAAACGTTAAAAGCTCTATTATTTTTAATAAGAAAATCTAAATGTGGGGCATTATATACCAGCTCAACAACTTCGGTGCTTTCTTGCATCATGCAACGCCGTATCATCAGAGGAATATTGAATATTTACAGCGGCACCATACTGTAACAACTCGCGTACGCAGTGGAGAGTTTTCTTCGCGCTCATTTCTATATAACCACCGATATCCAACTTCATCAACTTCGAATTATACCGTCGGGACAAATTCGAAAATTTATGATCTTCCAACTTTTCATTCCCCCACATATCATTCATTGTAATATTTCATTATACAATCTAAACTAGCCGGTGATATCAAGCCCCTCCCATCCGATTGAGATAATCTGCAAATATAGCGTAACTCTTCTCTATTACGTTCCAAACACCATGGTAGAAGGAAAAATCTCCCTCCATTTGGCAAAAAACATTTCCCAACAAACGAAAAATAAGTTCCTTTGTCGAACAAACCGACATCTCCGACCATTTGTGAACAATGCGTAGTTATAGTGGAATCAAGTTAAGATTTAACCTCTGGTTCACAAACCCTGTATGAATCCAATAATAGAGAGGACTCTTTTCTTAGCATATTACCGAATTTAATATATTCGCCAGACGAAAATTGTAAATTGATTATATGCTCAATTAAGTTTATGCTATAATCCAAATCATATAGATTCAATAAAACGTTTGGTTCAATTAATTCCGTTAGATAGTCTAACATATTAGTAACGACAAATAATATTGAATCTTAATCAAATTGTAAATAATCCCATTGCCTCAACCGATTTACCCAAATCTCTCTTTACCCAAAATGTCCTAACTTCCAAACACCCGCGAATGTAATGTTTCTCTGAGATAATGAAACCCGCATACATAATGCTGGCCTTTGCTAAGCGTACTCTGAAGAAAATTTATACAGCGCTTCTTGTGCGCGCACATACAACGCTGAATAATGACTTGAATTTAGAGAATTTATATCAGCTCAACTTTACAATAGAACACGCATAATTGCAGGTTGATTGCCGAAAGCAGCGTAATGAAGAGCAGAACCACCCTCCTTGTCTGCCACATTTTCATGAGCGCCTTTTATTTATAACATATTTCACTCATAGTGCTGCGAAATGTGCGTCTTTGGAACCCGACACTACATACAACTCTACAAACTCAGTCCACAGATACACCGCAGCATTGATGTCACGCGTAGCTGAACGGTTGCGTGCTATCTTGGACTGAGAATCCTTGGCCAAGATATTGAGGATAGTGGCGAAGCCCGATATGGTTGCTTGTTATTGTTAGTGCGTGTGATGACTATGTCAGAATCACAATTCAATTTTTCAGGCGGCAACCAATGGAATTTAAAATTTTTGTTATTGTGTCTATTACACAAATGTTTTGATGGAAAGGTGGAAGCGTTATATGTCTTTAGCTTCTTCGTTGAAGTAAAATTCGTTTTAAATAATTATGCGCTCACCTCACGTGAATGTTTTGACACATTTTGACTGTGCAGGCACATAAGGTAAATCCTAAAATTGGATATTACAATCCAAGGGCAGGGCACTAATCCTCCATAAGATATAAGTAATATGCGCAAATTATCATCTATTGCGATCGAGATACCAAAAACCTGCAAAGAGAAAATACATTAATATATGCGGCAAGGGGCATCGCAAAGGTGTGGCAACTGACAGCGCGGCCGACGCCGCAGTTGGAGCGCCCCTTTGCGATGCGTTACACACGATAAAAAAAAAAAAACAAAGTTGATACATCAAATAGATAGCTCCACGTTCGGAATCTCCTCCAGAATCATCTGAAAAGAAAAAGTTTAATTATCAATAAGTTCTCAACCATATTTTTTAATTGAATATTAAATTTTACTTACCCTTATTCTGCATCCAATGATCACCAAACGATTGTACTACGGCGCGTGGAATGAAGCAACGGAAAAAATCTTTCGATTAGTCCCGTTTGTTTCAATTCAGAGGAATTTACATTCTATACACGGGTGTGTATGAATGTGCGCACTTTTTTTTTGTCTTTGCTGCTGGTAAATATCTACCAGTGCACGGAGTTTTTAAAAAGCAAAATGTTGGTAGACGAAAAATGGTACTAAAAGTTTCAGGAAAACAATAACTACAGTTTATATTTGTACCAAAAAATTTCCAATTTATTGTAAAACAAGCAAATCACAAAATAAATCACACACCAAAACGTCTAACTACCACAACAATTCTCCAATGAACCAAAAATATTGCCACAAAATAACCGATTTCGGCATGTTATTCGGAGAAGTATTCTCACACAAAAAAAAAAAAAAAACAAAAAACCCACGCCGTCATTCCGTTTTGAATTTCGGCACAACTCTGTTCAAATTTCGTTGGGGTGGTTAGTGTAAACGCCTAATATTAGTTGGTTGTGCTCAACAATTCATTACGTTACAAAATGATCACAGTATTTGTCCCAATGCGACAATGCTGAAATATTGGTAGATTTTGGGCCTCGGTTGCAGTAGTAGTAGAAAATGAAAATGGGCCATAAAAGATAGTAAACCTACCAATGCGGTAAAGTCCGTGCACTGACTGTCCATATACTTATACCAACATAGGTACATATATCTGCTTATTTTTTTTAGTGCTGCGCCAAATGACGCACGCTGGTACCGAAAACCCGCAAAAGAAACAAAAGCGGGGTCGGTCTTTTTGACCAATACTGACACCTCGGGCAGTCCGAAAACATACTTACGCACAAAAATAAAGGCAGAAACCTAATTCAAAATTAATTATACCCTCATTCACAAAAAAAAAAAATTTTTTTTGGATTTTTTTTTAAATTTTTTTTGCCGTCGGTACTGCTTGTTTTTCTGGCTGGGGGGCAGGACTCGTTGTTTTCAACAACAAAAATCACAAACCGTCATAATTATGGCTTCGATACAAAAACAATCCGAGTCCCGAAATTAAAGAGTCCCGAAATGAAAAGGTCCCGAAATGAGATAAAAATCAACTTTTTCTACTGGCTTAGTGTGCTACTGCCCCAGTGACCTAGTTTTTTCAAGGGCAAGCAAATACATATATGCATATATATATATATATATATATATATATATATATATATTCGCACGCCACAATACCAGCTATCAGCTGACCAATAAATACACGACAGGGTTGCATGGTACATTTAGCATAATGGTACGTGCAGATAGAACGCGTCGTTGAGAACGCATCGCCAATCTGCATGCAAGCACCGGCAGTTGGTACACTTTCGAATTTAATTACGATTTGCGCTATTCGTCATGAGCTGTCGCACAAAATTAAATCCATACCTTCGTCGGCTCCTACGCTTCGTTTTAAACTCGTTTTACTCATCTTTTTTAACATACGTTTTGTAATAAAACACCGCCGTTTCACCCAACCCACCTCACGGTCACTCGCCCTGGCACCTCAAAAGATGCCACACCTCCTCCAACAAAAAAGGCAGTCGCCCCGAGAGCGACACGAGACATTAGACGCTGGAACGGAGACCTCGGCCTCTTCGTCCAGTCCAGAAAAACCTAACCAAAAAATGCGAGTCTGGAACGGAGACTTCGGCCTCTTCGTCCAACCAAACAAAAATAATGCGAATCCGGAACGGAGACCTCGGCCTCTTAGTCCAGTCCAGACAAACCTAAACAAAAAAATGCGAGTCTGGAACGGAGACTTCGGCCTCTTTGTCCAGCACAATCAAAGGCAAGAAATATTCACTTTCCTCCACTGCTAATGTTTATTTTCATCCTAGCTTATGTGGCATGCTGAGCAAGTCGGAAAGGATTCCCGGCCATTTTGCGTCGCAGACGAACTCCTCATTTAGATTAAGTTAGTGTGTAAGTCTTATATTCATTTTTCTCGTTTCAGCGGAGGTCATTGGCGGAAAACGATGTTGCGTATCGCAAGGGGGGCCGGCATGTTTAGGCAGGATGCCTAACTTCTCCGCATTTGATTGCGATTCCCCCAATGCAACTCTGCAAATCGATACTCGATACTCGAATTAATTTATAACCACCCACACCATCACCCTCATGCATGTGCATGCATGTACATGCACGTGTATGTGTGCTTTTTGTCAGCACTCATGCATATGCATGTCGGGGTTGATGTGTGGGTGCCTTTCCCCTCCAAAACGGAGGATTTTGCGGGTCAACGGTTGTAGCTTGCTATACAACCGGCCTCTTGGATTCTAACAGCCAACGCGTACACATCTGCCGCCAACGATCTCTGCCGTTTATCAAAGGTAATATTAATTCCTGTCTATTTAATATCCACCAATAAAATCACAGCTATTATAACGAGAAATCTCGTCTTCTCTTATTTATTTTCAAACACCCCCGTTCTTTGAGATCGACCCGGTGCGCTCACCTCTCGCAAGGATCAGACGCACCCCGGCCGAACAGCTAACTTTGTTGGATTATATATCCATTAATCGGATGCTTAGATCCCATAACCCTAATGGGAATCCCACCATGAAATATCCGAACATTATAATCTTCATATTTCCACAATGATCACATTAAACCCCGGAAAAAGTCTAAGTGCACTTATTGCGTTTTTATATGGGACTGTTTGTTCACTTCACTTAATTTTTTCGCAATTTAAGTACTTTATTTTTTTCTTTAATAAAACATTTTTAGTAAACTCTGCTTTCTTTCTCATTACATAAGTTTTTTATATTTTAATTTTATTTTTTATGAAGGTACCCGCTATTCTACTCGAAATTTTTGTTTTGTGTCATACTTACATATTATATATGTATTTATACAAAATTAAACGGGTGGCGTGAAATAGGCTAAATTCCTTTAGCAAATTTCTTCCTTTTTAACTAAAAGTTCGTTTTTTTTTTAATTATGACACAATTGAAGTAAATTTCAGGTAATTTCACCATAATTCTATGTCAATTTCATTTGATTTTACATAATTTTTATATTTTTGTTTAAGGAACTCCATACCAAAACGTTATAATTACACGCTAAAAGTTTGTAGAAAATTTAAGAAAATACAATCAAAAAGAACAAGGTCTTAGATCAAATTCAAAATTTTAAGGAAAAAGTTAAGTAAGTTAGACCAGTTTGCTATATTTCCAACGCTTGATGCATAGACTGAGTTGCAAAAAATACACGTTGGTCGAATTTCGACCACAGGCGGTACTAGTATGAATTAATCGGGGATTGCCCGTATTGCTCTAAATGTATGAACATTTATTTCAAGCAATTTTTAATTTTATAATTTATTTAATAATTTGGGAAAAATTTAAACAACGTGACATCAGGACGGACAAGGCGACAGCTGCTTCGATTATACCTTGTAAATCTCTTCAAAGCCTTTTCTCCCGGGAGTGGGAGTCGAACCCGCACTCCTACGATAGTTGAAATGGTTACAAACCCATTCAGCTACCTCATGCCTTAGTTGTTGTAAAGTTTTTCCCAATTGCCTTCTTTCGCATATATTATCTTCCACACATCACATACTTTGTATGTAGTTATGTGTTGAAGTTATGCACGTTTGTAAGGCGGTTTCATAGAAACTTGGTTCTTTATTGCTGTTTTTGTTCTATTTATAGAACTAGAACGAATTAACCAAATGTTGTCTCTTTATATGAATTAATCGGGGATTGCTCGTATTGCTTTAAATGTATGAACTTTTATTTCAAGCAATTTTTAATGTTATAATTTATTTAATAATTTGGAAAAAATTTAAACAACGTGACATCAGGACGGACAAGGCGACAGCTGTTTCGATTATACCTTGTAAATCTCTTCAAAGCCATTTCTCCCGGGAGTGGGAGTCGAACCCGTACCCCTACGATAGTTGAAATGATTACAAACGCATTCAGCTACGTCATGCCTTAGTTGTTGTAAAGTTTTTCCCAATTGCCTTCTTTCGCATATATTATCTTGCACACATCACATACTTCGTTAATTCGTTGTAGTTCTATAAATAGAACAAAAACAGCAATAAAGAACCAAGTTTCTATGAAACCGCCTTACAAACATGCACAACTTCAACACATAATAACTTCATACGAAGTATGTGATGTGTGGAAGATAATATATGCGAAAGAAGGCAATTGGGAAAAACTTTACAACAACTAAGGCATGACGTAGTTGAATGCGTTTGTAACCATTTCAACTATCGAAGGAGTGCGGGTTCGACTCCCACTCCGGGGAGAAAAGGCTTTGAAGAGATTTACAAGGTATAATGAAACAGCTGTCGCCTTGTCCGTCCTGATGTCACGTTGTTTAAATTTTTCCCAAATTATTAAATAAATTATAAAATTAAAAATTGTTTGAAATAAATGTTCATACATTTAAAGCAATACGGGCAATCCCCGATTAATTCATATAAAATGTATTTTGTGGCCAGATACTTCGTAAGTATTCCTGTTGAGTTCATAATTGCATATCTATAATGTTATAAGTTAGTTCCTACAGGGGTTAATGCGCAAGCACGAAACATATGTTTGACATTTGCTTATATCTTTGTTCCTTTTTTGATACTTTGACTTGCTTATTAATTTTCTTTGCAACTACCACTGCAAAATATTCTGTGCTCAACAATAATTATTAAAACTCAATAAATGTTAAGTAGTATAACTAAATACACAGCAAGTGTGTCCAGTGTTAATTTTTCTTGGGAATTTGGTAAGCCGCTACCCGCATACAGTCCACTGCGTAAAACAAACCGCCTCAACATTTTTTGATCCTTCCGCGCCGGATATCTTGCACCGCATTATATTGCATTTGCTTCAAAATCTGAAGAAAATACATCGCAACCATAAACTTCAAATTTGAAGCACCGCATTGTCCGCATTTACTTCAAAAGTCTGAAGAAATCATCGCAACCAGAACCTTCAAATTGGAAGCACCACATTGCCCGCATTTACTTCCAAATCTGAAGAAATCATAGCAACATAACCTGCAAATTTGAGACACCGCATTTTCAACATAATTGCCAGAATATTTCGCCAACTAGCTACGCTGCTGGTACCGCATATTACAACAACAACAACCCGTATGTATTAAAACATATTTGCTTATAATACTACGAATTTATTGCAACCAATAAAACTATTGCTACATATTTTAATTCTACGCTGTAATTTTCATACATATATACTTACAATTTTTAAACTAACTCGCCCTTGCATAACATCGAAAAAATAACCTGCAACATGTCGACACATGTAAAACCCCGTGACTCTGCACTTAATGCAATTAAAAGGTACATATATGGTAAAGAGCAACGATGAGGCATTTTTGTTGGACATTGATAATGTCGAAAGTTATTTGGTGCTCCTTAACGAGCGCTTCAATTCAGAGCAAGACGAAGTTGAAAAGTCTTGTGGAGTTGAAAATGTCGCGGTAGAAGAAGAAGTACGCATACAGGCAGAGACTTATTATGCTACAGCCTTGGGAAACTTTACGAGAGTTCAGAATTTTCGCGTTAGCTCACCAAATCAACCTACACATGCACGAGAAAATGCTCATGTATCAGCATCGATTCGTTTGCCAAAAATGGATCTCCCAACTTTCGCGGGTCATTCCACAGAATGGGTCGATTTTATGATGCCTTTACCTCGTTGGTGGATGTCAACGCTTCCTTTTCGGGCGCTCAAAAGCTCCATTATCTACGTACCTGCTTAAAGGGGGATGCTCTTAGTGTAGTCAGTGGGTTTAAGATAAGCGATGCAAATTACACAGAGGCGTGGGAACTGCTTAAATCGCGTTATAAGGTAATGCGAGTTATGGTCGACGCACATCTCAGGGCAATATCACAGATTCCCAAAGCTACAAACGACACCGCAGACTCCATCAAGAGCGTTCTCAACGCGTTTCAACAGCATATACGCGGACTGAAGGCATTAGGACGTCCTATAGACTTTTGGGATGATTGGTTAGTTTACGAAGTTGCAAGCAAACTCGCGTTTGAGACGCGCGAGCAATGGGAGTTGTCGCTCATAGTGATGAGCCTCCTACTTTCGAGCAGCTTAAGACATTTCTAGAAGTGAGGTGTCGTTCTTTATCGATGCTCATCACATCAGCAACTCAATCGTCGTCAGCCAAGCCAAAAACTGTTTGCAAAGCAACCAAGTAGCTCCACACGCTATCAAAGCCACATCACGCGCGTTGTACGCATTGCAACGCTTCACACAAAATTTACGCTGGCGAAACGTTTCGGAATTTGGACTCATCAGCTAAATCCAAGTTCATCAAAGACACTAAAGCATGCACAAACTGCCTTAGTACGGGGCATTACAAAAATAATTGTAATAGCTCGTCCACATGTCGCGTATGCCATCAACGTCACCACACTCTGCTTCATAATGCTCTAGGTTCGCCCGAAGCTAACCGTACCGCCGCAAATACCGCTCTTGTCAACACTCCTGTATGCGAATCTCTCGACGCAGAAATAGCTAAGAATACTGTTGCTCCTTGCGTTTCGTCCTGCATGAGTTCTCATCTGCTACCTACTCCGCCGAAAACAGTCCTCTTAGCTACCGCTCTAGTTAGAGTTCGGGATAGCGCAGATCGTTGGCAAACCGCTCGTCTTTTGTTTGATACCGGATCGCTCGCATCCTTTGTTACAGAGTCATGCGTACAACGCTTGGGGTTACCACGCATATCTTCGAACGTAACGGTAACTGGTATCGGTTCAGCTCAAAGTGGTCGCTGCAGGGGCGAAACTGCTTTATCAATTGCTTCTCATTATTCTAATGAATGTTATGCTATCAACGCTTTAATTTTACCCAAAATTACATCTGAGCTGCCAACACATCCAATTAACATCACCAATTGGTCGCACATTCAAGATCTCTTCTTAGCTGATCCGCAATATATGAAGCCTGGCCGCATCGACGTGTTAATTTGGATGGATTGTATGGATGAACTGATCTGCGAGGAGCTTTGCAAGGGTCCACCCGGCACACCAATGGCACATAAAACGGTCTTTGGATGGACGTTGTTCGGTAGCCTAGAAAGAACACGCGCGATAAATCTAAAGTCGTTGCACTGCGACGTGCAAACAGAAAGAGCGCTCACTAGGTTGTGGGAGCTTGAAGAATCGCCACGCAAATCGTATTTCACGCAAAAAAGAACGCATCTGTGAAAAGCATTTTGAAACCACGCACTACCGCACTCCTGATGGGAGGTTTGTAGTTGAACTACCGCTTAAGCCCAATGTTATACTGCGAGAATTCGCCATTCGTAATCTGTTGCGAATCGAGCGTGGGTTTTCCAAAGATAACTATTTACGACTGCGCTACAACGAATTTATGACCGAGTAGCTTGAAATGAATCATATGGAAGTTGCGCCCGAACCCGCCAAGGATGCATACTACATGCCGCACCATCCCGTCTTAAAGGAATCTAGCATCACCACGAAATTGAGGGTTGTTTTCAACGCGTCTGCCAAGACTTCGCAGTTAATTTACGAAACCCTCCTATCGCTTTAACAAAGATATCATTCCTTGCTGACGCTAGCACATTATTCGACCCTCTCGGGTTACTGGCTCCGGTGATAGTCAAATCGAAGATGTGGTTCCAAGACATATGGCGCGCTAAAGTTGGTTGGGACGACTTGGTACCACCTGAAATAGCAAGACCTTGGAAGGAACATCGTTCACAATTAGAATCGCTAGCCAATGTGAGAGTTGACCGATGGATCGGCTCTGGAGTCAATGAAACTTTTACCGAACTGCACGTCTTTTCTGATGCGTCAGAGCGAGCATATGCCGCTGTATTGTACGCGCGAACTGTGCACAACGATGGTCGAGTCACTGTGGTACTAATCTCCTCAAAGACTAAGGTGGCGCATATCAAAACGACCACGTTACCGCGATTGCAATTGTGTGGTGCTCACCTAGCGACGAAGTAAGTAAGGCGCGTATTGAATAGTTGGAACAACATATCATATCCCATTTTTGCGTGGACCGATTCGACGATAACGCTAGAGTGGTTGCAATCTCATCCGAGTCGGTGGGAAACGTTTGTTGCCAGTGGCGTCGCAGATATACAAGAGACTCCCGCACCTGATTGTTGGAATCATGTGCACTCGGAACGAAATCCTGCAGATTGCGCTTCAAGAGGCATCTCACCGGTCGATCTCTTGGGTCACGAGCTTTGGTTGTCCGGACCAGACTTTTTGAATGTGGCAGAACCATTTCAAACGCAAACTTCTTCGAAGCTACATACGACCGACATAGGTTTACGAAAGAAGGTGCACTCTCACGTTTTAAACCCCATTACTCAATGGACTATACTCACGAAATATTCATCGTTTTCGAAGCTTCGCAGAATCATGGCTTATGTTTTGAGATTTATTGGCAGTTCACGCGCAAACAAGCTACACGTTATGAAACTGAGTGGGCCTCCGACTTGCTACGAAGTCTCAGAGGCAGAACATCGCTTAATCATATATACGCAACAACTTTATTTTGGGAATGAAATCACCCTGTGTGCAAATAAACCAAAATAAACCTATCCCGCTGCGAAGTAGCCTGTTACAGTTGCAGCCTTTTCTCGATCAACGTGGTATTCTTCGAGTAGGAGGTCGGCTTAAATCGGCAAACGTTACTTACGACACAAAACACCCTTGCATACTACCTAAAAATTCTCCGTTGGCAAAATTGATTATCTCCGATATACATTATTTTACATTGCATGCGGGGCCTCGCATAATCCAAGCAGTGCTACAACGCCGATATTGGGTTGTCGGTGCTCGTAGCTTAATACGCAATATTTACCACAGGTGCGTCAAATGCACTCGCCTAAACCGAAGTCTCGCTAACCAATCAATAGGCGGCCTTCCTTCGGTTCGCACTACGTACGTCCGGTGTTTTACGCATACCGCTGTAGATTTCGCAGGCCCTTATTTGCTTAAATTTACGCATGGGAGGGGCAAAATCCACCAAGGGGTATATCTCCTCATTTATTTGTATCGCAACTGGCGCAATGCACCTCGAGCTCGTCGGGGATCTTTCCAGCTCGTCTTTTCTCAACGCTCTAAAGAGGTTTGTCAACCGCCGAGGGCTTTGTAAAGTTATGCTCTCCGACAACGGTACGAATTTTGTCGGTGCTGAAAAGGAGTTACGTAACCATACGAGTCGTGCATGAAAGACGACAAGATACAAAAATTTTTTGCAAGTTCAGCCATTGAATGGCGATTCAATGCACCCAACGTTCCACATATGGGTGGCTACTGGGAGACTGGGATCAAACGGATAAAATATCATTTGAAGCGCGTTTTGGGTGACAATTTATTATCGTATGAAGAATTCAGTACGCTTTTAAAAGAAGTCGAGGCATGCGTAAATTCTCGCCCTCTTTGTGAGAACTCTACTCATCCTAGCGACTTGGAAGTCTTTACGACCGGACACTTCCTTGTGGGGGAACCACTAAAATCGCTTCCAGAGCCTGAGGATCAAGGGTTCTCTGGAAGTGTACACCAAAGATGGCAGCTAATCTCTGCAATGAGGCAGCACTTCTGGCGGTGCTGGCACAACGAATATCTTATCAGCTTGCAACGGCGCACGAAATGGTTTCGGTCTTCACCCAACCTACAACAAGGAGACATCGTAACTGTGTGCAACGAGTCCACCCCTCCTAGTAAGTGGACACTTGGTCGAGTAAGACAGTGCCATCCCGGTGCTGACGGTCAAGTTCGAGTATTTACTCTGAAGACAGCAAATGGAGAAATAGTGCGGCCGATCGCTAAGCTATGCTTGCTACCTGCCAAGGGAGACCTATTTTGCGACAAGCCTGTTGCAACACATCAACAATAACATACAAATTCTGCTACACATTTTATTTTTATACAGTAACCTGCTCCCAGACTGGTTTTCACATCAGTTCATAAACGTATACATATTATATGTATTTCGCATTTGAAAGCTGCTGGTAAAAAATATTTAAACTAATAATAACTTTACCTTTCAAGGAAGAACCAAGCAAATAGGATACCCAAGATGACACGCTCAAGGAAAGCCGAGATGCTGAATTTGCAATTTCGCTGTTTATTAGTTTTATTGAATTTCTAATGCTCTTTGTAAACTAAGATAAGATTAATTTTGAACTTATCATATTTCATCGATAGTTCAAGGGCGGCGGCATGTTGAGTTCATAGTTGCATATCTATAATGTTATAAGTTAGTTGCTACAGGGGTTAATGCGCAAGCACGAAACATATGTTTGACATTTGCTTATATCTTTGTTCGTTGTCATACTTTTTACTTCTTACTAATTTTTCCGTGCAACTACCGCCACAAATATTCTGTGCTCTACTAAATAATCAAAAACTGAATAAATATTAAGTAGTACAATTAAATGAACATTAAGTGAGTCCAGTTTTATTTATTCTTTGGAATTTGGTAAGCCGCTACCCGCATACAGTCCACTGCGTAAAGCAAACCGCCTCAACATAATTGTTCATAATTGCATATCTATAATGTTATAAGTTAGTTCCTACAGGGGTTAATGCGCAAGCTCGAAACATATGTTTGACATCTGCTTATATATTTGTTCATTTTTTGATACTTTGACTTGCTTATTAATTTTCTTTGCAACTACCGCTGCAAAATATTCTGTGCTCAACAATAATTATTAAAACTCAATAAATGTTAAGTAGTATAACTAAATATACAGCAAGTGTGTCCAGTGTTAATTATTCTTGGGAATTTGGTAAGCCACTACCCGCATACAGTCCACTGCGTAAAGCAAACCGCCTCAACAATTCCTAATTTCGCATGATGAATGAATTTCAATGTAAAGTAACTCATGGACTGTTTTATACTAAGCCAATTTAACATATTTAACATTGTACTTCTAGGTGTCGAATTCGAGCATTTTAAAATTAATCGCATTGCCTTGTTTTGCTGTATTTTAAGTTGTTTTATATTTGTATCATTTGCTAATAGTAGAATTGTAGGACAGTAGATAAAATGTGGTTCAATGATGGATCTGTCTACTAATATTATATGACGTTGGTTAATATATTTACATGTTCGGTACATGAAGCCTATTTTCATTGCAATTTTAGTTTCTAAATTACTTATATGATCTCCAAAGTTCAAGTTCATATCAAATAAGACTCCTAAATACTTCATTTTGTCGACTCTTTGAATTTCACTGTTCCTTAATTTTAGGACAACATTGCTCGGATAATTGATAATAGTGGTACTTATGTTTTTCGAAAATACCATAAACTTGGTTTTATCCACATTTACTTTCAACTTTCTTGGGCACAGCCGTTTATATAAGGTTTCCGAATCCACTTGCATCTTTGACATAGCACAATCCGCATTTCTTTCACTAATGGTAATCAATGCATTATCCGCAAATAAACGAATCTTGCAATGTTTTAAACGTGATTTAATATCGTTAATGTATATTGTAAACAATATTGGTGCCAGTACTGAGCCTTGTGGTAGGCCAATGTTTACATCAACAACCGATGAAATTGAATTTCCAATTATCGTTATTTGCTTCCTGTTACTCAAGTAACTTCGGAACCAGAGGTCTGCTTTGAGTACTAATAAAATTAGCGCACATAGTCATGAGCTAAATAATTGTGTCTAAATGTGTACTTAGTCAAGTACAGGCAAATACTATGAGTGACTAGCACATAAAATAGAAAATACATACGAGTGCCCGGCAACACATATGTCCCATACATATATGACATTGTTGAGTATAAACTGAAATCATAGTCGCTTTAACTCAGTAGCATGTTGCTTTAGTGCATAGTACAGGTATACAAATATGATATGTATGAGAAGGAAACAAATCCTTTCTCTTTCTAACACACTGCAGTTTGACATTTCGCTCAGTGTCAAACTATTGTGGAACTCAGTGGAACCTGCGTGGAATATGCGTTTGACAGTGAACGAAGTGTCAAAATTACCAGTGTTGCTGTCGTGGAAAGCGACGCAGGGAAACAAAAAAAGGAGCGGAATATCAGATATGGGTTGCTGTGATGGTAAATTTTTTTGAATTTTGTATGAAAATGTAGTGCACCTGTATGCGTCCTACAGAAAATTACACAAAAGTCTTGAATTTGGGTATCTGAGGACGCGTAGTTATTCCAGAATTAAGAATACAAACACGGGTGCTAAGTTTTTCTAACCGTTCAAAAGTTCTCCGCGAAAAACAATTTGAAACCGAGGTCGACTGCAATAACCCATCCAAAAATGTGGAAAGAGAAATGAAAAGACGCGTTTTGTCCTATTATCAATAGTCCAAAGGCGAAAAAGTATTCGAATTATTGCAAGCGAGGCAAAAGCGCGTCTATTAATACCTCTCCCGACGGTTTTGGTCGTGTTTTAACAATCGTTCCCGGTAATAAAGAATCACAATTTGTTAATTAAAAATTGTCCAAAACATATGGATTTTAAAGAGAGATGTAATCAAGTGCTCCTTTGAAAGTATATAAGGATATTTCTTTGTAATTTTACAATAAAAATTTTACGCAGTTTTCGTTAGCAGCTCCTGCACTTTTCTTGGACCTAAGAAGTACGACAGTGCCAAATAGCATCCACAAAAAAAACGAACAAGAGCAAGCATTTTATCAGGTGAGCGTGGCTGCGTATGTGCGTGCTGCTACATATCCTACTTGTAGACATGTACGATGGTTTCGTGTGTAATACACTGTATACTTCGTTTATTATCGGTTTTTCTTTAGCGCTTTATTCAGTTTAGTTTCGTGTACATCGTTGTGTTGCTAGCGTCAGAAGACTGATATGACTATATTCATTTTATTGTACTGTTAGTCATACTGATTCAAATTAGTGTTTCGTATAACACAGTTGACTTTCTTGCTCAATAAGACAATTGAGTACTGAACTGCTTCGTGGCTTATGAGCGGTTATTCATTTTAAGAACATGACTATGTAAATGTGTTTTAGTGGATATAAGTGCTTGATATTCTTTGTTTGTGTACGCACTAATACTAATTTTTTGGTTATTCCACTAATAACTTTAAAACATATATGAATTGCAGCTCACTGTTCGGAACCATTCCAACGCTTTTCTCCTTTTACCAATTTTAAACATGACATCAAACAGAATATCTCTATCAATTGTTTCGAAAGCCCGTCTTAAGTCTAGGAATACCGATAACACAACTTTTTTGTCACTTATATCCTCTTTCCATTCTGCAATTACCATATTCAGCGCTGTTTCACAAGAATGACTTTTCCTAAACCCAGATTGCTCAGGTATAATTACATCGTGTTTTTCTAAGTATGATAATAGTTGATTTTAACCACTGTTTCCATTATTTGTTCATCTGCAAGTAACGTATTGACTGGACGTAGCTCCTCCGTCTTTACTGTATTTTTAACTCTTTCCACAGGAACTATTGTAGATATTTTCCAGAAATTAAGAACAATTCAATGAATCGTTTATAATTTCTTTGTAAAAGTGAGCAGGTCATGGCATCTTTAAATACACCTTCCGACAAAAGCTTTTTCCGCCATATTTGTTTTTAAATTTCTTAGTGAAATTTATTATATCATCTAATACTATGTCTGTGAATTCAAACGCTTCTATTTGGTTATTTACGCTTATTTCGGCAGCATAAGGAATTATTTCAATGCTTTCATTAATTTCGACTATGCTCTTAACAAAGAAATTCTTCGGGGCATTGGCTATATCACATTCCTTCTCAATGCATTCATCATTAATTATTAATTTGGTTATATGTTTTTTGTTATCAGTGATCTCTGCGAGATCCTTCAAACACTTTCACATCCGTTTCATGTCTCCATGATTATCGAGCACCCTATCTTCCATATCTTTCTTCTTTTTATACTTGATAGTTTTTTTATATGTTCTTTTAGCTGTATTATAATTATCCCAGTATCCTGTGTTTTTAGCAACATTATAAGAGTCGAGCTTTATTTTGTGCAATATTCGCAGCTCGCGGTCATACCACTTATTTCTTAGCTGTATTTTTATTCTTTTCTCATACGTCAATGCTTGCATGGCTTCAGCTAGGATATATAACTCTATTTTCTAATCCAGTATTATACAAAGAGCTTAAATCGCTTGCTCGCAGCAGACTTACCAGATTTTCCGCACTATAGAACTCCCAGCTAACTACGGTGTCAAATTTCCTCATTTTGACAAATTTTGTTGTTGGTATCTTGAAATGTATTGTCTCCTGATCTGAAATTCTATGATCACTCAAATTTTTAGATACTATTTGGTCGTTATTACTAAACAGTAAATCAATTTTTGTAGCTGAGTACTCTGTTATTTTCGTATTGAAGGTGATCCTCTACAACATAGCCATTTGTGCAAATAAACTTGCTAGCTGATTTGAATATGTTGACGATACATTCATATTTATGTTGAAATCCCCATCATTATATTATTTTCTGATTCCTTTACATATTCAGTGATGTCGTTGAGATATAAAATGAAGTCGGCATCACTGCTGCTTGGTGAGTGATAGAGTACACCTATTTGCCATTTTAATGCACATTTGTTGATTTTTATGATAACACACCACACATTCATATTGATGGATTTATTGCCCACAATGCTAAATTGTACTGATTCGTGAAAATATATTAGAACACCACCAGTATGTCTACTGTGGGAGTCGCACCGGATGAGATTATAGCTCGGAATATTTAGTTCAGAATCCATAATTAGATCTGTTGTACATGTTTCCGCACACAGAACAATGCTTGGTTTATTTATTTCAACAAGATGTTCTAATTTTGTAATACTACTAATATTAAGATATATACATTCCATGTTGTGTACTTTGTTATCGAAATGTGTGTGAGTTTTTGACTTAGTGTTTACAATTGCCTTCGTTGGTTGCTAGTATTCAATCTTTTTTTCTTCTTTGACGTTAGCTTTTGTTGATAAACAGGACACATTTTATCCAGAGAATCATGATTTCCATCTAGTCCCAAATTTAATTCTTTATTTGCTCTGATACAATTAATGCATTTGTTTATTGCTTCTTTATTGCTCAAAGCATATTTGTGTTTTCCCAAGCATTTTGTGCATACTTATTTTTCTTTGCACTCGCTTGCTTTATGATTAAAGCCTTTGCATTTGAAACAACACAGAACTTGCACTGCATCATAGACTTTACAACGTTCCCATCCTACATTGAGCCTTTCTCCGGCTAGTATAGTCGCAAAGACATCAGCCTCGACTTCCATTACTGCGTTATAGTAAGTTGTATCTTTTTTCTTCACTTCGAATTGCTTCACGATTTTAAAATTTGCTACGACAAGACAATTATTTTGTCGTTTGAGTCTCTGTGTAAGCTCTTCATCATCATATCAGTTTATGCCAGTCACTATAATTGTCGGCATTAATTTTGTAGGAATTTTCACCTCGTAATTATTTCCTATATTGTTTTCGATATCATTTTTTTCTCCCTTTCTTGAATTTTTGCACTCTCAACAATTACAACTTCGCTTTGTCTTGCTACTATATTTGTAATTTGTAGCTCTTTAGGGTCGACTTTCGAATTTAGGTCACTTTTGGTTATTTTAACATCTTGCTTAGTATTTGGCTTAACTATTAAAGGGACTTCTTTTCGAATTTCTGGCAACGCTTCTTTTCTTGGATTTCCACCTTTTATTGCTGCTACATATGATTGCTTCGCTTCGACATTGACGTTTCTCTTTAGTTCTGTACACATTTTTTTATTCTACTTACTAGTTGCATCTATCATTTTTTTATTGTCATCTTTACTGTTTTTCAACTCATCGCATTTGAAGCCTACTGCTATTTCGCGTATTTTGTTTACTTCCTGTATACTTCTTTCACACAAATCCTGAGCTTTCTGCATAGCCTCACTCATAGCCAAACTCACTTCTATACTCAGCTAGATGTTGCCCATTTTGTTTTACCACCAATTGCATGTCTTTTAGGATGTCATCCACATTCCGCACGTATTGCGCACAATCGGTGCACATAAACCTCAGCATCTCACATTCTTCAAGCTTATTAACGCTGTATTGATCCAGACCAGAACATTTTGTTGTTATATGGTAATATTTACTACAAACACCTCCACATCTATATTTTTCGCATTTGTTTTCCATTTTACTGTCAACATGAACGACAACGAATTTGTAAAATGCTATTCACAGCTTTTGGTTTAATAAAACTGCTGAACTTTATTGTCCACTTATTAAAGTCACCCTTTTGCGTTTTATTATATATTTTTCACAATTTTTAACAACTTTATCTAGCTATAAAGTGACTTTAAATTATGCGCCTATTTTATACCGCTTATCACTTTCGCATTGCTGAATATACTTGATTGAAGGATGTTTTGACTAATAGTGTTTTAAAGTCGGAAGCTTGTTATAAGACATAACGAACATAGAGCCCAGCATAATTTGTGTCAGTGTTTACTAGATTTGATCTTTTTTTGCGGTTTGAAACTCAGAAATGGTGTCATTTGTACATTGTCCGACATACATGCACAGGGTTCGAGGCTTCTTTTGAAAAATTTTGAAAGAGCAAAGAATTGAGAGGAATTTTCGGACTTATATTACGTCCACGGAATCATTTATAACATGTATAGGTATGGAATTTTCTCAAAGAGAATACCACAACCTAAAGTCTGATGAGATGTAATTCTCATTATCGTCTTGTGCTAAATTGGATCCCACAAATTCATTCGGTGCTATAATGCTTTCAACAATCTGATAGCTCACTATTGGACGATGAAGGGTAACCAGATTCTTCGCCATGAGAACCCAATTTTGCCAAATAATTATCATTTCCGTTTAAAAAATCAGTGCCTGTATAAGTCAAGCATTTGATCAATCAGCAGTTCGGTAATTTTGTCTGAGGTCAGTTTTTTCGACATGGTATATCTTTATAAAAGAAAGACGAGAGAATACTTCTTTCCTGAAGAAAGGTACTATTGGTACGTATATGTACCAGTATAAAATACTACTGGTACTGAAAAGTGTTTATTTTTAAAAAATGAAAGAAGCTAAGACGTTCGTAGTCAAAACATGAATCCTCTTTGTTAAATAATTGCTTTCTCTTTTATAGTAATTTACTTAACCTATACATTCATAATAATCTTAATACTAATAAACTAAAAATATGTACATTGGTAATAGGGTATGCACATATGTAAGTTTGCATACAGTCTTTGTATACATGTAGAATTGTATGCATGACTCCATACACGTAGGTTTGTATACATTGTTAGAAACGTCAGCAGATCAATGCAAGTACTTTGGTTAATGTTAGGCATACATGTAAGTTTGTATGCCTGTCTCGCAACCTAAGCAGATCAATGCGGGAATTTGGTTAGTTCCCATAATTGGTTGTATGTAAATAATAAGCAAAATTTATTAGCTGTGAACGGACACGGATTTCATATTCGGCATTCCATTGATGTTAGTTAACCGTCTGGGTTAGTTCAATAATTTATGTTGTATAATATTGTAATATGATTGCTATAAAAATATATTTGGCATGGAGGTTCATGATGCGTAATGCCGCAAGTGTATTACATAGATGGGTATGACGCATAATGCTACACCATCCGCCTTAGAAAAAGAGTGTTATTTAATTGTTTTGTGAACAATTCTATAATACTCTTTGTCGTATTTTTAATGATTTTGGTATTTTACTGTTACTTGATATTGTAGTGATAGAGTTTGTTTGATTTGGTTCTGATTTGCTGACCTTGATATTTTCACATTTTATGCATATCCTCTTTTTTTCAAAAATGTTTACATTTTACATATACTTTCTTTGGTTTTTTTTTGTTTGTATAATTTCTTTCTCAAAAAAAAATTTGAAATTTTTACATATAGAGAATTTTTTTTCTCGTTTTTTTTGAATTTTACTTATTTTATTTATTTTATTAATTTTTTTTTTTCAATTTTATTTATTTTAATTTTATTTATTTTATTTCCGGATTTTAAATGTGTCGACCCATCTAAAATCCGCTTGTTTTTAGAAGTTTTTATAAATTAAGTTAACAAAAGATATTTTAAATGGGTTTAAGTCTATTTTTATGGACTATTATTTCCTTTGTTTTGTTTGTACTATCTCTATTTCCTATACTATTAGGTATTAACGTATAATTATTATTTTTGTCTATACTTTTTACGTTATAACTTCCTTTGTATTTATTATCTAGCTTATTGCTAGCTTCTTCTCTTACTAATACTAAATCTCCTAATTTTATTTCCTTACTGGTGCTACTTTTGTCGTAAGTGACTTTTTGTTTTTCTTTAGCTTCTTGCACTAATTTTCTAGCTCTTTGTTGTGCTATTTGAAGTCTATATTTAATTTCTTTATCATATGCCTCGTGATTATATACTGGGCTTATTTTATTCTGGTTTAAGAATTCGTACATCGGGGGATTTTTCGCAAATATAAGCTCGTAAGGGCAATAGTTGTGTACGGCCGATGGGGTCGTGTTGTAGCAGTACGCGAAATATTTTAGGTATTCATCCCAATCATCTTTGTCACTGGATATGAATGAACGTACATATTCATTAAACGTTCTATGACTACGCTCTACCGTGCCCAAAGTTCGATGATTTTATGGTGTTGAATTTTTGTGCTCAACTTTTAGTAATTTGCACAGCTCTTCGAATAAATTATTTTTGTATTCGGATCCCATATCTGTTAGGATTGTTTTCATGGGACCATAAATCAAAATGAATTGCTCGAATATTGCTTTAGCAACTATTAGCGCATGTTTGCTCGGGACTGGGATTGCTACCAAGTATTTTGTGATATCGCTTATAATGGTAACTGCGTATTCGTTTCCGTTTATTGACCTTGGCAATGGTCCGACCGTATCGATCTGTACTATATCGAATGCTCTCGGAGGTGTCTCTTTTATAGTAATTCGCTCTTTTATATGCTTATTTGTTTTATTCTTCTTGGAATGGATGCAGTTATTTACGTATTTCTTTATGTCACCTCGCATATTTTTCCAGCAATAACTTTGTTTGATTTTCTTTATCATGCGATTTATTCCTGGGTGGCCACCACTAATAGGATCGTCATGATATTTCTGCAGAATTTCTCTAATTTTCCCGGGACTAGTCACGTACACAACCTCTGGGGTTAGTGCAATTGTTAATTTTTTGAGAACCCTATTTCCTAATTCAGTAAATTTGTCTACTCGAGTATAATTACTTTTAAACAATTTGTCCCCTAAGGACAACTGTATCTTTTCAAGTCCTAAATTGGCAGCTTCTTTTTCGAGCCTGATAAAGAATTGTCCTAAGTCAATTTTATCATCTACAATTAGGTTGCTTGTATTTATAGTGCTACAAATTTTCTTTCCCTTTTTGAAATATAATTTTGGGGGATTGAAAACGAGCTTGACATGTCTTTTTACTTCAAATTTATTTAGCGCTACGTATATTTTGGGGTTCTCTGTGTGCCTTTCTACAATTTTAATGTTATTTTTTATATTTTTAGCTGTTGATCTAGTTGTGACTTTCATTATTTTGCATGCTTCCACTGACATTTCTTTTATATTTTTTATGTTAATGCGAAACAATGCGTCCGCGATGTGATTTTCTTTTCCAGCAATGTACTCCACTTCGAAATCGTACTCTTCTAAATCGAGTCTTACTCGTGTTAACTTAGATGAAGGATTCTTCATTGAAAAAAGGTATGTTAAAGGGCGACGGTTGGTTTTAATTTTGAATTTTCTGCCATAAACGTTTGGTCTGAAGAAGGTTATGGCCCAACGGATTGCTGCTAGTTCTTTTTCTATTGTAGCTTTGTTTGTTTCACCTTTTGTGAAAGATCTAGAAGCGTAAGCAATTGGTAACTGTTTGCCATCATGTTCTTGGCTAAGGACTGCTCCGCAATCATACCCACTGGCGTCTGTTGTTATGCAGAATTCTTTATTGAAGTCGGGGTATTGCAAAAGTTTTGGGCTGATTAATGCTTCCTTTAAATAGACAAAAGCTTTTTGACATTATTCTGTCCAGTCGAAGGAAACATTCTTTTTGCAAAGCCTAGTTAATTTTCTTGAGTATTCTGCGAAATTCGGTACAAATCTTCTGTAATAATTGCAGAACGCTACGAATCTTCTAACGTCATCTGCTGTTTTTGGTGTTGGGTAATTTTGAACTGTCTCAAATTTGCTTGGATCGGGTAGTATTCCCTCGCTTGTGCATTTATGTCCTAAATAAGTTACCTCTTCGCTGAAGAATAGGCATTTGTCTGGATGTAATTTTAAGTTGTATTTCCTACAAGTAGCAAAAACATCTCTTAAGTTTTTCAGCATGTGTTTTTCTGAACACCCTAGTACAACCAAATCATCCATATATAGAAAGGCTTGGGATGGTTTGAGGCCTGCAAATGCCAGTGTCATCATTCTTTGGAATGAGTTTGGTGCTACTTTTAATCCATAGGGTAGTCTTTTAAATCTATATGTACCATTTTCTGCTGTGAAAGAGGTTATATCTCTAGAATCTTGGTGTAATTCTATTTGGTGAAAACCTGACATAAGGTCAAGGCATGAAAAATATTTTGCTCTTCCAAGTTGGTCTAAAATATCATCAATTCTTGGAAGTGGAAATTTATCCGCTGCTAGTTTTTTGTTTACTTGTCTGTAGTCAACTACCAGTCTCCATCTTTTTTCAGTATTACCTGGTAGTGATTTTTTAGGTACCAGTAAAATTGGGCTGTTGTACTCTGATATTGAGGGTTCTATAATGTCATCTTCGATCAATTTATTAACCTGTTTGCTTATTTCCCCATTTTGTGTCTCGGGCAATCTATAGTTTTTTATGTATACTGGTGTGTCATCTTTCATGTGTAATTTTTGCTTATAAAAATTATTAGAGGAAATTGGTTCTGTTTCCAGTGCAAATATGTCTATGAATTCTGTGCATAATGAGGTTAGTTGTGAATTAACAAATTTCAGGAAATTTTTGTTAATCTTTTTAATTTTTCTGTGTTATTATTCTGTTTAGTGTGTGTGTTTGTTTTAATTAAATTGTAGTCATCTAAATTTTCAGTATGTATTTTATAATTTTGAATAGTTGTGTTTTTATGTGTGGTGTTTATAATTCTGACAAAAGTTTCTTCTTTATTTGTGATTGTGTTTGCTATGAAAATGCCTTCGGATAATTGTTGATGGGGTATGAAGATGGTTTTATTATAAGTGTTTACTGTTACTTGTCTAATGACTTCAGATCTAGCAGGGATCGTAATTGTGTTAGCAGAAAGGTAATTTGTTAGGTACATTGTGATTGTTTGGGGAAAATCATATGGTCTTAGGATTAGCTTATCCTCTGTTTTGCCATAATCTAGAATACAATTATATTTCTTTATAAAGTCCAAACCTATTATTCCATCGCACGGTATCGGAAAGTTGTCTTCCACGACGTGAAATTTATGATAAATCAGAAGATCATCGCCTTTTAAATCAGCTTTAATTGTGCCTAATGTACTGGTTATACCCTGACCAATGCCCTTTAGGTCTGTTATTTGTTCTGTATTAATTTTTGTATGATTAAGTATTTGATTCTTTTTAATTATGGAGATATCTGCTCCTGTGTCTACTAAAAAATTTGAAATCGAGTTATTTAATGATGTTTTTGTAGATATATAACTATTTAAGTGTAGATTTAGTACACATATTTTCCTATCTACTGATTTTGAAGTGGAGTTTCTTGGTTTTCCTGCTGGGTACAATTTCGAACGTTACGGGCCTGATTGTACTGTCTGTTGTCATTTTGGGTTTGTGCTCCTCTTTGGGCATTATAATTTGTTCTTGAGTTATTACTGTATCTCGGCTGTGGTCTATATCTTCTGCCTCGGTAATTCCCATAGTTGTTACTTCGGTAACCTCCACGGAAATTACTTCGATATTGATTCTGTTGCCGTACATTTAGAATTGTGTTGGAGCTGCCTGTGACTTCCGTGCAGCTGTTTGTGAATTTTGAAATTGCGTCGTTCATTGTTGCGAACGTTCCCGCTTGCATAATCATTTTCACATTATCATTGGAGCAGTTTTTGCAAATAGCTAGCTTTGACTGCTGCTTGAGTAGCATATCTTGTTGCCAGCTCTGGGTTTAATCCGTCCGAGATATAGGCTCCCTCCAATGATCTAGTTATCTTTTCTATCTCTTCAGTGTATTGATTTGCAGTTTTGCTACGCTGTTGGATATTCAGGAGTTTTGCTGTCAAAACTTCCACTGATTCGCCTTTGATTGCAGTTTTTAATCTTAGTTTTATTTGTGTGATTGTATTCTCATTATTTATGAAGTTTCTTGCCGTGCCTTTTAGCTTAGTCTTTATCATTGTTATAGATATGGCTTCATGATTATCCTTGATTTGGTCGAGGATATCGAGGGCATCTAAGAAACTATGCGAATTTTCAGGTTTGCCGTCAAACTCTGGCAGTACTGATGAGGCGGTTTTGATGAATTCTACTACGGTTTGTGGCATTGTGATATTTATGAGTGGGAATTCTAGTGGTTTGTTTTCTTCTACTGACGAAGTGTGACTCAATGCTGGTGATGGAGTCCGAATTTGGGACAATTCAGTTAGAACTGAATTAAAGTCAACTTGGATTTTTTCTTCTACTGTAGTGGGTATAGTTAATTCTATGTTGTATCTAGCTAAAGAGGATACCAATTTGTCTCGTACGTGGGAGAAGAATTGGTATGCTTCTGCTTGGTGTTCTTTGGTGAGTATATTACTTACCCTATTGATTACCTGTCCTATATTGTTTAGGGCTTCTACGATTGTGTTTAGATGTTTCACTATAGTTTCTGGTTTTATCGTGGTGTTTTTATTTATGCACTTGTATGCTTTTTCTGCCTTAAGTTTTTCTTCAGATAGTGCTTCAAAGATTTGTTCCCATTTGTTCATTTCTATCTTGGCGGAGCATGAGTGGGGGAAAAAAATTCTAAATTTGGGTTTTTATAAGGGTGACCTAATCATTCCAATTTACTGAGAAAATGTTTACGTTCATTTGATTATTTATTTTTTATTTCTTAATTCTTTAATTTTTTCCTTTAATTTTATTCTATCTTCCTTATTGGTTGTAATGTTTAATAATTTAAAAGTTTCAGATATTTCCTTCTTTTTTTTAAATTGTTTACCTCCCCGTTTTCTTTTTCTTATTATTGTCGTGGAAGGTATTATAGGAATTTCTTTTATTTAAATTTGGTTTTACTTAAATTAACACAAATTTAACCAAAGAACTTTTTCTAGAAGTGGTACGGCTTTGTATCAAAGAAAATAGATATTTTAAGTTTAATAACAAGGTTTACGAAAAACGTGCGGGAATGCCTATGGGGTCGCCCGCATCGCCGGTTATAGCAGACATCGTAATGGAAGAATTACTATGCAAATTTGAAGAAAAATCACCCCATAAACCGCGCCTTCTCAGTAAATATGTAGACGATATTTTTGCTATTGGGCGAACTGACGCGATAGAGGCCGAACTAAATGCCTACAACAAGTCCATAAAATTTGCAGTAGAAGTTGAGAGTGATGGACAGTTACCATTTTTGGACACACTCGTTGTAAGAAAAGATAACATCCTTACATTTGATTGGTATAAAAAAGCCCACAGCGTCCGGGAGATTATTGAATTTTTAATCCAAACATGACAAAGCAACAATAGTTAACACGGCAAGAAATTTTATAAGAAGAGTCCTCTCACTCAGTGATGAGATATACCACGCGAAAAATAAAGAAATAATAAGAAATATCCTAGAAAATAATGAACTTCCTACTCATCTAATTAATCGGCACATACGTGATCATTTCGAACAGAGTAAAAACAGAACAATTACGCATGAAAAGATTTATAAATCGGCAATTTTCGTACATGGCCTATCTAAAAGAATCAAATATTCAAATCTATACGACAGGGAAAAATTTAAAATTGCCTTCAAATATCACAACAATTTGCAACAAATATATAGCAACACGAAGAGTAAGATCGGGAAATACGATAAATCCGACGTTATATACAAAATTAAATGCAACGGTGACGAATCCCAGGTACCTTGCCCTAAGGTATATATTGGGACCACTAAATCCAGACTAAAAACGAGGATTTCCGCGCACAAATCCAATATTAAAAATCGCGATCACTATAATGACAACCAAACAGCTCTTTCCCAGCATTGTAAGACTTTGGGACACTCTCCAGATTTTGATGATGTAAAAATTTTACAACAGGAATCACATTACAATAAACGCTACATTTTAGAGATGTTGTATATTATCGGCACTCACAACGAAAATCGCATGAATTTCAAGTCCGACACTGACGGTGGAGTTGCCCAAGCATACATACAGCTGATAACGCAGAACAGTAACCAGAAATGCTGAGAGTGACATCAATTCGTTTTTTATCCTCATCTTCGCCTTGTATTATACTTATTTATATGGATGATTCTCTTATACATTAGGGTGGGTTGATTTAAAAATCGCTCATTGCTCTGTGAAAATCGTATTCTAGGGATCAAAATAAGAAACTTTGCCGAAAGAACCATACCTCTAAAACGAATTCTTACGTCCCCCAATTTGGGTAGGGGCAAATTTTGAAAAATCCCACTTTGACCCATTTAGAGTGCTCCAATCGAGTCCAAATGTATGACCGACCCCCACTAACTTTGGAGGCCCGACCCACCGATGCCAGTGGCACACCCCCTGGAACCCCCTGGGGGTTCACTATACAAACATTTCAAAAAATCGCCGGTTTTGCACTTTACATGAAAAACTC
This sequence comes from Eurosta solidaginis, assembly GCF_040869045.1. Lineage (NCBI taxonomy): Eukaryota > Metazoa > Arthropoda > Insecta > Diptera > Tephritidae > Eurosta > Eurosta solidaginis. The sequence continues at coordinate 86,507,167 of NC_090322.1, forward strand.
AGCGAAATGCCTATGTTTTTTCTTTTTGGAGTTTGTTTTTCTCTTTAGAAATTTATTTAGTCAGAACATATGTAAATGAAAAAATTAATTTAACTTAGTAATAGAAAAGAAATTAAAAAAATTATTAGAAATTAGTGTTTTTACAACCCTTTTAAAACCAAGACATCATTGTGATGCATTTGCATGTCGTAAACATAGTTGTGTGGGTTTTTTATTCAACCGTTTTAAAAAATGAAGGTATCACTGTGACAATTGCAGATCGTAAAATTGCTTGTGTTGTTTTTTTTAAGCCACCACAAGACATAGCAGGTAGAATTGAAATTACCATTTCATTCTCATTCAAAGTGTGAAGTGCTAATTTCAGATAAAAAAATATTTCAAAAAAAAATAATAAGTGAAGTGACCATTCCAAATCAAAAAGTTTACAATGAATCCACCATCCTCTACACCGCAAGATGAAGCAACTACATCAACAACTATCGAAAACCCAATTAGTCATATACCCAAGCATGATGTTACTGTTTTTGGTGTGTCTACTGATTTAACTGATCTTAATTTACCAACCCATCTGGATATCTTGAGATATTCAGGCCTGTTCTGAATTCCGACTCGGAATGAAAAGTAAAACGACATTGATTTCGACTCGGTTTCTATTTGGTGTTCTCAATTCCGATTGTAAAAAATCGATTCGAAGTCGATTTCGAATCGTTTTCATTCCGATTCGGTAACCAGTTTAATCAGCTGTTTTTGTTTATGTGTTTTGGTTTAAGTATCATAAAATTTTATTTTAATTAAAAAATGCCTGCAGATATGGTTTTTGATGCGCAGACGCAAGAATACGTGCTATTGTGCGTGCGAATCGTAAAAATGCGCTGGATCGGAATTCAGAACAGGTCGACTTCATTTCGATCAGCATCGATTAGTTTGCCTAATAGATTTCTTGATAGAAGTTTTTAAAGAAAGATTTATTATGCCAATTTAACTCAAATGTAAACAAAAAATACACACAACTCTTCCAAATAAAATGAAGAATTTAAAAAAAATTATTTGAAAGACAAATATCCCAACATTTGTGTATAATCTGCCAATTAATTTTCATTCCGACTGCTCAGAGGCAATACTTTTCAAACCGATAATTTTTGGTCGGAATCGAAATTGAGAACACCAATCCATTTCGATTCCGAAAAAATTGATCGGAATCGGAATCCAGAACAGGCCTGATTATTTTTACTTAAGCGAACATGCTAAAACAGAACAAAAAAGTTTTCCCATAAATCATTCACTATTCAAGTACAAGATAAGTTGAATTTGGGAAAAACTTGATATGGAAATAATGCTGAAAAAAGTGTATTTAATAAATTGAACAAATTGCTTGACAAGAATCAAGAGAAAATCAAGAGAAGAAACAACACCCAACAATTTACAGAATACGTAAAATCTCTGGAAACAATTTTTTACTTGTGAAACTCTTCCGGTAAGTTATTGCTATCACTCATTTATTATAATTGTCAACCATTTTTAATTATTATATTGTCATACATATTTTCAGGTGGTGGACGGCTTCCAGAAAATTGAGTTGCAAAATATGCCCTCTGCTCCAGAAAAAATTGAATTTTCCACCGATTCGAAGTACTTATACGACATGGCCCATGCAATTTCTAGCGGCGTGGTTCCGTTGGATCTGGCTAACATCAAACCAGGGAAAATTGTACATTCTCGGTGGCTCACCAAGGCCGCTAGATTATTGCGATTATATGTGACAACGGAAAATTCAGATGCAAACTTAAGAATTCTGATTGAATTTATAATTAAATGTTATGTGCCAATGTACTTCAATATCAAGTATTACAGCTCTGTCGTGTACGGCAGTGCAATATTTTTCAAGTTCATTAGTTGGTCACGATTTCTAGAACCTCGTTTACGCAAAATTGTCAATCAACTAATTAAAGATAATTCATATTATGCGCATTCGGAAAATATCTTGTTATAAATGTTGTTTGATGATAGCAAAGAGAAGCGCGACTGTGCCATCAAGAAAATTCTACGCTATCGAACCGATGTTGACGAGCCAATGGAACTTAGAGTTTATAAAAAACCAGATCTAACTTTAATTGCACAAGTTATACGGAAATGATCAATTCGAATGATATAAATATCGTAGTTGAACAACCATTCACGCGAGGCATTCCGTACGATTCATTGAAACAATATTTAAATCAAGATGAACCACCGTTTAATGATCCAAAAATTCCATCACACATACAAGGAACGGAACGACATGTTCAATTGCTAGCTAGCGTTTCCAAACGGGTTATACCGGAAAATGTAGAGGCTGTTATGGCGACGACATTAGAGAGCCGTGCGAAATTGCCCAGACTTGAAAGTAAAAAAGACTTAAAACAATAATTTTTTTTACTTTCTTTTCTATAACTCACTTAAATTAATTTTTTCATTTACATATGTTCTGACGAAATAAATTTCTTAAGAGAAAAAATAGATATTATTATAAATATCTGTACAAACATCGACAATGGCATCTCAGCTGGAGTCACAGGAGGCACGCATTTCAGAAATGGCGTCGCAAATGTTATCTCAATTGGAAGAACAGAAGACATATATGTCATCTCAACTGGAAGCGCAAGAGGCACGTATATCTGGAATGTCGACACAAATTTCGGAACAGGTATCATCGCAGCTCTTTGCGAAACTGGAAGAGCAGGATGCAAAAATTTTACATCTCGAGGACAAAACTGATGAAGCGTTGAAAGGTCTTATGCAACAGTTACAACTAAATCGCCCAGCTGTTCCAGCGAGCAATCCGAAGGTAAAAACTAATCTTTTGACGGTTCTGTTCCTTTCGAGGTATGCAAGCTTCAATTTGAGAAGACGTCAGCAGTGAACAACTGGAATGCTGAAGATAAAGTTGCTGCTCTATTCGTAGCATTGAAGGGGCCAGCAGCCGAACTCCTACAGACGATTCCCGAGGGAGAGCGGAACAACTATGAAGCATTGATGGCCGCTGTCGAGAGACGTTATGGAAGCGAGCATAGAAAACAGATATACCAAATTGAGTTGCAACACCGTTACCAAAAAGCAAATGAGACATTACAGGAGTTTGCTTCGGATGTTGAAAGATTGGCTCATCTTGCAAATGCGGACGCACACGTGGAACACACTGAAAGGGTAAAGATTCAGAGCTTTATTAACGGCATACGGGACGTCGAAACGAAGCGAGCCACATACGTGAACCCAAAGCCAACATTTGCTGAAACGGTATCCCATGCACTGTCTCAGGAAACAGCGTCACTTTTGAGTAAGCCCGCATACAAAGCTCATCGCGTGGAAGTGGAAAGGCCAGATTGGGTAGACAGAATTTTGGAAGCACTGAAGGGATTACAACAAAACAATGCCGGAGTTATGAAGTGTTTCAAGTGCGGTAACCCAAGTCACATTGCACGTAATTGTAGCACCGGTCATGGTAGTTCCAAGTTGGCTGGTCGTAAACGCAAAGCTGGAGGAGATAAACAAGAACGAGTGAAATGTAAGGATCGAGAACTTGCCCCAGCTATTGAATGCCGTGTGATACCTATCTCGTAAACTGGAAGGAAATCGAGGAGTCTTACCGTCAAAGGAAATGTGGATGGCAAGGAGCGTGTACTGACTGTAGATATGGGCGCATCTCATTCCTTGATCCGATCTGATTTGGTCAACAGGAAAGTAAAGCCATTACCTGGAGCAAGATTGCGTACGATTACTGGCGAGTATAACCAAGTCCAGGGAGAAGTGGTATGTGAAGTCTTAATTGGGGAGGTCATGGTTCTACACAAATTCGTTGTGGCAGAGATCGTTGATGAAGTCATATTGGGAGTGGACTTCTTGGTTGACCATGACATCAAGATCGATATGCAGAGAAGGGTGATGCGTTATAAGAACCAGGATATACCACTTCAGTTTGGAGAAAGGGTTCAGCAGTAATAGCGTACTGGTGGAAAAGACTCGACAAAGACCACGAAAGTCAAAGGCAAAGGTTGATAGATCGAATGGGCCAAATAAATCAAAATCAAAAGTACCTGCGAGAGAAACACTGGCATTGACAAACCCTAATGGACGTACAAAACCGAAGGACCAAATTTCCCAGAAAGAATGCGAGGGTAGTTTCAAACCAGAGCGCACTACTGTGGGGAAACGTGGGAACGATACTGAATATGCAAAGCAAATCCGTCCAGCGCAAGCTCTACGAAGTAGTTCATTGGCCAAACAACGGAGTGTGAAGGAACGAACCAGGGTATTGAGTAGTACGATGAAACACAGGTACCATGAGAACAATAATTCGAAAGGTTTCTTGGCGGGAGATTTGGTACTGTTATACAACCTTCACCGGCGGAAAGGTGTTCCATCCAAATTTCGGTGCAGTTGGGAAGGCCCGTACAAACCATTGGGAAACCACGAAGTAGAAGAGTGGTACATTTGGAGATGCTGGCAGCGTTTAGATCGAGAGATTTGTCTGATCGGGGCGATCGGACTTAGGTGGAGGGCAGTGTTACGAATATTAGCAAAACTAAGGGGTGCTGCTATCTCTAAGCCGATGCTAAGGCGCGCCTTGCATGCACATCCATAGCCCAATCATTATGTATCTACATAAACGAATAAAACATTATGTCTGCACATAAGTACGTACACGCAGCAGAGAAGAGATGCTCCCAAAAGTATGCAATTGTAATTGTTGAAGTGTCGCTCACAAATACACGCATATGAGAAGCTATATACGTGCATCTGTAGCTATAATTATATGACGGCAACTAAGCAAATTCTGGAAGCGCCTAGAAGATGCCACGAGGAAATCACAGAGTATAAAAGCACCAGCGGTAGCGCGCTATAATCAGTTTCGATTAAGACACTATCTGCGAGAAATAGCAGTATTATTTTGAAAGTGAGTTTCATATGAGCTATCAATCAGTTTGGTTATTAAGCAAGCTATTCGTTGCAAAGTATAAATGTTATTGTGAAGTGCTTTAATAAAGGCCATTTTTCCATTATTCAATATTGGAGTTATTTATTCAACAATTTAGTGATTCGAACTTAGCGGAAGGGCAAATAAGAGGATTTGCAAGTAAATTCGTTACAATATCAATACCGGATAAAAGTGCAAAAACCATCGCGTCAGCACTATTCGAAGACTTTATTTTAATATACGGTGCTATGAAATCCATTAAATCGGATTTATGCACCGAATTCAAAAATGAAATTTTTGCAAATTTAACTAGTTTATTAAATATTGATCACAACTTTTCTACACCATATCATCATGAAACCGTAGGAACTGTCGAAAGAAACCATAGAGCAATATGAATGATAACTAAGTGTGATATCTTCTGCATAGACGTCAAAATTCCAAAGTGATTTGATCACCTGATTTGTATTTGAATATCGCTGTCTCATTCTGTATCTCTTTCTATCACCCGCTGAAAATAGGCGCCGCCATATTGAACACCCTGTCAAAACGCTAAAAAGTAGCCATATTGAACATCCTGTCAGGCATTTGACAGATAAGATAACACACTTTGTTATCATTCACAATGCCATAGAGTTTTTAACGAGTACCTACGTGCGTACTTAAATGATTCCTTTGATGATTGGTATACATATTTGAAATATTTTACGTTTTGGCATAACATAACGCCAAATACGGTAATCGATAATAAACTTAAAAGGCCATTGTGCCATCTGAACTGAAGAACGAAACAGTCGAACCCATTTATAATATCGAAAATTATTCAAAAGAAGTAAAATGCCGAATGCAAAAATGCCACACCTTGGCTAAAGAGTTAGTAGAGAAACACAAAATAAGAAATAAAGATGCATACGACAAAAATGCACAACCCATAGTAATAAACATAAACGATATGGTTTTAGCTCAAAAAGAGCCACGTGAAAAACATAAAAACATATATCAGGGCCCATATTAATACAAATACAAAACGGTACATAAAAACCGCATAAGGGCATTGCCTAGATAAATAAAATCGGATGTACCCAATTTTATTTTGAGATAATCAAAAAAAATTTTTTATTATTTCATTACGCTAATAAAGCAAATTTAAATCAAAATTTATCATACTTTAAAACCATACTTAATTTAAATAATTTTAATAATCTTAAACGAGCTCTAGGCCACACATTAAATAAAATACACACACTTGTTGTATATATTTAGTGATATATTTAGGTCGATATTTCGATTTCAATTTGAAATCATCTTCAGGACTGAAAAATGTTAATATTAACAAAAAAACACATAAAACCAAATTGCACAAAAGTATATAATCATATACCTACATTCTTGACGTCACCTAGTCGACTAACTTAATATTTAAAGTTAAGAACAGAGGAATATGAACACAAAAAAGGTAAACAAACAAAAGGAAACACCGCTATGGTAAACAAAATTTGATACAAGCACCAACACATGAAATGCTAAAATGCATATGTACATATTAGGGCGGGTCGATTTAAAAATCGCTCATTGCTCTGTGAAAATCGTATTCTAGGGATCAAAAAAGAAACCATACCTCTAAAACGCATTCTGATGTCCCCCCCTTTGGGTCGAACTTTTGGGTAGGGGCATTGAAATTTTTACATATAGAGAATTTTTTTTTCTCGTTTTTTTTGAATTTTACTTATTTTATTAATTTTTTTTTTAATTTTATTTATTTTATTTCCGGATTTTAAATGTGTCGACCCATCTAAAATCCGCTTGTTTTTAGAAGTTTTTATAAATTAAGTTAACAAAAGATATTTTAAATGGGTTTAAGTCTATTTTTATGGACTATTATTTCCTTTGTTTTGTTTGTACTATCTCTATTTCCTATACTATTAGGTATTAACGTATAATTATTATTTTTGTCTATACTTTTTACGTTATAACTTCCTTTGTATTTATTATCTAGCTTATGGCTAGCTTCTTCTCTTACTAATACTAAATCTCCTAATTTTATTTCCTTACTGGTGCTACTTTTGTCGTAAGTGACTTTTTGTTTTTCTTTAGCTTCTTGCACTAATTTTCTAGCTCTTTTTTGTGCTATTTGAAGTCTATATTTAATTTCTTTATCATATGCCTCGTGATTATATACTGGGCTTATTTTATTCTGGTTTAAGAATTGGTACATCGGGGGATTTTTCGCAAATATAAGCTCGTAAGGGCAATAGTTGTGTACGGCCGATGGGCTCGTGTTGTAGCAGTACGCGAAATATTTTAGGTATTCATCCCAATCATCTTTGTCACTGGATATGTATGAACGTACATATTCATTAAACGTTCTATGACTACGATCTACCGTGCCCAAAGTTCGATGATGATATGGTGTTGAGTTTTTGTGCTCAACTTTTAGTAATTTGCACAGCTCTTCGAATAAATTATTTTTGTATTCGGATCCCATATCTGTTAGGATTGTTTTCATGGGACCATAAATCAAAATGAATTGCTCGAATATTGCTTTAGCAACTATTAGCGCATGTTTGCTCGGGACTGGGATTGCTACCAAGTATTTTGTGATATCGCATATAATGGTAACTGCGTATTCGTTTCCGTTTATTGACCTTGGCAATGGTCCGACCGTATCGATCTGTACTATATCGAATGCTCTCGGAGGTGTCTCTTTTATAGTCATTCGCTCTTTTATATGCTTATTTGTTTTATTCTTCTTGCAGTGGATGCAGTTATTTACGTATTTCTTTATGTCACCTCGCATATTTTTCCAGCAATAACTTTGTTTGATTTTCTTTATCATGCGATTTATTCCTGGGTGGCCACCACTAATAGGATCGTCATGATATTTCTGCAGAATTTCTCTAATTTTCCCGGGACTAGTCACGTACACAACCTCTGGGGTTAGTGCAATTGTTAATTTTTTGAGAACCCTATTTCCTAATTCAGTAAATTTGTCTACTCGAGTATAATTACTTTTAAACAATTTGTCCCCTAAGGACAACTGTATCTTTTCAAGTCCTAAATTGGCAGCTTGTATTTATAGTGCTACAAATGTTCTTTCCCTTTTTGAAATATAATTTTGGGGGATTGAAAAGGAGCTTGATATGTCTTTTTACTTCAAATTTATTTAGCGCTACGTATATTTTGGGGTTCTCTGTGCGCCTTCCTTCAATTTTAATGTTATTTCTTATATTTTTAGCTGTTGATCTAGTTGTGACTTTCATTATTTTGCATGCTTCCACTGACATTTCTTTTATATTTTTTATGTTAATGCGAAACAATGCGTCCGCGATGTGATTTTCTTTTCCAGCAATGTACTCCACTTCGAAATCGTACTCTTCTAAATCGAGTCTTACTCGTGTTAACTTAGATGAAGGATTCTTCATTGAAAAAAGGTGTGTTAAAGGGCTACGGTTGGTTTTAATTTTGAATTTTCTACCATAAATGGTTGGTCTGAAGAAGGTTATGGCCCAACGGATTGCTGCTAGTTCTTTTTCTATTGTAGCTTTGTTTGTTTCACCTTTTGTGAAAGATCTAGAAGCGTAAGCAATTGGTAACTGTTTGCCATCATGTTCTTGGCTAAGGACTGCTCCGCAAGCATACCCACTGGCGTCTGTTGTTATGCAGAATTCTTTATTGAAGTCGGGGTATTGCAAAAGTTTTGGGCTGATTAATGCTTCTTTAAATAGACAAAAGCTTTTTGACATTATTCTGTCCAGTCGAAGGAAACATTCTTTTTGCAAAGCCTAGTTAATTTTCTTGAGTATTCTGCGAAATTCGGTACAAATCTTCTGTAATAATTGCAGAACGCTACGAATCTTCTAACGTCATCTGCTGTTTTTGGTGTTGGGTAATTTTGAACTGTCTCAATTTTGCTTGGATCGGGTAGTATTCCCTCGCTTGTGCATTTATGTCCTAAATAAGTTACCTCTTCGCTGAAGAATAGGCATTTGTCTGGATGTAATTTTAAGTTGTATTTCCTACAAGTAGCAAAAACATCTCTTAAGTTTTTCAGCATGTGTTTTTCTGAACACCCTAGTACAACCAAATCATCCATATATAGAAAGGCTTGGGATGGTTTGAGGCCTGCAAATGCCAGTGTCATCATTCTTTGGAATGAGTTTGGTGCTACTTTTAATCCATAGGGTAGTCTTTTAAATCTATATGTACCATTTTCTGCTGTGAAATAGGTTATATCTCTAGAATCTTGGTGTAATTCTATTTGGTGAAAACCTGACATAAGGTCAAGGTATGAAAAATATTTGCTCTTCCAAGTTGGTCTAAAATATCATCAATTCTTGGCAGTGGAAATTTATCCGCTGCTAGTTTTTTGTTTACTTGTCTGTAGTCAACTACCAGTCTCCATCTTTTTTCAGTATTACCTGGTAGTGATTTTTTAGGTACCAGTAAAATTGGGCTGTTGTACTCTGATATTGAGGGTTCTATAATGTCATCTTCGATCAATTTATTAACCTGTTTGCTTATTTCCCCTTTTTGTGTCAGGGCAATCTATAGTTTTTTATGTATACTGGTGTGTCATCTTTCATGTGTAATTTTTGCTTATAAAAATTATTAGAGGAAATTGGTTCTGTTTCCAGTGCAAATATGTCTATGAGTTCTGTGCATAATGAGGTTAGTTGTGAATTAATAAATTTCGGGAAATTTTTTGTTAATCTTTTTAATTTTTCTGTGTTATTATTCTGTTTAGTGTGTGTGTTTGTTTTAATTAAATTGTAGTCATCTAAATTTTCAGTATGTATTTTATAATTTTGAATAGTTGTGTTTTTATGTGTGGTGTTTATAATTCTGACAAAAGTTTCTTCTTTATTTGTGATTGTGTTTGCTATGAAAATGCCTTCGGATAATTGTTGATGGGGTATGAAGATGGTTTTATTATCAGTGTTTACTGTTACTTGTCTAATGACTTCAGATCTAGCAGGGATCGTAATTGTGTTAGCAGAAAGGTAATTTGTTAGGTACATTGTGATTGTTTGGGGAAAATCATATGGTCTTAGGATTAGCTTATCCTCTGTTTTGCCATAATCTAGAATACAATTATATTTCTTTATAAAGTCCAAACCTATTATTCCATCGCACGGTATCGGAAAGTTGTCTTCTACGACGTGAAATTTATGATAAATCAGAAGATCATCGCCTTTTAAATCAACTTTAATTGTGCCAAATGTACTGGTTATACCCTGACCAATGCCCTTTAGGTCTGTTATTTGTTCTGTATTAATTTTTGTATGATTAAGTATTTGATTCTTTTTAATTATGGAGATATCTGCTCCTGTGTCTACTAAAAAATTTGAAATCGAGTTATTTAATGATGTTTTTGTAGATATATAACTATTTAAGTGTAGATTTAGTACACATATTTTCCTATCTACTGATTTTGAAGTGGAGTTTCTTGGTTTTCCTGCTGGGTACAATTTCGAACGTTACGGGCCTGATTGTACTGTCTGTTGTCATTTTGGGTTTGTGCTCCTCTTTGGGCATTATAATTTGTTCTTGAGTTATTACTGTATCTCGGCTGTGGTCTATATCTTCTGCCTCGGTAATTCCCATAGTTGTTACTTCGGTAACCTCCACGGAAATTACTTCGATATTGATTCTGTTGCCGTACATTTAGAATTGTGTTGGAGCTGCCTGTGACTTCCGTGCAGCTGTTTGTGAATTTTGAAATTGCGTCGTTCATTGTTGCGAACGTTCCCGCTTGCATAATCATTTTCACTTTATCATTGGAGCAGTTTTTGCAAATAGCTAGCTTTGACTGCTGCTTGAGTAGCATATCTTGTTGCCAGCTCTGGGTTTAATCCGTCCGAGATATAGGCTCCCTCCAATGATCTAGTTATCTTTTCTATCTCTTGAGTGTATTGATTTGCAGTTTTGCTACGCTGTTGGATATTCAGGAGTTTTGCTGTCAAAACTTCCACTGATTCGCCTTTGATTGCAGTTTTTAATCTTAGTTTTATTTGTGTGATTGTATTCTCATTATTTATGAAGTTTCTTGCCGTGCCTTTTAGCTTAGTCTTTATCATTGTTATAGCTATGGCTTCATGATTATCCTTGATTTGGTAAATGAAAAAATGAATTTAACTTAGTAATAGAAAAGAAATTAAAAAAATTATTAGAAATTAGTGTTTTTACAACCCTTTTAAAACCAAGACATCAATGTGATGCATTTGCATGTCGTAAACATAGTTGTGTGGGTTTTTTATTCAACCGTTTTAAAAAATGAAGGTATCACTGTGACAATTGCAGATCGTAAAATTGTTTGTGTTGTTTTTTTTAAGCCACCACAAGACATAGCAGGTAGAATTGAAATTACCATTTCATTCTCATTCAAAGTGTGAAGTGCTAATTTCAGATAAAAAAATATTTCAAAGAAATAATAAGTGAAGTGACCATTCCAAATCAAAAAGTTTACAATGATTCCACCATCCTCTACACCGCAAGATGAAGCAACAACATCAACAACTATCGAAAACCCAATTAGTCATATACCCAAGCATGATGTTACTGTTTTTGGTGTGTCTACTGATTTAACTGATCTTAATTTACCAACCCATCTGGATATCTTGAGATATTATTTTTACTTAAGCGAACATGCTAAAACAGAACAAAAAAGTTTTCCCATAAATCATTCACTATTCAGGTACAAGATAAGTTGATTGGAATTTGGGAAAAACTTGGTATGGAAATAATGCTGAAAAAAGTGTATTTAATAAATTGAACAAATTGCTTGACAAGAATCAAGAGAAGAAACCACACCCAACAATTTACAGAATACGTAAAATCTCTGGAAACAATTTTTTACTTGTGAAACTCTTCCGGTAAGTTATTGCTATCACTCATTTATTATAATTGTCAACCATTTTTAATTATTATATTATCATACATATTTTCAGGTGGCTTCCAGAAAATTGAGTTGCAAAATATGCCCCCTGCTCCAGAAAAAATTGAATTTTCCACCGATTCGAAGTACTTATACGACATGGCCCATGCAATTTCTAGCGGCGTGGTTCCGTTGGATCTGGCTAACATCAAACCAGGGAAAATTGTACATTCTCGGTGGCTCACCAAGGCCGCTAGATTATTGCGATTATATGTGACAACGGAAAATTCAGATGCAAACTTAAGAATTCTGGTTGAATTTATAATTAAATGTTATGTGCCAATGTACTTCAATATCAAGTATTACAGCTCTGTCGTGTACAGCAGTGCAATATTTTTCAAGTTCATTAGTTGGTCACGATTTCTAGAACCTCGTTTACGCAAAACTGTCAATCAAATAATTAAAGATAATTCATATTATGCGCATTCGGAAAATATCTTGTTATCAATGTTGTTTGATGATAGCAAAGAAAAGCGCGACTGTGCCATCAAGAAAATTCTACGCTATCGAACCGATGTTGACGAGCCAATGGAACTTAGAGTTTATAAAAAACCAGATATAAACTTTAATTGCACAAGTTATACGGAAATTATCAATTCGAATGATATAAATATCGTATTTGAACAACCATTCACGCGAAGCATTCCGTACGATACATTGAAACAATATTTAAATCAAGATGAACCACCGTTTAATGATCCAAAAATTCCATCACACATACAAGGAACGGAACGACATGTTCAATTGCTAGCTAGCGTTTCCAAACGGGTTATACCGGAAAATGTAGAGGCTGTTATGGCGACGACATTAGAGAGCCGTGCGAAATTCCCCAGACTTGAAAGTAAAAAAGACTTAAAACAATATTTTTTTTTACTTTCTTTTCTATAACTCACAATTAATTTTTTCATTTACATATGTTCTGACGAAATAAATTTCTTAAGAGAAAAAATAGATATTATTATAAATATCTGTACAATGGCATCTCAGCTGGAGTCACAGGAGGCACGCATTTCAGAAATGGCGTCGCAAATGTCATCTCAATTGGAAGAACAGAAGACATATATGTCATCTCAACTGGAAGCGCAAGAGGCACGTATATCTGGAATGTCGACACAAATTTCGGAACAGGTATCATCGCAGCTCTTTGCGAAACTGGAAGAGCAGGATGCAAAAATTTTACATCTCGAGGACAAAACTGATGAAGCGTTGAAAGGTCTTATGCAACAGTTACAACTAAATCGCCCAGCTATTCCAGCGAGCAATCCGAAGGTAAAAACTAATCTTTTGACGGCTCTGTTCCTTTCGAGGTATGCAAGCTTCAATTTGAGAAGACGTCAGCAGTGAACAACTGGAATGCTGAAGATAAAGTTGCTGCTCTATTCGTAGCATTGAAGGGGCCAGCAGCCGAACTCCTACAGACGATTCCCGATGGAGAGCGGAACAACTATGAAGCATTGATAGCCGCTGTCGAGAGACGTTATGGAAGCGAGCATAGAAAACAGTTATACCAAATTGAGTTGCAACACCGTTACCAAAAAGCAAATGAGACATTACAGGAGTTTGCTTCGGATGTTGAAAGATTGGCTCATCTTGCAAATGCGGACGCACACGTGGAACACACTGAAAGGGTAAAGATTCAGAGCTTTATTAACGGCATACGGGACGTCGAAACGAAGCGAGACACATACGTGAACCCAAAGCCAACATTTGCTGAAACGGTATCCCATGCACTGTCTCAGGAAACAGCGTCACTTTTGAGTAAGCCCGCATACAAAGCTCATCGCGTGGAAGTGGAAAGGCCAGATTGGGTAGACAGAATTTTGGAAGCACTGAAGGGATTACAACAAAACAATGCCGGAGTTATGAAGTGTTTCAAGTGCGGTAACCCAAGTCACATTGCACGTAATTGCAGCACCGGTCATGGTAGTTCCAAGTTGGCTGGTCGTAAACGCAAAGCTGGAGGAGATAAACAAGAACGAGTCAAATGTAAGGATCGAGAACTTGCCCCAGCTATTGAATGCCGTGTGATACCTATCTCGTAAACTGGAAGGAAATCGAGGAGTCTTACCGTCAAAGGAAATGTGGATGGCGAGGAGCGTGTACTGACTGTAGATACGGGCGCATCTCATTCCTTGATCCGATCTGATTTGGTCAACAGGAAAGTAAAGCCATTACCTGGAGCAAGATTGCGTACGATTACTGGCGAGTATAACCAAGTCCAGGGAGAAGTGGTATGTGAAGTCTTAATTGGGGAGGTCATGGTTCTACACAAATTCGTTGTGGCAGAGATCGTTGATGAAGTCATATTGGGAGTGGACTTCTTGGTTGACCATGACATCAAGATCGATATGCAGAGAAGGGTGCTGCGTTATAAGAACCAGGATATACCACTTCAGTTTGGAGAAAGGGTTCAGCAGTAATAGCGTACTGGTGGAAAAGACTCGACAAAGACCACGAAAGTCAAAGGCAAAGGTTGATAGATCGAATGGGCCAAATAAATCAAAATCAAAAGTACCTGCGAGAGAAACACTGGCATTGACAAACCCTAATGGACGTACAAAACCGAAGGACCAAATTTCCCAGAAAGAATGCGAGGGTAGTTTCAAACCAGAGCGCACTACTGTGGGGAAACGTGGGAACGATACTGATTATGCAAAGCAAATCCGTCCAGCGCAAGCTCTACGAAGTAGTTCATCGGCCAAACAACGGAGTGTGAAGGAACGAACCAGGGTATTGAGTAGTACGATGAAACACAGGTACCATGAGAACAATAATTCGAAAGGTTTCTTGGCGGGAGATTTGGTACTGTTATACAACCCTCACCGGCGGAAAGGTGTTCCATCCAAATTTCGGTGCAGTTGGGAAGGCCCGTACAAACCATTGGGAAACCACGAAGTAGAAGAGTGGTACATTTGGAGATGCTGGCAGCGTTTGGATCCAGAGATTTGTCTGATCGGGGCGATCGGACTTAGGTGGAGGGCAGTGTTACGAATATTAGCAAAACTAAGGGGTGCTGCTATCTCTAAGCCGATGCTAAGGCGCGCCTTGCATGCACATCCATAGCCCAATCATTATGTATCTACATAAACGAATAAAACATTATGTCTGCACATAAGTACGTACACGCAGCAGAGAAGAGATGCTCCCAAAAGTATGCAATTGTAATTGTTGAAGTGTCGCTCACAAATACACGCATATGAGAAGCTATATACGTGCATCTGTAGTTATAATTATATGACGGCAACTAAGCAAATTCTGGAAGCGCCTAGAAGATGCCACGAGGAAATCACAGAGTATAAAAGCACCAGCGGTAGCGCGCTATAATCAGTTTCGATTAAGACACTATCTAGCGAGAAATAGCAGTATTATTTTGAAAGTGAGTTTCATTTGAGCTATCAATCAGTTTGGTTATTAAGCAAGCTATTTGTTGCAAAGTATAAATGTTATTGTGAAGTGCTTTAATAAAGGCCATTTTTCCATTATTCAATATTGGAGTTATTTATTCAACAATCTAGTGATTCGAACTTAGCAGAAGGGCAAATAAGAGGATTTGCAAGTAAATTCGTTACAATATCAATACCGGATAAAAGTGCAAAAACCATCGCGTCAGCACTATTCGAAGGCTTTATTTTAATATACGGTGCTATGAAATCCATTAAATCGGATTTATGCACCGAATTCAAAAATGAAACTTTTGCAAATTTAACTAGTTTATTAAATATTGATCACAACTTTTCTACACCATATCATCATGAAACCGTAGGAACTGTCGAAAGAAACCATAGAGCAATATGAATGATAACTAAGTGTGATATCTTCTGCATAGACGTCAAAATTCTAAAGTGATTTGATCACCTGATTTGTATTTGAATATCGCTGTCTCATTCTGTATCTCTTTCTATCACCCGCTGAAAATGGGCGCCGCCATATTGAATACCCTGTCAAAACGCTAAAAAGTAGCCATATTGAACATCCTGTCAGGCATCTGACAGATAAGATATCACACTTTGTTATCATTCACAATGCCATAGAGTTTTTAACGAGTACCTACGTGCGTACTTAAATGATTCCTTTGATGATTGGGATACATATTTGAAATATTTTACGTTTTGGCATAACATAACGCCAAATACGGTAATCGATAATAAACTTAAAAGGCCATTGTGCCATCTGAACTGAAGAACGAAACAGTCGAACCCATTTATAATATCGAAAATTATTCAAAAGAAGTAAAATACCGAATGCAAAAATGCCACGCCTTGGCTAAAGAGTTAGTAGAGAAACACAAAATAAGAATTAAAGATGCATACGACAAAAATGCACAACCCATAGTAATAAACATAAACGATATGGTTTTAGCTCAAAAAGAGCCACGTGAAAAACATAAAAACATATATCAGGGCCCATATTAATACAAATACAAAACGGTACATAAAAACCGCATAAGGGCATTGCCTAGATAAATAAAATCGGATGTACCCAATTTCATTTTGAGATAATCAAAAAATTTTTTTTATTATTTCATTACGCTAATAAAGCAAATTTAAATCAAAATTTATCATACTTTAAAACCAAACTTAATTTAAATAATTTTAATAATCTTAAACGAGCTCTAGGCCACACATTAAATAAAATACACACACTTGTTGTATATATTTAGTGATATATTTAGGTCGATATTTCGATTTCAATTTGAAATCATCTTCAGGACTGAAAAATGTTAATATTAATAAATAAACACATAAAACCAAATTGCACAAAAGTATATAATCATATACCTACATTCTTGACGTCACCTAGTCGACTAACTTAATATTTAAAGTTAAGAACAGAGGAATATGAACACAAAAAAGGTAAACAAACAAAAGGAAACACCGCTATGGTAAACAAAATTTGATACAAGCAACAACACATGAAATGCTAAAATGCATATGTACATATTAGGGCGGGTCGATTTAAAAATCGCTCATTGCTCTGTGAAAATCGTATTCTAGGGATCAAAAAAGAAACCATACCTCTAAAACGAATTCTGATGTCCCCCCCTTTGGGTCGAACTTTTGGGTAGGGGCAATTTCAATTCTACCTGCTGTATCTTGTGGTGGCTTAAAAAAAACAACACAAGCAATTTTACGATCTGCAATTGTGCCACAGTGATACCTTCATTTTTTAAAACGGTTGAATAAAAAACCCACACAACTATGTTTACGACATGCAAATGCATCATAGCGATGCCTTGGTTTTAAAAGGGGGTTGTGAAAACGCTAATTTCTAATAATTTTTTTAAATTTCTTTTCTATTACTAAGTTAAATTAATTTTTTCATTTACATATGTTCTGACTAAATAAATTTCTAAAGAGAAAAATAAACTCCAAAAAGAAAAAACATAGGCATTTCAAAATGGGATTTTTCAAAATTTTTCCCTACGACCCAAAGGGGGGGGGGGCATCAGAATTCGTTTTAGAGGTATGGTTCCTTCGGCAAAGTTTCTTATTTTGATCCCTAGAATATGATTTTCACAGAGCAATGCGATTTTTTTGCCTTCCCACAAATCGACCCGGCCTAGTACATATATATGTATAATAGGCCGGGTCGATTTGTGGGGACGCAAAAAAATCGCCCATTGCTCTGTGACAATCATATTCTAGGGATCAAAATAAGAAACCTTGCCGAAGGAACCATATCTCTAAAATGAATTCTGATGTCCCCTAATTCGGGTCGAACTTTTGGGTAGGGGCAAATTTTGAAAAATCCCACTTTGACCCATTTAGAGTGCTCCAATCGAGTCCAAATGTATGGCCGACCCCCACTAACTTTGGAGGCCCGACTCACCGATGCCAGTGGCACACCCCCTGGAACCCCCTGGGGGTTCACCATAAACATTTCAAAAAAGTAAAGTGCAAAAGTGTAAAGTGCAAAACCTTACATGAAAAAATCAGCTAAATGGCTATGTTTTTTCTTTATTTTTATTTATTTATTTATAATAATATTTATTATTTATTTATAATAATATCTATTTTTTCTCTTAAGAAATTTATTTCGTCAGAACATATGTAAATGAAAAAATTAATTTAAGTGAGTTATAGAAAAGAAAGTAAAAAAAATTATTGTTTTAAGTCTTTTTTACTTTCAAGTCTGGGCAATTTCGCACAGCTGTCTAATGTCGTCGCCATAACAGCCTCTACATTTTCCGGTATAACCCGTTTGGAAACGCTAGCTAGCAATTGAACATGTCGTTCCGTTCCTTGTATGTGTGATGGAATTTTTGGATCATTAAACGGTGGTTCATCTTGATTTAAATATTGTTTCAATGTATCGTACGGAATGCTTCGCGTGAATGGTTGTTCAAATACGATATTTATATCATTCGAATTGATCATTTCCGTATAACTTGTGCAATTAAAGTTTATATCTGGTTTTTTATAAACTCTAAGTTCCATTGGCTCGTCAACATCGGTTCGATAGCGTAGAATTTTCTTGATGGCACAGTCGCGCTTTTCTTTGCTATCATCAAACAACATTGATAACAAGATATTTTCCGAATGCGAATAATATGAATTATCTTTAATTTTTTGATTGACAATTTTGCGTAAACGAGGTTCTAGAAATCGTGACCAACTAATGAACTTGAAAAATATTGCACTGCCGTACACGACAGAGCTGTAATACTTGATATTGAAGTACATTGGCACATAACATTTAATTATAAATTCAACCAGAATTCTTAAGTTTGCATCTGAATTTTCCGTTGTCACATATAATCGCAATAATCTAGCGGCCTTGGTGAGCCACCGAGAATGTACAATTTTCCCTGGTTTGATGTTAGCCAGATCCAACGGAACCACGCCGCTAGAAATTGCATGGGCCATATAAGTACTTCGAATCGGTGGAAAATTCAATTTTTTCTGGAGCAGAGGGCATATTTTGCAACTCAATTTTCTGGAAGCCGTCCACCACCTGAAAATATGTATGATAATATAATAATTAAAAATGGTTGACAATTATAATAAATGAGTGATAGCAATAACTTACCGGAAGAGTTTCACAAGTAAAAAATTGTTTCCAGAGATTTTACGTATTCTGTAAATTGTTGGGTGTTGTTTCTTCTCTTGATTTTCTCTTGATTCTTGTCAAGCAATTTGTTCAATTTATTAAATACACTTTTTTCAGCATTATTTCCATACCAAGTTTTTCCCAAATTCAACTTATCTTGTACTTGAATAGTGAATGATTTATGGGAAAACTTTTTTGTTCTGTTTTAGCATGTTCGCTTAGCACAGCATCTAAATGCGTGTTAGAGTGTAAGCAGTCTCTGGAGAGAATCGGGACAGGGAGAAGCATACATCTATATTGGGTCCCAGGGCATATGGGAATAGATGGGAATGAAAAAGCGGACGAATTAGCTAAAAAGGGCGCATCCCTTGAAGCTTGCTCCGTAGACGTCCCAATTAGATTGGGCGAGATTAAGCGAAGGCGAGAGGTGCACATGATCGACCAAGCAGAAAAGGCGTGGGTTCAAGCGCGGGGCTGTAAAGTGTCGAAGATTATGTGTAGGTCTTACAACCTTAGACTAACACAGTTGCTTCTATCATTAAAAAGAGAGGACTGTAGACTCATGACGGGTATTCTGACTGGACACTGCCTTCTGGCGTCACATGCCTTTAAATTAGGCTTGGTCAGTGATAGCAGGTGTAGGAAGTGCGGGTTGGAGGAGGAAACTATCGAGCACGTTCTGTGCTCGTGCCCTGCATTGCCAGGCTAAGACTCCAGCTATTAGGAGTGATACAGCTGTCAGATCTAGAAGCATCAAGTGACTTAAGTCCTAGGAAGCTTCTAGTATTTGCCAAGAGGACGGAGTTATTTTATAACATAGGTCCTGGTTTTTGATAGGGTTTTTCAGTTTGGTCGAAAAAACAAACTTCTGGTAACACTACGGACTCAATCAGTCTATGTGAGGTCCTCATGGACCGGCCAGTTCAACCTACCTACCTAGCATGTTCGCTTAAGTAAAAATAATATCTCAAGATATCCATATGGGTTGGTAAATTAAGATCAGTTAAATCAGTAGACACACCAAAAACAGTAACATCATGCTTGGGTATATGACTAATTGGGTTTTCGATAGTTGTTGATGTAGTTGCTTCATCTTGCGGTGTAGAGGAAGGTGGAATCATTGTAAACTTTTTGATTTGGAATGGTCACTTCACTTATTATTTCTTTGAAATATTTTTTTATCTGAAATTAGCACTTCACACTTTGAATGAGAATGAAATGGTAATTTCAATTCTACCTGCTATGTCTTGTGGTGGCTTAAAAAAAACAACACAAGCAATTTTACGATCTGCAATTGTCACAGTGATACCTTCATTTTTTAAAACGGTTGAATAAAAAACCCATACAACTATGTTTACGACATGCAAATGCATCACAATGATGTCTTGGTTTTAAAAGGGTTGTAAAAACACTAATTTCTAATAATTTTTTTAATTTCTTTTCTATTACTAAGTTAAATTCATTTTTTTCATTTACATATGTTCTGACTAAATAAATTTCTAAAGAGAAAAACAAACTCCAAAAAGAAAAAACATAGGCATTTCGCTGAGTTTTTCATGTAAAGTGAAAAACCGGCGATTTTTTGAAATGTTTGTATAGTGAACCCCCAGGGGGTTCCAGGCGGTGTGCCACTGGCATCGGTGGGTCGGGCCTCCAAAGTTAGTGGGGGTCGGTCATACATTTGGACTCGATTGGAGCACTCTAAATGGGTCAAAGTGGGATTTTTCAAAATTTGCCCCTACCCAAATTGGGGGACGTAAGAATTCGTTTTAGAGGTATGGTTCTTTCGGCAAAGTTTCTTATTTTGATCCCTAGAATACGATTTTCACAGAGCAATGAGCGATTTTTAAATCGACCCACCCTAATGTATAAGATAATCATCCATATAAATAAGTATAATACAAGGCGAAGATGAGGATAAAAAACGAATTGATGTCACTCTCAGCATTTCTGGTTACTGTTCTGCGTTATCAGCTGTCTGTATGCTTGGGCAACTCCACCGTCAGTGTCGGACTTGAAATTCATGCGATTTTCGTTGTGAGTGCCGATAATATACAACATCTCTAA
Organism: Eurosta solidaginis; assembly: GCF_040869045.1. Lineage (NCBI taxonomy): Eukaryota > Metazoa > Arthropoda > Insecta > Diptera > Tephritidae > Eurosta > Eurosta solidaginis. The sequence continues at coordinate 86,528,169 of NC_090322.1, forward strand.
AATGTAGCGTTTATTGTAATGTGATTCCTGTTGTAAAATTTTTACATCATCAAAATCTGGAGAGTGTCCTAAAGTTTTACAATGCTGGGAAAGAGCTGTTTGGTTGTTATTATAGTGATCGCGATTTTTAATATTGGATTTGTGCGCGGAAATCCTCGTTTTTAGTCTGGATTTAGTGGTCCCAATATATACCTTAGGGCAAGGTACCTGGGATTCGTCACCGTTGTATTTAATTTTGTATATAACGTCGGATTTATCGTATTTCCCGATCTTACTCTTCGTGTTGCTATATATTTGTTGCAAATTGTTGTGATATTTGAAGGCAATTTGAAATTTTTCCCTGTCGTATAGATTTGAATATTTGATTCTGTTAGATAGGCCATGTACGAAAATTGCCGATTTATAAATCTTTTCATGCGTAATTGTTCTGTTTTTACTCTGTTCGAAATGATCACGTATGTGCCGATTAATTAGATGAGTAGGAAGTTCATTATTTTCTAGGATATTTCTTATTATTTCTTTATTTTTCGCGTGGTATATCTCATCACTGAGTGAGAGGACTCTTCTTATAAAATTTCTTGCCGTGTTAACTATTGTTGCTTTGTCATGTTTGGATTAAAAATTCAATAATCTCCCGGACGCTGTGGGCTTTTTTATACCAATCAAATGTAAGGATGTTATCTTTTCTTACAACGAGTGTGTCCAAAAATGGTAACTGTCCATCACTCTCGACTTCTACTGCAAATTTTATGGACTTGTTGTAGGCATTTAGTTCGGCCTCTATCGCGTCAGTTCGCCCAATAGCAAAAATATCGTCTACATATTTACTGAGAAGGCGCGGTTTATGGGGTGATTTTTCTTCAAATTTGCATAGTAATTCTTCCATTACGATGTCTGCTATAACCGGCGATGCGGGCGACCCCATAGGCATTCCCGCACGTTTTTCGTAAACCTTGTTATTAAACTTAAAATATCTATTTTCTTTGATACAAAACCGTACCACTTCTAGAAAAAGTTCTTTGGTTAAATTTGTGTTAATTTAAGTAAAATCAAATTTAAATAAAAGAAATTCCTATAATACCTTCCACGACAATAATAAGAAAAAGAAAACGGGGAGGTAAACAATTTAAAAAAAAGAAGGAAATAGCTGAAACTTTTAAATTATTAAACATTACAACCAATAAGGAAGATAGAATAAAATTAAAGGAAAAAATTAAAGAATTAAGAAATAAAAAATAAATAATCAAATGAACGTAAACATTTTCTCAGTAAATTGGAATGATTTTTTCCCCCACTCATGCTCCGCCAATATAGAAATGAACAAATGGGAACAAATCTTTGAAGCACTATCTGAAGAAAAACTTAAGGCAGAAAAAGCATACAAGTGCATAAATAAAAACACCACGATAAAACCAGAAACTATAGTGAAACATCTAAACACAATCGTAGAAGCCCTAAACAATATAGGACAGGTAATCAATAGGGTAAGTAATATACTCACCAAAGAACACCAAGCAGGAGCATACCAATTCTTCTCCCACGTACGAGACAAATTGGTATCCTCTTTAGCTAGATACAACATAGAATTAACTATACCCACTAGAGTAGAAGAAAAAATCCAAGTTGACTTTAATTCAGTTCTAACTGAATTGTCCCAAATTCGGACTCCATCACCAGCATTGAGTCACACTTCGTCAGTAGAAGAAAACAAACCACTAGAATTCCCACTCATAAATATCACAATGCCACAAACCGTAGTAGAATTCATCAAAACCGCCTCATCAGTACTGCCAGAGTTTGACGGCAAACCTGAAAATTCGCATAGTTTCTTAGATGCCCTCGATATCCTCGACCAAATCAAGGATAATCATGAAGCCATAGCTATAACAATGATAAAGACTAAGCTAAAAGGCACGGCAAGAAACTTCATAAGTAATGAGAATACAATCACACAAATAAAACTAAGATTAAAAACTGCAATCAAAGGCGAATCAGTGGAAGTTTTGACAGCAAAACTCCTGAATATCCAACAGCGTAGCAAAACTGCAAATCAATACACTGAAGAGATAGAAAAGATAACTAGATCATTGGAGGGAGCCTATATCTCGGACGGATTAAACCCAGAGCTGGCAACAAGATATGCTACTCAAGCAGCAGTCAAAGCTAGCTATTTGCAAAAACTGCTCCAATGATAAAGTGAAAATGATTATGCAAGCGGAAACGTTCGCAACAATGAACGACGCAATTTCAAAATTCACAAACAGCTGCACGGAAGTCACAGGCAGCTCCAACACAATTCTAAATGTACGGCAACAGAATCAATATCGAAGTAATTTCCGTGGAGGTTACCGAAGTAACAACTATGGGAATTACCGAGCCAGAAGATATAGACCACAGCCGAGATACAGTAATAACTCAAGAACAAATTATAATGCCCAAAGAGGAGCACAAACCCAAAATGACAACAGACAGTACAATCAGGCCCGTAACGTTCGAAATTGTACCCAGCAGGAAAACCAAGAAACTCCACTTCAAAATCAGTAGATAGGAAAATATGTGTACTAAATCTACACTTAAATAGTTATATATCTACAAAAACATTATTAAATAACTCGATTTCAAATTTTTAGTAGACACAGGAGCAGATATCTCCATAATTAAAAAGAATCAAATACTTAATCATACACAAATTAATACAGAACAAATAACAGACCTAAAGGGCATTGGTCAGGGTATAACCAGTACATTAGGCACAATTAAAGCTGATTTAAAAGGCGATGATCTTCTGATTTATCATAAATTTCACGTCGTAGAAGACAACTTTCCGATACCGTGCGATGGAATAATAGGTTTGGACTTTATAAAGAAATATAATTGTATTCTAGATTATGGCAAAACAGAGGATAAGCTAATCCTAAGACCATATGATTTTCCCCAAACAATCACAATGTACCTAACAAATTACCTTTCTGCTAACACAATTACGATCCCTGCTAGATCTGAAGTCATTAGACAAGTAACAGTAAACACTGATAATAAAACCATCTTCATACCCCATCAACAATTATCCGAAGGCATTTTCATAGCAAACACAATCACAAATAAAGAAGAAACTTTTGTCAGAATTATAAACACCACACATAAAAACACAACTATTCAAAATTATAAAATACATACTGAAAATTTAGATGACTACAATTTAATTAAAACAAACACACACACTAAACAGAATAATAACACAGAAAAATTAAAAAGATTAACAAAAAATTTCCCGAAATTTGTTAATTCACAACTAACCTCATTATGCACAGAATTCATAGACATATTTGCACTGGAAACAGAACCAATTTCCTCTAATAATTTTTATAAGCAAAAATTACACATGAAAGATGACACTCCAGTATACATAAACAACTATAGATTGCCCGAGACACAAAAAGGGGAAATAAGCAAACAGGTTAATAAATTGATCGAAGATGACATTATAGAACCCTCAATATCAGAGTACAACAGCCCAATTTTACTGGTACCTAAAAAATCGCTACCAGGTAATACTGAAAAAAGATGGAGACTGGTAGTTGACTACAGACAAGTAAACAAAAAACTAGCAGCGGATAAATTTCCACTTCCAAGAATTGATGATATTTTAGACCAACTTGGAAGAGCAAAATATTTTTCATGCCTTGACCTTATGTCAGGTTTTCACCAAATAGAATTACACCAAGATTCTAGAGATATAACCTCTTTCACAGCAGAAAATGGTACATATAGATTTAAAAGACTACCCTATGGATTAAAAGTAGCACCAAACTCATTCCAAAGAATGATGACACTGGCGGTTGCAGGCTTCAAACCATCCCAAGCCTTTCTATATATGGATGATTTGGTTGTACTAGGGTGTTCAGAAAAACACATGCTGAAAAACTTAAGAGATGTTTTTGCTACTTGTAGCAAATACAACTTAAAATTATTTAGGACATAAATGCACAAGCGAGGGAATACTACCCGATCCAAGCAAATTTGAGACAGTTCAAAATTACCCAACACCAAAAACAGCAGATGACGTTAGAAGATTCGTAGCGTTCTGCAATTATTACAGAAGATTTGTACCGAATTTCGCAGAATACTCAAGAAAATTAACTAGGCTTTGCAAAAAGAATGTTTCCTTCGACTGGACAGAATAATGTCAAAAAGCTTTTGTCTATTTAAAGGAAGCATTAATCAGCCCAAAACTTTTGCAATACCCCGACTTCAATAAAGAATTCTGCATAACAACAGACGCCAGTGGGTATGCTTGCGGAGCAGTCCTTAGCCAAGAACATGATGGCAAACAGTTACCAATTGCTTACGCTTCTAGATCTTTCACAAAAGGTGAAACAAACAAAGCTACAATAGAAAAAGAACTAGCAGCAATCCGTTGGGCCATAACCTTCTTCAGACCAAACATTTATGGTAGAAAATCCAAATTAAAACCAACCGTCGCCCTTTAACATACCTTTTTTCAATGAAGAATCCTTCATCTAAGTTAACACTAGTAAGACTCGATTTAGAAGAGTACGATTTCGAAGTGGAGTACATTGCTGGAAAAGAAAATCACATCGCGGACGCATTGTTTCGCATTAACATAAAAAATATAAAAGAAATGTCAGTGGAAGCATGCAAAATAATGAAAGTCACAACTAGATCAACAGCTAAAAATATAAAAAATAACATTAAAATTGAAGAAAGGCACACAGAGAGCCCCAAAATATACGTAGCGCTAAATAAATTTGAAGTAAAAAGACATGTCAAGCTCGTTTTCAATCCCCCAAAATTATATTTCAAAAAGGGAAAGAAAATTTGTAGCACTATAAATACAAGCTGCCAATTTAGGACTTGAAAAGATACAGTTGCCCTTAGGGGACAAATTGTTTAAAAGTAATTATACTCGAGTAGACAAATTTACTGAATTAGGAAATAGGGTTCTCAAAAAATTAACAATTGCACTAACCCCAGAGGTTGTGTACGTGACTAGTCCCGGGAAAATTAGAGAAATTCTGCAGAAATATCATGACGATCCTATTAGTGGTGGCCACCCAGGAAAAATATGCGAGGTGACATAAAGAAATACGTAAATAACTGCATACACTGCAAGAAGAATAAAACAAATAGGCATATAAAAGAGCGAATGACTATAAAAGAGACACCTCCGAGAGCATTCTATATAGTACAGATCGATACGGTCGGACCATTGCCAAGGTCAATAAACGGAAACGAATACGCAGTTACCATTATATGCGATATCACAAAATACTTGGTAGCAATCCCAGTCCCGAGCAAACATGCGCTAATAGTTGCTAAAGCAATATTCGAGCAATTCATTTTGATTTATGGTCCCATAAAAACAATCCTAACAGATATGGGATCCGAATACAAAAATAATTTATTCGAAGAGCTGTTCTCATCCGGTGCGACTCCCACAGTAGACATACTGGTGGTGTTCTAATATATTTTCACGAATCAGTACAATTTAGCATTGTGGGCAATAAATCCATCAATATGAATGTGTGGTGTGTTATCATAAAAATCAAGAAATGTGCATAAAAATGGCAAATAGGTGTACTCTATCACTCACCAAGCAGCAGTGATGCCGACTTTATTTTATATCTCAACGACATCACTGAATATGTAAAGGAATCAGAAAATAATATAATGATGGGGGATTTCAACATAAATATGAATGTATCGTCAACATATTCAAATCAGCTAGCAAGTTTATTTGCACAAATGGCTATGTTGTAGAGGATCACCTTCAATACGAAAATAACAGAGTACTCAGCTACAAAAATTGATTTACTGTTTAGTAATAACGACCAAATACTAACTGAAAATTTGAGTGATCATAGTCATACATTTCAAGATACCAACAACAAAATTTGTCAAAATGAGGAAATTTGACACCGTAGTTAGCTGGGAGTTCTATAGTGCGGAAAATCCGGTAAGTCTGCTGCGACCAAGCGATTTAAGCTCTTTGTATAATACTGGATTAGAAAATAGAGTTATATATCCTAGCTGAAGCCATGCAAGCATTGACGTATGAGAAAATAATAAAAACACAGCTAAGAAATAAGTGGTATGACCGCGAGCTGCGAATATTGCACAAAATAAAACTCGACTCTTATAATGTTGCTAAAAACACAGGATACTGGGATAATTATAATACAGCTAAAAGAACATATAAAAAAACTATCAAGTATAAAAAGAAGAAAGATATGGAAGATAGGGTGCTCGATAATCAGGGAGACATGAAACGGATGTGAAAGTGTTTGAAGGATCTCGCAGAGATGACTGATAACAAAAAACATATAACCAAATTAATAATTAATGATGAATGCATTGAGAAGGAATGTGATATAGCCAATGCCTCGAAGAATTTCTTTGTTAAGAGCATAGTCGAAATTAATGAAAGCATTGAAATAATTCCTTATGCTGCCGAAATAAGCGTAAATAACCAAATAGAAGCGTTTGAATTCACAGACATAGTATTAGATGATATAATAAATTTCACTAAGAAATTTAAAAACAAATATGGCGGAAAAAGCTTTTGTCGGAAGGTGCATTTAAAGATGCCATGACCTGCTCACTTTTACAAAGAAATCATAAACGATTCATTGAATTGTTCTTAATTTCTGGAAAATATCTACAATAGTTCCTGTGGAAAGAGTTAAAAATACAGTAAAGCCGGAGGAGCTACGTCCAGTCAATACGTTACTTGCAGATGAACAAATAATGGAAACAGTGGTTAAAATCAACTAGTATCATACTTAGAAAAACACGATGTAATTATACCTGAGCAATCTGGGTTTAGGAAAAGTCATTCTTGTGAAACAGCGCTGAATATGGTAATTGCAGAATGGAAAGAGGATATATGTAAGTGACAAAAAAGTTGTGTTATCGGTCTTCCTAGACTTAAGACGGGCTTTCGAAACAATTGATAGAGATATTCTGTTGGATGTCATGTTTAAAATTGGTAAAAGGAGAAAAGCGTTGGAATGGTTCCGAACAGTGAGCTGCAATTATTCATGTTTTAAAGTTATTAGTGGACTAACCAAAAAATTAGTATTAGTGCGTACACAAACAAAACCACTAAAATAAATTTACATATTCATGCTTCGTAAAATGAATAACCGCTCATAAGCCACGAAGCAGTTCAATACTCAATTGTCTTATTGAGCAAGAAAGTCAACTGTGTTATACGAAACACTAATTTGAATCAGTATGACTAACAGTACAATAAAATGAATATAGTCATATCAGTCTTCTGACGCTAGCAACACAACGATGTACACGAAACTAAACTGAATACAGCGCTAAAGAAAAACCGATAATAAACGAAGTATACAGTGTATTACACACGAAACCATCGTACATGTCTACAAGTAGGATATGTAGCAAAACGCGCATACACAGCCACGCTCACCTGATAAAATGCTCGCTCTTGTTCGTGTTTTTTTTGTGGATGCTATTTGGCACTGTCGTACTTCTTAGGTCCAAGAAAAGTGCAGGAGCTGCTAACGAAAACTGCGTAAAATTTTTATTGTAAAATTACAAAGAAATATCCTTATTTACTTTCAAAGGAGCACTTGATTACATCTCTCTTTAAAATCCATATGTTTTGGACAATTTTTAATTAACAAATTGTGATTCTTTATTACCGGGAACGATTGTTAAAACACGACCAAAACCGTCGGGGGAGGTATTAATAGACGCGCTTTTGCCTCGCTTGCAATAATTCGAATACTTTTTCGCCTTTGGACTATTGATAATAGGACAAAACGCGTCTTTTCATTTCTCTTTCCACATTTTTGGATGGGTTATTGCAGTCGACCTCGGTTTGAAATTGTTTTTCGCGGAGAACTTTTGAACGGTTAGATAAACTTAGCACCCGTGTTTGTATTCTTAATTCTGGAATAACTACGCGTCCTCAGATACCCCAATTCAAGACTTTTGTGTAATTTTCTGTAGGACGCATACAGGTGCACTACATTTTCATACAAAATTCAAAAAAATTTACCATCACAGCAACCCATATCTGATATTCCGCTCCTTTTTTTGTTTCCCTGCGTCGCTTTCCACGACAGCAACACTGGTAATTTTGACACTTCGTTCACTGTCAAACGCATATCACACGCAGGTTCCACTGAATTCCACAATAGTTTGACACTGACCGAAATGTCAAACTGCAGTGTGTTAGAAAGAGAAAGGATTTGTTTCCTTCTCATACATATCATATTTGTATACCTGTACTATGCACTAAACCAACATGCTACTGAGTTAAAGCGACTATGATTTCAGTTTATACTCAACAATGTCATATATGTATGGGACATATGTGTTGCCGGGCACTCGTATGTATTTTCTATTTTATGTGCTAGTCACTCATAGTATTTGCCTGTACTTGACGAAGTACACATTTAGACAAAATCCTTTAGCTCATGACTAAGTGCGCTAATTTTATTAGTACTCAAAGCAGACCTCTGGTTCCGAAGTTACTTGAGTAACAGGAAGCAAAGAACGATAATTGGAAATTCAATTTCATCGGTTGTTGATGTAAACATTGGCCTACCACAAGGCTCAGTACTGGCACCAATATTGTTTACAATATACATTAACAATATTAAATCACGTTTAAAACATTGCAAAATTCGTTTATTTGCGGATAATGCATTTTTTACCATCAGTGAAAGAAATGCGGATTGTGCTATGTCAAAGATGCAAGTGGATTCGGAAACCTTATATAAACGGCTGTGCCCAAGAAAGTTGAAAGTAAATGTGGATAAAACCAAGTTTATGGTATTTTTGAAAAACATAAGTACCACTATTATCAATTATCCGAGCAATGTTGTCCTAAAATTAAGGAACAGTGAAATTCAAAGAGTCGACAAAATGAAGTATTAAGGAGTCTTATTTGATATGAACTTGAACTTTGGAGATCATATAAGTAATTTAGAAGCAAAATTGCAATGAAAATAGGCTTCATGTACCGAACATGTAAATATATTAACCAACGTCATATAATATTAGTAGACAGATCCATCATTGAACCACATTTTATCTACTGTCCTACAATTCTACTATTAGCAAATGATACACATATAAAACAACTTCAAATACAGCAAAACAAGGCAATGCGATTAATTTTAAAATGCTCGAATTCGACACCTAGAAGTACAATGTTAAATATGTTAAATTGGCTTAGTATAAAACAGTCCATGAGTTACTTTACATTGAAATTCATTCATCATGCGAAATTAGGAATTGTTGAGGCGGTTTGCTTTACGCAGTGGACTGTATGCGGGTAGTGGCTTACCAAATTCCCAAGAATAATTAACACTGGACACACTTGCTGTATATTTAGTTATACTACTTAACATTTATTGAGTTTTAATAATTATTGTTGAGCACAGAATATTTTGCAGCGGTAGTTGCAAAGAAAATTAATAAGCAAGTCAAAGTATCAAAAAATGAACAAAGATATAAGCAGATGTCAAACATATGTTTCGTGCTTGCGCATTAACCCCTGTAGGAACTAACTTATAACATTATAGATATGCAATTATGAACAATTATGTTGAGGCGGTTTGCTTTACGCAGTGTACTGTATGCGGGTAGCGGCTTACCAAATTCCAAAGAATAAATAAAACTGGACACACTTAATGTACATTTAATTGTACTACTTAATATTTATTCAGTTTTTGATTATTTAGTAGAGCACAGAATATTTGGGGCGGTAGTTGCACGGAAAAATTAGTAAGAAGTAAAAAGTATGACAACGAACAAAGATATAAGCAAATGTCAAACATATGTTTCGTGCTTGCGCATTAACCCCTGTAGGAACTAACTTATAACATTATAGATATGCAACTATGAACTCAACATGCCGCCGCCCTTGAACTATCGATGAAATATGATAAGTTCAAAATTAATCTTATCTTAGTTTACAAAGAGCGTTAGAAATTCAATAAAACTAATAAACAGCGAAATTGCAAATTCATCATCTCGGCTTTCCTTGAGCGTGTTATCTTGGGTATCCTATTTGCTTGGTTCTTCCTTGAAAGGTAAAGTTATTATTAGTTTAAATATTTTTTACCAGCAGCTTTCAAATGCGAAATACATATAATATGTATACGTTTATGAACTGATGTGAAAACCAGTCTGTGAGCAGGTTACTGTATAAAAATAAAATTTGTAGCAGAATTTGTATGTTATTGTTGATGTGTTGCAACAGGCTTGTCGCAAAATAGGTCTCCCTTGGCAGGTAGCAAGCATAGCTTAGCGATCGGCCGCACTATTTCTCCATTTGCTGTCTTCAGAGTAAATACTCGAACTTGACCGTCAGCACCGGGATGGCACTGTCTTACTCGACCAAGTGTCCACTTACTAGGAGGGGTGGACTCGTTGCACACAGCTACGATGTCTCCTTGTTGTAGGTTGGGTGAAGACCGAAACCATTTCGTGCGCCGTTGCAAGCTGATAAGATATTCGTTGTGCCAGCACCGCCAGAGATTAGCAGAGATTAGCTGCCATCTTTGGTGTACACTTCCAGAGAACCCTTGATCCTCAGGCTCTGGAAGCGATTTTAGTGGTTCCCCCACAAGGAAGTGTCCGGTCGTAAGGACTTCCAAGTCGCTAGGATGAGTAGAGTTCTCACAAAGAGGGCGAGAATTTACGCATGCCTCGACTTCTTTTAAAAGCTTACTGAATTCTTCATACGATAATAAATTGTCACCCAAAACGCGCTTCAAATGATATTTTATCCCTTTGATCCCAGTCTCCCAGTAGCCACCCATATGTGGAGCGTTGGGTGCATTGAATCGCCATTCAATGGCTGAACTTGCAAAAAATTGTTGTATCTTGTCGTCTTTCATGCACGACTCGTATGGTTACGTAACTCCTTTTCAGCACCGACAAAATTCGTACCGTTGTCGGAGAGCATAACTTTACAAAGCCCTCGGCGGTTGACAAACCTCTTTAGAGCGTTGAGAAAAGACGAGCTGGAAAGATCCCCGACGAGCTCGAGGTGCATTGCGCCAGTTGCCATACAAATGCCATGCGTAAATTTAAGCAAATAAGGGCCTGCGAAATCTACAGCGGTATGCGTAAAACACGGGCGTACGTAGTGCGAACCGAAGGAAGGCCGCCTATTGATTGGTTAGCGAGACTTCGGTTTAGGCGAGTGCATTTGACGCACCTGTGGTAAATATTGCGTATTAAGCTACGAGCACCGACAACCCAATATCGGCGTTGTAGCACTGCTTGGATTATGCGAAGCCCCGCATGCAATGTAAAATAATGTATATCGGAGATAATCAATTTTGCCAACGGAGAATTTTTAGGTAGTATGCAAGGGTGTTTTGTGTCGTAAGTAACGTTTGCCGATTTAAGCCGACCTCCTACTCGAAGAATACCACGTTGATCGAGAAAAGGCTGCAACTGTAACAGGCTACTTCGCAGCGGGATAGGTTTATTTTGGTTTATTTGCACACAGGGCGATTTCATTCCCAAAATAAAGTTGTTGCGTATATTTGATTAAGCGATGTTCTGCCTCTGAGACTTCGTAGCAAGTCGGAGGCCCACTCAGTTTCATAACGTGTAGCTTGTTTGCGCGTGAATTGCCAATAAATCTCAAAACATAAGCAATGATTCTGCGAAGCTTCGAAAACGATGAATATTTGGTGAGTATAGTCCATTGAGTAATGGGGTTTAAAACGTGAGAGTGCACCTTCTTTCGTAAACCTATGTCGGTCGTATGTAGCTTCGAAGAAGTTTGCGTTTGAAACGGTTCTGCCACCTTCAAAAAGTCTGGTCCGGACCACCAAAGCTCGTGACACAAGAGATCGACCGGTGAGATGCCTCTTGAAGCGCAATCTGCGGGATTTCGTTCCGAGTGCACATGATTCCAACAATCAGGTGCGGGAGTCTCTTATATATCTGCGACGCCACTGGCAACAAACGTTTCCCACCGACTCGGATGAGATTGCAACCACTCTAGCGTTATCGTCGAATCGGTGCACGCAAAAATGGGATATGATATGTTGTTCCAACTATTCAATACGCTTCTTACTTACTTCGCCGCTAGGTGAGCACCACACAATTGCAATCGCGGTAACGTGGTCGTTTTGATAGGCGCCACCTTAGTCTTTGAGGAGATTAGTTCCACAGTGACTCGACCATCGTTGTGCACAGTTCGCGCGTACAATACAGCGGCATATGCTCGCTCTGACGCATCAGAAAAGACGTGCAGTTCGGTAAAAGTTTCATTGACTTCAGAGCCGATCCATCGGTCAACTCTCACATTGGCTAGCGATTCTAATTGTGAACGATGTTCCTTCCAAGGTCTTGCTATTTCAGGTGGTACCAAGTCGTCCCAACCAACTTTAGCGCGCCATATGTCTTGGAACCACATCTTCGATTTGACTATCACCGGAGCCAGTAACCCGAGAGGGTCGAATAATGTGCTAGCGTCAGCAAGGAATGATATCTTTGTTAAAGCGATAGGAGGGTTTCTTAAATTAACTGCGAAGTCTTGGCAGACGCGTTGAAAACAACCCTCAATTTCGTGGTGATGCTAGATTCCTTTAAGACGGGATGGTGCGGCATGTAGTATGCATCCTTGGCGGGTTCGGGCGCAACTTCCATATGATTCATTTCAAGCTACTCGGTCATAAATTCGTTGTAGCGCAGTCGTAAATAGTTATCTTTGGAAAACCCACGCTCGATTCGCAACAGATTGCGAATGGCGAATTCTCGCGATTCGCCCAGTATAACATTGGGCTTAAGCGGTAGTTCAACTACAAACCTCCCATCAGGAGTGCGGTAGTGCGTGGTTTCAAAAAGTTGTTATAAGACATAACGAACATAGAGCCCAGCATAATTTGTGTCAGTGTTTACTAGATTTGAACTTTTTTTGCGGTTTGAAACTCAGAAGTGGTGTCATTTGTACATTGTCCGACATACATGCACAGGGTTCGAGGCTTCTTTTGAAAAATTTTGAAAGGGCAAAGAATTGAGAGGAATTTTCGGACTTATATTACGTCCACGGTAATCATTTATAACATGTATAGGTATGGAATTTTCTCAAAGAGAAGACCACAACCTAAAGTCTGATGAGATGTAATTCTCATTATCGTCTTGTGCTAAATTGGATCCCACAAGTTCATTCGGTGCTATAATGCTTTCAACAATCTGATAGCTCACTATTGGACTATGAAGGGTAACCAGATTCTTCGCCATGAGAACCCAATTTTGCCAAATAATTATCATTTCCGTTTAAAAAATCAGTGCCTGTATAAGTCAAGCATTTCATCAATCAGCAGTTCGGTAATTTTGTCTGAGGTCAGTTTTTTCGACATGGTATATCTTTATAAAAGAAAGACGAGATAATACTTCTTTCCTGAAGAAAGGTACTATTAGTACGTATATGTACCAGTATAAAATACTACTGGTACATATAAGTACCAGCTCATTGAAAGTCCACAAATTCAAGCAAATCCATATAAATATTTCACTAAATATGCTAAAGCTTTTAAATAAAATAAATATCTTCCATAAAAATAATTTGTTTGGCAGTTACAACTTTTTTTTAAAGATGATTATTCAAAAACCAAGCACGTGTCAGAACCTTTCACTATTTAACACAAAACTGAGCATACTGCACAGGAGAAAATAATTTCATTTTTATATGTAACTTTAGACACACTAAAAAGCCTGCTTTGGTACTTTTTTTATTAAGTTTGAGTGTGTTTTTGAGGATCTAGTCTAATATACACATTTAGTGGTACATACGGTTTACCAGCAGGTTCGAAAGGGTTAAGTGCGCGTCTGTTGGCCCTCCGTCTAACTTTGTCAACCATAGAATGCATTATATATTGTCGGCAGAAAGCGCTTGCGCGTTTTATTGAATCCGACAGCACCTTATCGCCAAAGGCGATGGAAATTTTGTCATTGTGCTTAGACGGATTCGATAGGGACTTTACGTTGCACCAAAGTTTACCTACACCGGCAGAGAGGTTACAAGCGCTTAGGTGCCCCTACCATTTCGCCCGCTTGTGCTCATCCACAAGCATTATGATGCGTTGGTTTATATCCCTTATTTTTGAGTCGCCGGGATCGATCTGTCTTATAACGTCACCTCTCGCTAAGTTTGCGGCCTCCGCCGGAAAATGAGGTCGAATTTCGGGAATTCTACCTGCGGGAATGAAGCGAGCCGAGGCGGATTCAATGACCTTGCGGAAAGCACGCTCCCATTGGCGAGCATCAGTCGGGATAAGGAGGGCAGCAAAGCGGTTGTCTGTAAAGGATTTGTATTCGTCCCACTTTCCTTTTTTGAAGTTTACGAAAGTGCGTTTTTCTGTGACGATGAAGTCGGCGGTACGCTCAAGCGAAATAAGTGTAGGCAGGTGGTCAGATGCCAACGTTACCATCGGCTGCCAGTTGACGCAGTTTATGATTCCTGCGCTCATGATTGATATATCCGGCGAACTGTGACAGCTTCCTACCATACGTGTGGTAGGATCGTGATGGGCATTGAAATCGCCCAAGATAATTCGATTATTGCCCGTGACTAAGGCGGTGATGTTAGGGCGGTATCCACTGGGGCAACAGGTGATAGGAGGGAAGTAGATCTTGATGATTTCTAGGTTTGTATCGCCTGACCGTACAGATAAGCCTTGACGTTCTAAGACACCGTCCCTGCGGCCGATGTCTGGATCAAATATATGATATTGGACAGAGTGGTGTGTATGATAAACGCGAGGCCGCTTCCATTGCCGTTCTCGCGATCTTTTCTGTGGACATTATACCCAGAACAGGTCTGCAGAGCAGCCGTCGCGGAGACCAGAAAATCTAGGAAAAAGGCATCGTCAAAGGCAGGAGCTGCATTGGGCGGATGTCGCAAACATATATATTCTGTGCTGGCAAACGGTGCAAAAGGAGGTATGGACTAAGAGTCTGTTTCCGTGACCTACACGATTGCTGCCGGAAAGGAGGGGGGGGGGGGGGGAGAAGACGGGGGCAGGGGCTGCTGCTCGGCATTGCTTCCAACTCTACTAGGGAGATTGTAGGTGTGAGTGTGAGCAGCCTTATGAGCAGCGGGTACTTGTGGCTTGCTGAGCAGCGGGGCTGCTGGACGGTAGTGGGGGCACACTAAGGCGTAGACTACGGGACGCCCTTGAGCGTGAACAGCAACGAGCCACAAAAGATTTATAGAAGTTCCGTGGACGTCTGGTTTTGGGATCTAGCCCAGAACAACCTGTCCGATGCAACCATCCTTTACATGAGACACACTGAAAAGGGTATGACCGTCCTAAAAAGATTTTTTCCGGCGGACTCAGCAAAGCATTGCTCAGGACCGGGGTCAGGAGACAGACCCGGATTGGATTCGATACATTCGCGGAGCAAGAGAATATGGAGCAGTCCCGCTGCAAGAAGCTGTTGGGAGGATGAAAATTTGTGGGAGGGACGCAACAAGTTGAATGGGGTTACACTGAAATGACAGTCTTTGATCGGGAAAAATCCCGAGTCGCTCTGGTATATAGAACCAACTGCCTTGATAGGCGCCATTTCCGCTCTCGCGACCTTTTCTGTGGATATTATACCCAGAACAGGCCTGCAGAGCAGTTCTTGCTGTGACTTTAGTCCTTTAAATCTTATCGATGCGGGTGTTATGTCGCTTCATGAAATCGACTATCTTCGTTATCTTGCAAGCGTAAACGTATACGTGTGTAAAAAAGACAGCTGTTATGAATTATGATTAGATTGCACATATTTTTATGGATAACGGTACATTGGGCGACAGTGGCGTCATCTGTCATTAAAAATAAATATTAGATATTTATAGGTTATGGATATGGCGAAAACCAATTGGTTGGCTATGGCACCATTGACCAGTTACATTGATTTCTATAAGGTTGGTTGGATCAGCTGTTTTATAAAGATATGGATAAATAAACATTGCCAAGGATTTTACTTACATCTGGCTGAATTATAGTACAAAATGGGCTGAATGATATTGGAATGATGATGTTGGTTCCTCTGGGCATTGTTTACTATCAACTAAACAGAGGTCGATTGCTAATATGAGTCCAAAAATATCGGGAGGTGTCAACAAAAGGCATATTGACTTCGACAACCATAATCCCAAGGCGGAAAAGAAAAATTGGATCTCTGTTGGGAGATATTGAAGTTGCCATTTTTCACTTGGTTGCTGATGTTGTAGCGATAAAGACACTCCACTAAGGCCCTGGAAAGTGTTATCGATGTTGCTGGTCCTTTGCAAGGCCGCAAACCCAACTACACCGGGTACCCGAATGCTTACCCAGGGACGTCCATTCCCAGGTCCACAACAGCAATTGCTTCCTGGACTCCCACAACTCAGGCGTAGTCACCTGTCACTTAACCCTAGAGTGGCGACGTCTCCCCCCGCTGCATTTCAGAATTCTGCAGTTAAACTGTAATGGATTAACTGGCAAGATAACGAAGATAGTCGATTTCATGAAGCGACATAACATCCGCATCGATGCGATTTAAAGGACTAAAGTCACAGCAAGAACTGCTCTGCAGACCTGTTCTGGGTATAATGTCCAAAGAAAAGGTCGCGAGAGCGGAAATGGCGCTTCCCAAGGCAGTTGGTTCTATGTACCAGAGCGACTCGGGATTTTTCTCGATCAAAGACTGTCATTTCAGTGTAACCCCATTTAATTTGTTGCGTCCCTCCCACAAATGGTCATTCTCCCAGCAGCTCCTTGCAGCGGGACTGCTCCATATTCTCTTGCTCCGCGAATGTATCGAATCCAATCCGGGTCCGTCTCCTGACCCCGGTCCTGAGCAATGGTTTTGCTGCGTCTGCCGAAAAAAAATCTTTTTGGGACGGTCATGCTCTTGTCAGTGTGTCTCGTGTAAGGGATGGTTGCATCGGACAGGTTGTTCTGGGCTAGATCCCAAAACCAGTCGTCCACGTAACTTCTATAAATCTTTTGTGGCTCGTTGCTGTTCACGCCCAAGGGTGTCCCGTAGTCTAAGCCTTAGTGCGCCCCCACTACCTTCCAGCAGCCCCGCTGCTCAGCAAGCCACAAGTACCCGCTGCTGGTCACGCGCCACGGCGCCACCAACTCATAAGGCTGCTCACACTCACACCTACAATCTCCGAAGTAGAGTTGTAGAGTTGGAAGCAATGCCGAGCAGCAGCCCCTGCCCCCGTCTTCCCTCCCCCCTCTTTCCGGCAGCAATCGTATAGGTCAGGAAAACAGACTCTTAGTCCCTACCTCATTTTGCACCGTTTGCCAGCACAGAATATATATGTTTGCGACATCCGCCCAATGCAGCTCCTGCCTTGGACGGTGCCTTTTTCCTAGATTTTCTGTTCTCCGCTGTCCACAGAAAAGATCGCGAGAGCGGAAATGGAGGAGGCCTCGCGTTTATCATACACACCACTCTGTGCAATATCATATATTTGATCCCGATATCGGCCGCAGGGACAGTATCTTAGAACGTCAAGGCTTATCTGTACGGTTAGGCGATGCAAACCTAGAAATCATCAACATCTACATCCCTCCTGCCACCTGTTGCCCCAGTGGATACCGCCCTAACATCACCGCCTTAGTCACTGGAAACAATCGCATTATCTTGGGCGATTTCAATGCCCATCACGATCCTACCATACGTATGGTAGGAAGCTGTCACAGTTCGCCGGATATATCAATCATGAGCGCAGGAATCTTCAACTGCGTCAACTGGTAGCCGATGGTAACATTGGCATCTGGCCAGCTGCCTACACTTATTTCGCTCGAGCGTACCACCGACTTCATCGTCACAAAAAAACGCACTTTCGTAAACTTCAAAAAAGGAAAGTGGGACGAATACAAATCCTATACAAACAACCGCTCGATATTTTATTCCAAATTTTCGCCTGTGGCGCTTTTTCGTTACATGAAAAAATCTCTGTGCTCCTTTTCGTTTCGCATCATATAACATGAATCGCGCGATTTTTTATTCCAAATTTTCGCCTGTGGAGCTTTTTCGTTAAATGAAAAAATCTCTTTGATTCTTTTCATCGCATCATAAAACGTAAATTTTCGCCTGTAAGGTTTTTTTAAGTTTAATGAACAGATTTTCGGCTGCGGCACATTGCTTCGATAATTTAAAAACTTATCTCCTTAAATATGTATATTAAACTGCAAATTCTTCAGAGAAATACAAAAGCAAAACAATAGAATATGGATGTTTGTCTGAATTTATGTCGAGCCGCCACCACCTTGCATTGTTCCGACTAGAGAAAAGCATAAGTAATTTCTATTGTTGCTGAGCTGACATCACTATGTACCTCCATTTACTCTGTATTCGTGTGTGTTCATGTGTTTAACTGCACAAAGAGGGGGAGGCGCAGGCGAAGTGAATTTAGCAGGAATTTGCAAGAGAAGAGACGTGGCAAGGCGATAGGGGTAGGGAATAGAAGAGCAGAGGGGAAAAGAGATGAAAAGTCGGGGAAGATAAGAGGAGAGAAGAGAAGAAAAGGGAAGAGCAGAGGACAAAATAGTAGGGAGAGAAGAGAAGGAAAGGGTGGAGAAGAGACGGAAAGGGAAAGGAATAGAAGAGAAGAGAAGGGAAGAGAAGAGAAGTGAAGAAAAGACTGCGCCTAAATAAAAATGAAAATTCCAAATATTTGCCAGCATCACTTTATTTGGATAAATAGACGTATTCTTCTCTATTTTAATATATTAAATTGCAAAATATTCAGTAAATTACAAAAACAATGTAATTGTATGTATATTGAAATTTATGTTGATCCGCCGCCGCCTTCTATTAATCCTAACAGAGAACAACAAAAAGCTGGCAAGACTGTTCACTTTCATGTGTTTTCGTTTCGACAGAAATTTGTTGCAATATTTGTTTTCATATTTTATAAGTAAATTAGTGAAATTTAACATAATTTGTTCGTTAATTCGTGCACGTTAGATTATGTTAATATACTAAATATAAAAAGTAAAGTGATGTGTGCTCTTAAAAGATTGTAAACGTGCAGTAACAATATGTATCACACAAACCTGTTTTTCGCGGATAACTTTTAAACGGGTAAAAAAAGTTAACTTCCGCTTTCGGATTCTTAATCTAGACGTGAATACGCGTCTTTTGATTACTCACTCGAAAATTTTGGCCTAAATTACGGTGGGTACCATAACTGCACTACTACCCAAATTTTGAGTCTTGAGTTCACTGGGTGACGTGTAATTAAAACGTAGCCAAAAATACTACTATGTATAAAACAGCTGATAGGGTTTTTGTATGTAAAACGGGTTTAGTAGCTAAGTTGTTGAAACCGAAAAAAAACTTAGCCTCAAATCTGGGCTAACTTAAGTTGTAACTAAGTTTTAGCTTAAGTCGAGTTGGTGAAATCGGCCCTATGATTATGACTGTTAACTTTGCTGGCCCTTGACGGTTCCGCCATAACCCCGCCCACGTCGGATGACAACATCATGTACTCTATATCGACGACAGTGGAATTACTTTAAATTCAGCCATGGATGCTAATGCCACCGAAACATCCAGAAACGCCACAGTGCATAGTGTACCAATAAAGGTATGCGCACATTACGCTGCGTGACATGTAGCGGCAGCGGCGCTTCACAGTACGACATATTTTGGTAATTCACATTAAGCGGCAAAAGTTTGTGTTTATTTTTGTTTGCAAAATGGACGACATAGAGTTTGAAGCTGTAATAGTTTCAATTTATTAGAATTATAATGGCAAAAGATGATGATATAGTTTTTCTGGATGATGATTGAGTTTTCTAGAGCCAACTGAGGACCTAGGGACATAAGTCCTCCCTCACCCCTTTGCTTCCCTGCTGCTAATGTGGTTGTCAATGGGAATAATTACGGGGGGAATGTAATCATCCATTGCCGTCATATCGAGCCATAGCCGCAACCCTTTTCTTCTATTTTCCTCTTAAAAAAAAAATTTTACTATTAAAGCTTCAAACTCAATTTTGCAAACAAAAATAAACACAAACGTTTGCCACAATGTGACGCTCGATTGCCGCTTAATGTGAATTAGCGAAATATGTAGTAATGTGAAGCGCTGCTGCCCTTACACGTCGCGCTGCGTAATGTACGCATACCTTAAGTGTGTCCACTAAAGGCCGCGGCACAATGAAATTTTTCATATAGATGCGTCTAACACAAGTTTATGAGTTCCAGTAACATCGCAACAATCAACCAAGATGTTGCGTTTATAAGTATGAAGGAACTTCAGACTTGCCAATTAAATTTTATTCCATACACATACAAAACTTCGCGAAGCATTCGTATAAACATTCTCCCTATACAATAAAAACACTTGCTAACATATTTTGTGTCGTATTCATTTGTTATATTGCAGTTTTTAATTGCGAAATATGTTAGAAAAGTTACTAACGAGCGGGAGAAATAGTTTCACTTGCAGAGACTGCCAGCACCCTTAGCCAAAGCAAATGTTAAGTTCTTCTTATGCTTTGCTTGCAACAAAGTTTGCATGTTGGCCCAATCTACCGTTCTCCATAAAAATACGTGTAATCTACTCATAATGCATAAGATTCAGGTAAACGCATCTATATGAAAAACCGCCTATGTGCCTATTTGGCTTTAACTGTTAGTTTTAAAGTGTACACGAGACATTGTGAAAACCATTGTAAAGGTGTACAAGTAGGATATGTAGCAGCACACACATACACAGCCACGCTCACCTGATAAAATGCTTATTCTTGTTCGTTTTTTTTTGTGGTTGCTATTTGGCATTGTTGTACTTCTTAGGTCCAAGAAAAATGTAGTAGCTGCTAACGAAAACTGCGTAAAATTTTTATCGTCAAGTTACAAAGAAATATCTTTATTTACTTTCAAAAGAGCACTTTATTACATCTCTCTTTAAAATCCATATGTTTTGGACAATTTTAATTAACAAATTGTGATACTTTATTGCCGGGGACGATTGCTAAAACACGACCAAACCCGTCGGGGGAGGGATTAATAGACGCGTTTTTGCCTCACTTCCAATAATTCGAATAGTTTTTCGCCTTTCGACTGTTGATAACAGGACAAAACGCGTATTTTCATTTCCCTTTCCACATTTTTGGACGGGGTATTCCAATCGACCTCGGTTTCAAACTGTTTTTCGCGGAGAACTTTTGAGCGGGTAGAACAACATAGCATCCTAAGATACCCTAATTCAAGACTTTAGTATAATTTTCTGTAGGACCCATATAGCTGCACTACACTTTCATACTAAATTCGTTCAAAAAAATGTACCATCACAGCAACCCATATCTGATATTTCACCCTTGTTTCTCTGCGTCGCTTTCCACGACAGCAACCCCGGTAATTTTGACACTTCGTTCAGTGTCAAACGCATGTTCCACGCAGGTTCCACTGAGTTCCACAATAGTTTGGCACTTACCGAAGTGTCAAACGGCAGTGTGTAAGAAAGAGAAAAGAATTGTTTCCTTCTCATACATATCATACTTGTAAACCTGTACTATGGTGCAAACTTTGAAATTCTGATTCTCGAAAGCAAAACTGTGAATAAGAAAACTCACTGATAAGAACTTCGTGAGTTTTCTTGACAGCCAGTGTAAACTATGAGACCATTGTTTAAAATATATACCCGCCTATGGAAGCAGAGGTAGAGGGCGGCCCCACTCCTCTGGAAGGACCGGGTGGAAAACGATTTAAACTCTCTTGGTGTGACCAATTGGCGCTGGTTGGCAGAGAGAAGAAGCGCCTGGCACGCTTTGTTGGACGGTCGTAGCCGTTTAAACGGTTAAGAGCCAATTAAGTAAGTAAGTAAATTATGGTTATGTTGCGAATAGAGTGGAAGGCAGTCAAATGGAGTGGAATAAGGAACACCAGGAAGATCAGAGTTGCATTACATCAATATTCTTTCAGTCTTTGTATCAATATTAGAGATAAATGTAGGAAAACTAACTAAATATTTGAATTGAACATTTTATCTTAATTACTGCAAATAAGGTTTCCTAAATGCTACAGAATCCAAAGTTATCACATTATATCTGTTTAAAAATTTAACTTGATTTTCTTAAAAATGTTCGTAATATGGACAGTAGTACTGATGGTGTGTGTGTGCTTCGAGCGATCAGCTGTTAGTTGCGCTACTTGTTAAAGTTTACAATGATTGTGACATTCAAAACTCATACGCGCTGTTGCAGATTAACCTTTTTGTTTTCATGGAGTTTGGTAAACATTTTCTCACTGGCATATGAATTCTACATTCAGAGCTCATTCAGCAAAACAATGTGCACTATACTTTACAGAATCGTACGAAAACTTAAAGTGTAAGTTTTGTGTGCAAATGAGTACATTTTTCAGTTTTTTACAGTTAGGTAATCCATTTACTACAATTGTAAACGACAGCATGACACTCTGAATACACATCCAAAAATAGCAAAAGAAGCGTTTTGGATCCAGTATCGCGAATCCGAAAACGGAGGTATAAGATGTTGGGTCTGTCAAGCGATATTTGCAAAAGAGATCGGGTATTTTCATGTGGTTGTTGTAAAAATTGTGAACAAAAGTGTTTTGCGCTGATACAGTTTTGGTCTCCAAGCCGGTGTTGGACCCGCCCAGGGTAATTTCTAGCCCTTCCCGCAATATAAGTGTAACCACCAAAAATACAGATATTAGTTTCTTGCTGAAAACCGATAGTTTTGCATGTTTTAAATCATCTCACAAATTTTTATAATAGAGAATAGTACTGTTATTAAGCTAAATCAAAAAGATATTTTAGTGTAAGTGAATTTTGAGGTTTGTTAACTTTTTTTGTGACCGCAAATTGCTGCTTACCTCAAAAGTACTTCTCTGTGGTATCTTACGAGTAATGTTTATTTTCACTTTTTTCGTGTATATTTATATTGTTCGCAAAAGCACTTGTTGCAATTATACTGTATATGCATGATTTAAGCAGCCATTTTGCAAAAAGAAAAAAATATGTCTGAAAACGAAAATATATATTTTAGTTTGATACAAATCATTTCTGCTTAAGTTCGTGAAATCCAATAAAATTGTTTTATTATTTTAATATGGTGCTTTTACAAAATAAGGTGATTAATTATTTTATATTATCTTTAAAATAAAATAACAAAACTCTGTTTTTATACCAATGAACGCACAAGAATAACTTACTGGTGCCATATAGCTATATTGAGTCTGAAAAGACATATTATGGGGAATTAGAAAACGAGATATGCGTTGGAACAAGAGGGTACAAGAAGAAACGAAAACTTCCTAAAAGACTTCGGGGTAAAAAACGAAAGCTGTATGAAGTTAAACCAAATCCCTGTGTAGGTAAAAAGTGCGGAAACATGTATTGTGAAAAGCTTAGTGAGCAAGATCGGTTGATGTTAAATGAACACTTTTGGGCTTAGGCAACAAGATACGACAAAGAAATTGGCTTCTATCGTGCATGACCCGGAAATGCGTTCAAAGGAGAACATCAGATAGCCTTAAAAACAGTGGAGCTTTGCATATTTCATTACATATAACGAAAAGCGTTTTAAAGTTTGTCAGCAGTTTTTACTGAAAGCACTTAATATTTCCCAAAACACGTTAATATGTGTTAGAAAAAACATAACTCTTGAAATACCTCTTGCTTGACCAAAAAAAGACCTCCTCCCAATAATAAGTCTGACGAAATAAATGTGGCTGTTTTGAAATAATTCATTGAACACCTACCAGCAGTTCCTTCCCACTATTCTAGGAACAAAAGTACTAATTTATATCTTCCACAGTACTTTCAAAACGTGCCTACTTTGTATAGGTGTTACACGCAGCACTTGATAAATACAAATTAGGAGCAAGCTAAGTTATCCCTAAGAGTTTTTCGTACCATTTTCAAAAATGATTACCATATAGGCTTCCATTTGCCAAAAAAGTATAAGAATTCGGATAGAGAAGCACAAAACCTTTTACAACAAACTGAGGAACAAAATGCACATACGGGACAGAAATTAATCAAAAGAAATTTTCTTAGGGGACCAAAGAAAAAGCAAAGAGAATGGGACGTATATCTGCGCCAGCTTCGACCTTCAGAAAGTATTGAATACACCACACGGAAAAAGCGTAAACCTTTTCTATTCAAGAAAATATGCTTTTTATAATGAAAGCGTTTACGAAAACGGCACAAGAAAGGGTTATTGCTTTTTATGGGGTGAATCGGATGGAAAACGTGGATGTAACGAAATTTCCAGTGCAATTTTCCAATACTTAAATATCGTGGACTCATTCTGATATTAATCTATATTGTGATAGTTGTGTTGGGCAGAACAGGAACAGAGCTATGCAAGCAATGATAATATATTTTTTAGAGAAGGCTGCTAACATAAAACACATTAAATTAACTTACCTGTTGCCTGGGCATACGATGATGCCCGTGGGCTCCATACATAGCACTATTGAGTCTTTTATTCGCGATAGAAATGTTTGGGCTCGAAGTAAATGGTATACAATTATTTATAACGCAAGAACTATACCAGAAAATTATACATGCATTTCAATTCATAATTCCGATTTTAAGGATTGCAAAACCTTTTCTCAAGCTTTGCTTCCAGCTTCAGTTAAAATATCATTTACGTCTTTGCGTTGCGCTATCTTCGAACAAGAATTCTCCATTGGTTAAACTACACTATGGTTTTTTGACGATGGCGAAAAAAAGTATACGATCTCAGTACTATTGTGCAGTCAAGACGAAATTCTCTCATACTTAGTAAGGGTCCTGTTACCTTGTATGATCACTTCTTACACATTTCATCTTCAAAATATAACGACCTAAAATCTCTTTGCGAAAAGAATATCATTCCAAAATTTCACTATGTATATATTAGCTTATCCCATACTGGAATGATAATAGATACATTGCCTGAGACAGACGACGATGACTGAATTATTTTGTTTACAACAATACTGTTTAATATATTGTGTTCAAATTTGGAATTGTATAAGTTTCCTTTAATTTCAAATGTATGTATGTACTAAAAAGTTGCAATACATATGCCTTTAATGTGCCCCTATGTAATCTGAAAAAATGTAATTGAATAACTTAAAATTTAAGGTAACCAACAAAATAGTGTTTGGAAAGTGAGCCAACATGACAGCAAAAAAACGTAAGTACAGATAGCAGGACTTTCGGTACAGTGTGGTCAAAAACCGAAGTCTTAATTGTAGGCTCAAGATATATTTTATACACATACCAAATTTCATAATAGTAGCTATTTTTTGTCAGAAGATAATTACAAAAAACCTTCTACTGTAAAATTAACTTTTTGTTGCTTACAGTTAAATTGCGGGAAGGGCTCGATTTCTTTATAAGCGCGGCCGGAGGCCGCCAATGCAGAAATGTTCTGCGAAAAAATACTACGGATCCCAACCCCGGAGCACTCCGGGGACATTTATCGGGTTTTCGTTAATATATTTTGATAGACGCAAAGCTTTTCTCTTCCCTTTTCGGATTCGTGGTCCTGGATCCAAAACGCGCCTTCTGATACCCTTCGATATTTTTGGAATCTATTAACATTGTCATGCTTTCGTATAAAACTACCCCAGCCACAGTTTACAAAAATGCATAACGGCGGATTTACATAATTACGCGTTGTTTGCTTGAAAGTGAAGATAACGCTAGGCGTTTCATTATTTTTCTTATAGCGCTGTCAAAGCGTGGATATGTAGCCAAAGCGTTTATATAAATCCACCTTTGGTTGAGATGGTTCATCAGACAGATGAGTTCAATTTATGGCCGCACCGATATCTTTTCAAATTTTATGTTTGTCGAATGTTAAGGGAATCAAAAACTTGAGAAATTGTTCAAAGAGGATAAACAACTCTTTAATCGCTTCAGAGCGAAGAAAATAGCCAGGAGTCTCATTGTTATATTATGGCCTGCCAAAACGTCAGACCAAAGTGTCTATGGAAATCCGCCTTGACTCATGGCGCTTCTGCCAAATAAAACGATGCTGTGAGTGGAAATAAACCAAAAGAGCAGGCAAAATTATGCGTGCAAAAAAAGTGGTATTATGAAATACGTTTTTCTGCAATAACTTTGTTGTTTTTTTCATTTAAAAATATTGTTACCACTTTTTTGTATTACACAAATGTAATGGACTTGGGTATAGAAAATGTAGAAATCCTGGGAAATATTTTAAAGATGTACTTTGTTGTTGCGTTTAAAAAACTTTTCACAACAATTTAAAAAACTCTACGTTGTCTATGCTTTTCAGACTTAGAGAAGTAACCTGATGCAATAAATAGAATTTTTAATGAAAATCACTATTTCTGAACTGAACAATTTTCGCCACACCCTAAAACTTAAATGTTTGTAAAACATTGGGTAAAAGTTTAGTTGAGGGTTCTACTGCTAATTCGCTACCAAAAATAACGAGAGAGGCGTATTAATCTCGATAACAATAATCCGAAGGCGGAAAATAATCATTTTATCTCTGTCCGGAGATATTTGCAGTTGAAATTGGCTATTTTCACGTGGTTGTTGTAATACAGTAGCCACAAAAAAAATTTTGAATATAAGTGTTCTGCGCGGATATAGTTTTGGTTAATTTGCAATTTGTTATAAGCACGGC
Source organism: Eurosta solidaginis (assembly GCF_040869045.1). Lineage (NCBI taxonomy): Eukaryota > Metazoa > Arthropoda > Insecta > Diptera > Tephritidae > Eurosta > Eurosta solidaginis. Next base: position 86,554,817 of record NC_090322.1, read on the forward strand.
CGAAGGCCGCTAATGCAGAAAGGTGTTCAGCGCAAAAATTCTATGGATCCCACCCCTGGTTTTCAGAGGACCCGCGGGTCATTTTTCGGTTTTTCGTTAATTTCTTTTGAACGATTTAAATTTTTATTTTCCTTCGTTCGTTGGACACCTCTCTCGATATTTTTGGTAGCGTATTAGCAGTCGACCCCTCAACTAGACTTTTACCAAAGCGACACTTTTATGGCTACATAAATCCTATTTCAATCTTTTGATATGGTAACGCATCTTTAGTGGAGCTGCAAGGAAGGCAGTCGGCATGATCTAGTGGTGCACTGTGGCTAGTCATATCGGCTGGGGGTTTTTGCCAACCTTGCTGTCCTGCGCCATAAACAGAAAAAATCTTATCATGCCTTTAAAAAAAAACTGACGAAGCGCAGAGCCGACTCAAAACGCTATAATTCAAATTAAATCAACATCCGGCAGAACCGGATGCTACGGACAGACCGTTAGAATTCAAAAACGGAATTTAAAAAATAAAAAAAAAACCACAAAAAAAAAATTTAACGAACCGGGAATGACCGGTTACAAACTCTGAAACAAAAATAAGGCCGAATATATTTGGGGCCGCCGGGGGTGTTGTTGCGATGCCCGGTGCATATCCCACCCTAAAAAACCATGGCCACCGACGCACCTATATTTTGGTGGCCCCTTACCTGATTTACCTACGTGCCTTCTAGATGAAAGGAGACGTCAACATTCTCATCTTACAAAAATCTCTATTTACAATTCATTTTTATATAAGACTTCCATGAAAACTTATTCCAATTGTACCGATATATATATATATTTAATCAATATCAGGTAACCCTCTGAAGATTAAAACTAATGGTCAATCTTACGGAATCAAAATCAAAAGAGAAAGAAACTTGTTTCGTCATTGATAGTTGATTCGGTTCTATATATTCTTCGCGCCTTTATTAGTGAATAAAAGGGCTTAATCAAAAACAAGTAAGGAAGGTTAAGTTCGGGTGCAACCGAACATTACATACTCAGTTGAGAGCTATGGTGACAACATAAGGGAAAATAACCATGTAGGAAAATGAATCGGGGGAAACCCTGGAATGTGTTTGTATGACATGTGTATCAAATGAAAGGCATTAAAGAGTATTTTATGAGGGAGTGGGCCATAGTTCTATAGGTGGACGCCATTTAGGGATATAGCCATAAAGGTGGATCAGGGTTGACTCTAGAATGCGTTTGTACGATACGGGTATCAAATGAAAGGTGTTAATGAGTATTTTAAAAGGGAGTAATCCTTAGTTCCATAGGTGGACGCCGTTTCGAGATATAGCCACAAAGGTGGACCAGGGGTGACTCTAGAATGCGTTTGTACGATATGGGTATAAAATGAAAGGTGTTAATGAGTATTTTAAAAGGGAGTAATCCTTAGTTCCATAGGTGGACGCCGTTTCGAGATATCGCCATAAAGGTGGACCAGGGGTGACCCTAGAATTTGTTTGTACAATATGGGCATCAAACGAAAGGTGTTAATGAGTATTTTAAAAGGGAGTGGGCCTTAGTTCTATAGGTGGACGGCGTTTCGAAATATCGCCATAAAGGTGGACCAGGGGTGACTTTAGAATATGTTTGTACGATATGGGTATCAAGTGAAAGGTGTTAATGAGTATTTTAAAAGGGCGTGGGGCTTAGTTCTATAGGTGGACGCCTTTTCGAGATATGGTTTGTTTGTACAATATGGGTATCAAAAGAAAGGTATTAATGAGTATTTTAAAAGGGAGTAATCTTTAGTTCCATAGGTGGACGCCGTTTCGAGATATCGCCACAAAGGTGGACCAGGGGTGACCCTAGAATTTGTTTGTACAATATGGGCATCAAACGAAAGGTGTTAATGAGTATTTTAAAAGGGAGTAATCCTTAGTTCCATAGGTGGACGCCGTTTCGAGATATCGCCATAAAGGTGGACCAGGGGTGACCCTAGAATTTGTTTGTACAATATGGGCATCAAACGAAAGGTGTTAATGAGTATTTTAAAAGGGAGTAATCCTTAGTTCCATAGGTGGACGCCGTTTCGAGATATCGCCATAAAGGTGGACCAGGGGTGACCCTAGAATTTGTTTGTACAATATGGGCATCAAACGAAAGGTGTTAATGAGTATTTTAAAAGGGAGTGGGCCTTAGTTCTATAGGTGGACGGCGTTTCGAAATATCGCCATAAAGGTGGACCAGGGGTGACTTTAGAATATGTTTGTACGATATGGGTATCAAGTGAAAGGTGTTAATGAGTATTTTAAAAGGGCGTGGGGCTTAGTTCTATAGGTGGACGCCTTTTCGAGATATGTTTTGTATGTACAATATGGGTATCAAAAGAGAGGTATTAATGAGTATTTTAAAAGGGAGTAATCCTTAGTTCCATAGGTGGACGCCGTTTCGAGATATAGCCACAAAGGTGAACCAGGGGTGACTCTAGAATGCGTTTGTACGATATGGGTATAAAATGAAAGGTGTTAATGAGTATTTTAAAAGGGAGTAATCCTTAGTTCCATAGGTGGACGCCGTTTCGAGATATCGCCATAAAGGTGGACCAGGGGTGACCCTAGAATTTGTTTGTACAATATGGGCATCAAACGAAAGGTGTTAATGAGTATTTTAAAAGGGAGTGGGCCTTAGTTCTATAGGTGGACGGCGTTTCGAAATATCGCCATAAAGGTGGACCAGGGGTGACTTTAGAATATGTTTGTACGATATGGGTATCAAGTGAAAGGTGTTAATGAGTATTTTAAAAGGGCGTGGGGCTTAGTTCTATAGGTGGACGCCTTTTCGAGATATGGTTTGTTTGTACAATATGGGTATCAAAAGAAAGGTATTAATGAGTATTTTAAAAGGGAGTAATCTTTAGTTCCATAGGTGGACGCCGTTTCGAGATATCGCCACAAAGGTGGACCAGGGGTGACCCTAGAATTTGTTTGTACAATATGGGCATCAAACGAAAGGTGTTAATGAGTATTTTAAAAGGGAGTAATCCTTAGTTCCATAGGTGGACGCCGTTTCGAGATATCGCCATAAAGGTGGACCAGGGGTGACCCTAGAATTTGTTTGTACAATATGGGCATCAAACGAAAGGTGCTAATGAGTATTTTAAAAGGGAGTAATCCTTAGTTCCATAGGTGGACGCCGTTTCGAGATATCGCCATAAAGGTGGACCAGGGGTGACCCTAGAATTTGTTTGTACAATATGGGCATCAAACGAAAGGTGTTAATGAGTATTTTAAAAGGGAGTGGGCCTTAGTTCTATAGGTGGACGGCGTTTCGAAATATGGTTTGTTTGTACAATATGGGTATCAAAAGAAAGGTATTAATGAGTATTTTAAAAGGGAGTAATCTTTAGTTCCATAGGTGGACGCCGTTTCGAGATATAGCCACAAAGGTGGACCAGGGGTGACCCTAGAATTTGTTTGTACAATATGGGCATCAAACGAAAGGTGTTAATGAGTATTTTAAAAGGGAGTAATCCTTAGTTCCATAGGTGGACGCCGTTTCGAGATATGGCCATAAAGGTGGACCAGGGGTGACCCTAGAATTTGTTTGTACAATATGGGCATCAAACGAAAGGTGTTAATGAGTATTTTAAAAGGGAGTAATCCTTAGTTCAATAGGTGGACGCCGTTTCGAGATATCGCCATAAAGGTGGACCAGGGGTGACCCTAGAATTTGTTTGTACAATATGGGCATCAAACGAAAGGTGTTAATGAGTATTTTAAAAGGGAGTGGGCCTTAGTTCTATAGGTGGACGGCGTTTCATAAAGGTGGACCAGGGGTGACTTTAGAATATGTTTGTACGATATGGGTATCAAGTGAAAGGTGTTAATGAGTATTTTAAAAGGGCGTGGGGCTTAGTTCTATAGGTGGACGCCTTTTCGAGATATGTTTTGTATGTACAATATGGGTATCAAAAGAGAGGTATTAATGAGTATTTTAAAGGGGAGTAATCTTTAGTTCCATAGGTGGGCGCCGTTTCGAGATATCGCCACAAAGGTGGACCAGCGGTGACCCTAGAATTTGTTTGTACAATATAGGCATCAAACGAAAGGTGTTAATGAGTATTTTAAAAGGGAGTAATCCTTAGTTCCATAGGTGGACGCCGTTTCGAGATATCGCCATAAAGGTGGACCAGGGGTGACCCTAGAATTTGTTTGTACAATATGGGCATCAAACGAAAGGTGTTAATGAGTATTTTAAAAGGGAGTGGGCCTTAGTTCTATAGGTGGACGGCTTTTCGAAATATCGCCATAAAGGTGGACCAGGGGTGACTTTAGAATATGTTTGTACGATATGGGTATCAAGTGAAAGGTGTTAATGAGTATTTTAAAAGGGCGTGGGGCTTAGTTCTATAGGTGGACGCCTTTTCGAGATATGGTTTGTTTGTACAATATGGGTATCAAAAGAAAGGTATTAATGAGTATTTTAATAGGGAGTAATCTTTAGTTCCATAGGTGGACGCCGTTTCGAGATATCGCCACAAAGGTGGACCAGGGGTGACCCTAGAATTTGTTTGTACAATATGGGCATCAAACGAAAGGTGTTAATGAGAATTTTAAAAGGGAGTGGGCCTTAGTTCTATAGGTGGACGGCGTTTCGAAATATCGCCATAAAGGTGGACCAGGGGTGACTTTAGAATATGTTTGTACGATATGGGTATCAAGTGAAAGGTGTTAATGAGTATTTTAAAAGGGCGTGGGGCTTAGTTCTATAGGTGAACGCCTTTTCGAGATATCGCCATAAAGGTGGACCAGGGGTGACTATAGAATGAGTTTGTACGATATGGGTGTCAAATTAAAGGTATTAATGAGAGTTTTAAAAGGGAGTGGTGGTAGTTGTATATGTGAAGGCGTTTTCCAGATATCGACCAAAATGTGGGCCAGGGTGACCCAGAACATCATCTGTTGGATACCGCTAATTTATTTATATATGTAATACCTGCCAAGATTTTAAGGGTTTTTTTATTTCGCCCTGCAGAACTTTTTCATTTTCTTCTACTTTTCTAAAGTTATATTTCGCGTCAATAAAACAATCCAATTACCTTACCATGTTTCATCCCTTTTTTCGTATTTGGTATAAAATTATTTTCGATATCGAAAAAGTGGGCGTGGTCATAGTCGGATTTCGTTCATTTTTCATACCAAGATAAAGTGAGTTCAAGTAAGCACGTGAACTAAGTTCATTTAAGATATGTCGATTTTTGCTCAAGTTATCGTGTTAACGGCCATGCGGAAGGACAGACGGACGACTGTGTATAAAAACTGGGTGTGGCATGAACCGATTTCGCCCATTTTCACAGAAAACAGTTAACGTCATAAAATCTATGCCCCTACCAAATTTCAAAAGGATTGGTTAATTTTTGTTCGACTTATGGCGTTAAAATATCCTAGACAAATTAAATGAAAAAGGGCGGATCCACGCCAATTTTGAAATTTTCTTTTATTTTTGTATTTTGTTGCACCATATCATTACTAGAGTTGAATGTTGACATAATTTACTTATATACTGTAAAGATATTAAATTTTTTGTTAAAATTTTACTTAAAATAATTTTTTTTTTAAAGTGGCCGTGGTCCTTCTCCGATTTTGCTTATTTTTATTAAGCGTATATATAGTAATATGAGCAACGTTCCTGCCAAATTGCATCATGATATCTTCAACGACTGCCAAATTACAGCTTGCAAAATTTTAAATTACCTTCTTTTAAAAGTGGGCGGTGCCACGCCCATTGTACAAAATTTTACTAATTTTCTATTCTGCGTCATAAGTTCAACTCATCTACCAAGTTTCGTCGCTTTATCTGTCTTTTGTAATGAATTACCGCACTTTTTCGGTTTTTCGAAATTTTCGATATCGAAAAAGTGGGCGTGGTTAAGTCCGATATCGTTCATTTTAAATAGAGATCTGATATGAGTGCTCAGGAACCCACATACCAAATTTCATCAAGATACCTCAAAATTTACTCAAGTTATCGTGTTAACGGACGGACGGACGGACGGACATGGCTCAATCAAATTTTTTTTCGATCCTGATTATTTTGATAAATGGAAGTCTATATCTATCTCGATTCCTTTATATATGTACAACCAACCGTTATCCAATCAAACTTAATACACTCTGTGAGCTCTGCTCAACTGAGTATAAAAAGTTTACGGCGTCATTATGCAACGCGACGCGAATAGTCACTTTCACCCAAGTGAAATCAAATACTATCGAAAAGTAAAGATGTTGCAGGCGCAAACTTCAGTGGAAAGCAGCGGAGCTTCACTAAATTCTAGTAGGTCACTCTCACCACACCAAAAACTTTAACACAATTTTTAACATAATTTAATTTTAGATAGTAAAAGTTAAAATTCTGAACACATTAGCTGAATAAAAAGTGTACAAATAATTATTAAATAACAAATACAGACAGTGGTAGTTACCAAATTCTGCTGTGGTAAGTGGTGAATGTGACCCACTAGAAGTTTTGTGAAGCTTGCTTCATAAGATTTTTCGTCCCTGCAACATCTTTACTTTTCGATAATCTCTGGTGAAACCAAGTTCGTATCATATGAGAGCATTCATTCACTTCGGTGACTCTCAGTGACTATTGTTGACTGCAGGTGATTTTCTTACGTTTTTTCGTATTATATAGCGACGCAAAGTGTCACGAACACTCATTTTTGCTGTCAAAATATTCACATGCTTCTGGGCCTCGTTTGCTTCATTCACTTAATTTTTTTATTGTCGTTTTTTTATCATTTTTGAGTAAAAATTGGAGAATCTTCACATTTCGTGAAAAAAAGATTGAAATTTTCCATAGACAGCTAATAAAGCTTATATTTAGAGCTTTGTTCAATGTGGATGTATATTTCGTTAAATTTTACAAGAATAAAAAACAAACATAAGCGAAACCTATAAAAAATATAGCCAGGGATCCAAACTGTTATTCCTTTTGTAATAAAAGTCCTTCAGAAAAAACTATTGGTGGTATGGGCTAGAAGGTTCAATGTGGTCATTATAAATCGTTCCCGGGATGGTCGAGCTTGTACCTGGTGCATGGTGCATTTATCGTAATTTTTCGAAATTAGCTGTTAATACGGAATGTGTGAACATTGGAACAAAATAAATTAAAGAAAATTTGTAAAAAAAAAAACACTGAAAAACGTGTATGTTTTATTGTCCACGAAATTTTGTACAAAAAAAAGCAATAGAATATATTGCCGCAGTGTTATAATTTTTTGAGTGAAGTGCTTTCATAATTGTAAGAGTGTTTTTGGCGCTCTTTTGGCCAATTCCCTGCTGTGGCCACCAAGTTTTGTTAAAACGGATTCCTGCACGAATATAGTTGACATTTTCTGAATTTTATGGATGCTAATTTCATTGCACTGGCCTAAAATACTTTATGAACATTTATATATTCTTTCCGCAAGGATTGTTTCCGTTTTCGCTTCACCTCTACTCCGACAGCGTGCTTTGGCATATAACTGGACCCAGCGAAAAGACACAAATTATAGCTCTCTATTATAGTGGAATCAATAGCCGAGGCATTATTTGTGGAGTTGGAAAACAACGAAAACGGCCAGGCGAGAATGGAAAGGCAAATATTGCGAGATTTGTGTAATCCATTTGAGATGAGTGAGGAATTGTAAGAAATTGAACTTAAAAATGGTAAAGTTTAATGACTTATTTTCTTACTTAGGTTCAAAAAGAACTTTCGACTTAATAAGGATGCTTTCAAGTATGTGTTAGATACTTTTGCGGGGCAAATACGTCCAAGGACTTCGACATCCACATGCTGTTTTTGACCTGGAAACATATAAAAAACAATCATCATCAAGCCTTCTACGTTTCTTAACAAGTTTTACTTACATTTTTGTTAAAATTCTGTTACAAATTAATAAAAAAATAAAAAGAAAATATTTTTCCGCCAACTGATTTGCAACTTAGAAAAACGGAACTACGATCGAACTGCAGAATACATAAAATCGAAATATTCGAAGTTGGATCGAAAGAGATTGGAACACAGAATACCAAAATTGCCAAATCAAAAAAATTCCAATCCAAGTCGAAATGCAGAATAGGGCTGAATAAATTTATAGAGGATTTTTTAATTACTAAAAAAATTATACCTCCGTTGTAATTTTCTTATAAATCGGTGGTTCTGCTGATTCTCGAACAACCTAGTGAATTATTTCGAGCATCAAAGGTGTATCGCAAATTAACTGCCTCGTCGGTAAGCACCGGTACAATTCAGGAACGCAACATCTAAACCCAGAAGAATTAAACAAGGGGTACCACAGGGTGGTATCCTATCTTCGCTTCTGTTTAACTTCTACATATCGAAGCTCCTTTCGCCATCAGAAGGAGTTACCACTCTATCCTACCCCAATGTCTTCTCGATAACGGCTACAGGTCAACCATCGATGAGCTATGTAATAAATAAACAACTATCTCCTGATCTCTCCAGTTTTTTCGCCTCGCCAATCCTGACATTGTCACCGACCACATCATCGGCGAGCTTATTTGCAACATGAACGCGGCAAATGTCGACCATATTGAACATTCACGTCGATGGCATCACGCTACCGACTGTCTTACACCCAAACATCCTAGTTTTTACGTTCGATCAGCATCTACATTTTGGAGAGCATGCAACCACATTTCTTCCTAAAATCCAGAGCCGCAATAAAATCTTCAAATCTCTTGCCGGCAGCACTTGGGGTAAAGACAAAGAAGAAATACTCATAAGACTTACAAAGCAATTGATAGCCGACTGCATGCTACGCGTCCCCGATATGATCGCCAAGCCTAAAGGTTACTCACTGGAAGAAAATACAGGCATGCCAAAATACTGCTCTCAGAACTGCTACGGCGTGTCTTATGTCCCCAGAACAGCATCTACATAATAAGGCGAGAGTACTCCCCATTTGGGAGAGAAATGAAATTCTAACCAAACATTTTTTGTTGAATACCCAGAAACATGGGCATCCCAACAGACATCTGATTAATGAGCCTACACCGTCAAGGGGCTTAAGGAGTCATTTCCGTAAGCATTATGAGGAAATACAGCACCGGAGAACACACATGAAGCAAAAAAGCACAAGCAGGTCCTCAGTGATATCCACAAAAAGGCGTCGGACCTCCATACCAGGAATTTCACGGCGAATCCAGTACTTAAAGAAAAATGCCCAGAACTAGCAGAGGAGGAACGCACTCTCCCTAGGGAAACGCGCGCCACTCTAGCTCAACTACGATCTGTGTACTGTAACAGGTTAAACTCTTACGTATCCAGAATCAACCCCAACATATAAAATGTATGTCCTGCTTGCAATGTGTCCCCACATGACATTAACCATGTCTTCAATTGTACTGTGGAACCAACGCCTCTAATACTCTTCTCACTATGGTCCACCCTGTTGAAACAGCAAGTTTCCTTGGGCTCACGTTAGAGGACATTGATGACAATTTATGATCGGTCGCACCTATTGGGCAATATATACACAACAACAACAATAGTGTCTTTACCGTTAATACAACAACAACAAAGAAGGTCCTGTGACTAAAATACGCAGTAGGTATGGAAGTAAAAAAAACGTCAACGGAGTTCATACTATAACTAAAATGCTCTTTCGCAGCCAGTTTAATTTAAGAACACCACTCGAAAAGGCTGCAAGTCTGCCAAAACACTGCCCTAGGAAGTGCCACGGAATGTTCCATATTAAATAGTTATGCAAAAGAGCATATCGAAAACTGTTTACGTTTTTGCTGATTTAACGGAAACCGACACCCTAGCAAGCTACTGGTTAATATTCGGCACTTTTAAAAACACAATCAATATTATTGAAATGGTTTAGTAGTTTTTTATTTATATACACTTGTCAGGTGTTTCGCTGCAATATTGCCAGCTCGTTGAAACGATGTTATTCCGAAAAAATTGTACTGCAAAGTTTTCCGAAATAACAAAAGTACTAGTGGCTATACTGGCTACGTACTGGGTTTTACAGTCGCAGTGAATACGTAGTGACTACGTAAGATGACAAATGCGAATAGGTAAGAAGTTATAAAATACGAACTTCTGAGCGAATGTGAATGTGAGTGACTGCGACGCAAACATTCACGATGACATGCATAATACGGGCCTTAGTCTAAGAAAAAGGGTCAATCAAAAAAAAGTGTAACTTAAGAAAAATGTTTAATTTGTTTTGATATTGATTTTGTAAGACAATATTCCTTACACCTTTATAATTAGCAACATTCCCTCTATTAGTGTTAATGTTAGCGAATATGGAAAAATATCGGATCATGAGATCATTGAAATGAAGATAAAATCTGGAAATTGTGATAAAGGAGTGTTATGGTCCATTTGGGAGAGTCACCTTTGGAACGCACCTAGTGGTTAGTGATAGCAAACAAAAAGGTGCCGTGGCAATTTTCAACGAAAGGAACACTAGATGTCGCCACCGCCGCTGTGAAGCCATTTTTGCAAAAAACAGCAGAAAAAGAAGAAAAGAAACACGCTGTTTCCGAAAAAAGAGATTGGTATTTGGGAGATTCGTTACGGCAGCTGGAAAAAAAACGTGGGCAGATAGGCCATAAAACCCGCGGAGAAATTAAAAGTTTTCAATTACCTTTTAATAAGAAGATTTACTTCAAATATACGTCATAAACACTGAAAAGTATTATTTTCGTCTAAACGAAAATTAAGGTCGAAGAAATCTTACCGATAATACGTACGAAGGTCACAGTGCTACTTCCATCCATGGCGATAAATCACAAGCTGAATGTGATTCAGTATTGAAAGACTTCCGTAATGGCAAATCCAATATTTTAATTGCCACTGATGTTGCTTCTCGTGGTTTAGATGTAGAAGATTTGCAATACGTCATCAATTACGATTATCCAAACTCATCTGAATACTACGTACTTCGCATTGATCGTACTGGTCGTGTCAACAATTAGGTACTGCGTATACCTTCTTCACTCCCGACAAGGGAAAACAGGCACGAGATTTAAATTCTGTTTTGGAAGAGGGGGGCAGGTGTCGCCGCAGGCACTATTGGACTTGGCACGTTCATCGGGTGGAATTGGAAATGGTCGTGGTAACAATAATCCTCGTAGGCAACAACAAGGCCAACCACCACGTCAACAACGTAGCAATACATTAAATTATCGAGCGGGAGGTAATGCTAACGGTGCGTATGCTCCTAAACAACCTAACTATCAACCGGATAATGGCTTTGAAACACCAGCTAAAACCAAACCAGCAGGGCCGCCTCATATAGGCCTGCTGTTCATCAACTTTATTAACAACAACCAGCAGGGCCGCCTCATATAGGCCTGCTGCAACCCCAGCTTTAGTAACTACAATCAGCAGGGCCGCCGAACCTAGGCCTGCTGCAACGAACCCAGCGGGACACCCAGACCAGCAACTAAACCTGGCGAGTTCGTTCCGTAATACGGAACCCAATTTTTTTCTCATATTTAATTTAGTAAACCATTGTTGGGTTTTAAAAAAGAAAATACTACATATAGATAATTCACACAGATGTAGGTATATAATATAAACCCCATTTAAATATTGTTGTATAAAATTTTGTCTTTAAATATGTAGTAATGTGAAGCGCTGCTGCCCTTACACGTCGCGCTGCGTAATGTGCGCATACCTTAAGTGTGTCCACTAAAGGCCGCGGCACAATGAAATTTTTCATATAGATGCGTCTAACACAAGTTTATGAGTTCCAGTAACATCGCAACAATCAACCAAGATGTTGCGTTTATAAGTATGAAGGAACTTCAGACTTGCCAATTAAATTTTATTCCATACACATACAAAACTTCGCGAAGCATTCGTATAAACATTCTCCCTATACAATAAAAACACTTGCTAACATATTTTGTGTCGTATTCATTTGTTATATTGCAGTTTTTAATTGCGAAATATGTTAGAAAAGTTACTAACGAGCGGGAGAAATAGTTTCACTTGCAGAGACTGCCAGCACCCTTAGCCAAAGCAAATGTTAAGTTCTTCTTATGCTTTGCTTGCAACAAAGTTTGCATGTTGGCCCAATCTACCGTTCTCCATAAAAATACGTGTAATCTACTCATAATGCATAAGATTCAGTTAAACGCATCTATATGAAAAACCGCCTATGTGCCTATTTGGCTTTAACTGTTAGTTTTAAAGTGTACACGAGACATTGTGCAAACCATTGTAAAGGTCTACAAGTAGGATATGTAGCAGCACACACATACACAGCCACGCTCACCTGATAAAATGCTTATTCTTGTTCGTTTTTTTTGTGGTTGCTATTTGGCATTGTTGTATTTCTTAGGTCCAAGAAAAATGTAGTAGCTGCTAACGAAAACTGCGTAAAATTTTTATCGTAAAGTTACAAAGAAATATCTTTATTTACTTTCAAAAGAGCACTTTATTACATCTCTCTTTAAAATCCATATGTTTTGGACAATTTTAATTAACAAATTGTGATACTTTATTGCCGGGGACGATTGCTAAAACACGACCAAACCCGTCGGGGGAGGCATTAATAGACGCGTTTTTGCCTCACTTCCAATAATTCGAATAGTTTTTCGCCTTTCGACTGTTGATAACAGGACAAAACGCGTATTTTCATTTCCCTTTCCACATTTTTGGACGGGGTATTGCAATCGACCTCGGTTTCAAACTGTTTTTCGCGGAGAACTTTTGAGCGGGTAGAACAACATAGCATCCTAAGATACCCTAATTCAAGACTTTAGTATAATTTTCTGTAGGACCCATATAGCTGCACTACACTTTCATACTAAATTCGTTCAAAAAAATGTACCATCACAGCAACCCATATCTGATATTCCACCCCTTTTTTTGTTTCTCTGCGTCGCTTTCCACGACAGCAACCCCGGTAATTTTGACACTTCGTTCAGTGTCAAACGCATGTTCCACGCAGGTTCCACTGAGTTCCACAATAGTTTGGCACTTAACGGCAGTGTGTAAGAAAGAGAAAAGAATTGTTTCCTTCTCATACATATCATACTTGTAAACCTGTACTATGGTGCAAACTTTGAAATTCTGATTCTCGAAAGCAAAACTGTGAATAAGAAAACTCACTGATAAGAACTTCGTGAGTTTTCTTGACAGCCAGTGTAAACTATGAGACCATTGTTTACAATATATACCCGCCTATGGAAGCAGAGGTAGAAGGCGGCCCCACTCCTCTGGAAGGACCGGGTGGAAAACGATTTAAACTCTCTTGTTGTGACCAATTGGCGCTGGTTGGCAGAGAGAAGAAGCGCCTGGCACGCTTTGTTGGACGGTCGTAGCCGTTTAAACGGTTAAGAGCCAATTAAGTAAGTAAGTAAATTATGGTTATGTTGCGAATAGAGTGGAAGGCAGTCAAATGGAGTAGAATAAGGAACACCAGGAAGATCAGAGTTGCATTACATCAATATTCTTTCCGTCTTTGTATCAATTTAGAGATAAATGTAGGAAAACTAACTAAATATTTGAATTGAACATTTTATCTTAATTACTGCAGATAAGGGTTCCTAAATGCTACAGAATCCAAAGTTATCACATTATATCTGTTTAAAAATTTAACTTGATTTTCTTAAAAATGTTCGTAATATGGACAGTAGTACTGATGGTGTGTGTGTGCTTCGAGCGATCAGCTGTTAGTTGCGCTACTTGTTAAAGTTTACAATGATTGTGACATTCAAAACTCATACGCACTGTTGCAGATTAACCTTTTTGTTTTCATGGAGTTTGGTAAACATTTTCTCACTGGCATATGACTTCTACATTCAGCGCTCATTCAGCAAAACAATGTGCACTATACTTTACAGAATCGTACGAAAACTTAAAGTGTAAGTTTTGTGTGCAAATGAGTACATTTTTCAGTTTTTTACAGTTAGGTAATCCATATACTACAATTGTAAACGACAGCATGACACTCTGAATACACATCCAAAAATAGCAAAAGAAGCGTTTTGGATCCAGTATCGCGAATCCGAAAACGGAGGTATAAGATGTTGGGTCTGTCAAGCGATATTTGCAAAAGAGATTGGGTATTTTCATGTGGTTGTTGTAAAAATTGTGAACAAAAGTGTTTTGCGCTGATACAGTTTTGGTCTCCAAGCCGGTGTTGGACCCGCCCAGGGTAATTTCTAGCCCTTCCCGCAATATAAGTGTAACCACCAAAAATACAGATATTAGTTTCTTGCTGAAAACCGATAGTTTTGCATGATTTAAATCATATCACAAATTTTTATAATAGAGAATAGTACTGTTATCAAGCTTAATCAAAAAGATATTTTAGTGTAAGTGAATTTTGAGGTTTGTTTACTTTTTTTGTGACCGCAAATTGCTGCTTACCTCAAAAGTACTTCTCTGTGGTATCTTACGAGTAATGTTTATTTTCACTTTTTTCGTGTATATTTATATTGTTCGCAAAAGCACTTGTTGCAATTATACTGTATATGCATGATTTAAGCAGCCATTTTGCAAAAAGAAAAAAATATGTCTGAAAACGAAAATATATATTTTAGTTTGATACAAATCATTTCTGCTTAAGTTCGTGAAATCCAATAAAATTGTTTTATTATTTTAATATGGTGCTTTTACAAAATAAGGTGATTAATTATTTTATATTATCTTTAAAATAAAATAACAAAACTCTGTTTTTATACCAATGAACGCACAAGAATAACTTACTGGTGCCATATAGCTATATTGAGTCTGAAAAGACATATTATGGGGAATTAGAAAACGAGATATGCGTTGGAACAAGAGGGTACAAGAAGAAACGAAAACTTCCTAAAAGACTTCGGGGTAAAAAACGAAAGCTGTATGAAGTTAAACCAAATCCCTGTGTAGGTAAAAAGTGTGGAAACATGTATTGTGAAAAGCTTAGTGAGCAAGATCGGTTGATGTTAAATGAACACTTTTGGGCTTAGGCAACAAGATACGACAAAGAAATTGGCTTCTATCGTGCATGACCCGGAAATGCGTTCAAAGGGGAACATCAGATAGCCTTAAAAACAGTGGAGCTATGCATATTTCATTACATATAACGAAAAGCGTTTTAAAGTTTGTCAGCAGTTTTTACTGAAAGCACTTAATATTTCCCAAAACACGTTAATATGTGTTAGAAAAAACATAACTCTTGAAATACCTCTTGCTTGACCAAAAAAAGACCTCCTCCCAATAATAAGTCTGACGAAATAAATGTGGCTCTTTTGAAATAATTCATTGAACACCTACCAGCAGTTCCTTCCCACTATTCTAGGAACAAAAGTACTAATTTATATCTTCCACAGTACTTTCAAAACGTGCCTACTTTGTATAGGTGTTACACGCAGCACTTGATAAATACAAATTAGGAGCAAGCTAAGTTATCCCTAAGAGTTTTTCGTACCATTTTCAAAAATGATTACCATATAGGCTTCCATTTGCCAAAAAAGTATAAGAATTCGGATAGAGAAGCACAAAACCTTTTACAACAAACTGAGGAACAAAATGCACATACGGGACAGAAATTAATCAAAAGAAATTTTCTTAGAGGACCAAAGAAAAAGCAAAGAGAATGGGACGTATATCTGCGCCAGCTTCGACCTTCAGAAAGTATTGAATACACCACACGGAAAAAGCGTAAACCTTTTCTATTCAAGAAAATATGCTTTTTATAATGAAAGCGTTTACGAAAACGGCACAAGAAAGGGTTATTGCTTTTTATGGGGTGAATCGGATGGAAAACGGGGATGTAACGAAATTTCCAGTGCAATTTTCCAATACATAAATATCGTGGACTCATTCTGATATTAATCTATATTGTGATAGTTGTGTTGGGCAGAACAGGAACAGAGCTATGCAAGCAATGATAATATATTTTTTAGAGAAGGCTGCTAACATAAAACACGTTAAATTAACTTACCTGTTGCCTGGGCATACGATGATGCCCGTGGACTCCATACATAGCACTATTGAGTCTTTTATTCGCGATAGAAATGTTTGGGCTCGAAGTAAATGGTATACAATTATTTATAACGCAAGAACTATACCAGAAAATTATACATGCATTTCAATTCATAATTCCGATTTTAAGGATTGCAAAACCTGTTCTCAAGCTTTGCTTCCAGCTTCAGTTAAAATATCATTTACGTCTTTGCGTTGCGCTATCTTCGAACAAAAATTCTCCATTGGTTAAACTACACTATGGTTTTTTGACGATGGCGAAAAAAAGTATACGATCTCAGTACAATTGTGCAGTCAAGACGAAATTCTCTCATACTTAGTAAGGGTCCTGTTACCTTGTATGATCACTTCTTACACATTTCATCTTCAAAATATAACGACCTAAAATCTCTTTGCGAAAAGAATATCATTCCAAAATTTCACTATGTATATATTAGCTTATCCCATACTGGAAAGATAATAGATACATTGCCTGAGACAGACGACGATGACTGAATTATTTTGTTTACAACAATACTGTTTAATATATTGTGTTCAAATTTGGAATTGTATAAGTTTCGTTTAATTTCAAATGTATGTATGTACTAAAAAGTTGCAATACATACGCCTTTAATGTGCCCCTATGTAATCTGAAAAAATGTAATTGAATAACTTAAAATTTAAGGTAACCAACAAAATAGTGTTTGGAAAGTGAGCCAACATGACAGCAAAAAAACGTAAGTACAGATAGCAGGACTTTCGGTACAGTGTGGTCAAAAACCGAAGTCTTAATTGTAGGCTCAAGATATATTTTATACACATACCAAATTTCATAATAGTAGCTATTTTTTGTCAGAAGATAATTACAAAAAACCTTCTACTGTAAAATTAACTTTTTGTTGCTTACAGTTAAATTGCGGGAAGGGCTCGATTTCTTATAAGCGCGGCCGGAGGCCGCCAATGCAGAAGTGTTCTGCGAAAAAATACTACGGATCCCAACCCCGGAGCACTCCGGGGACATTTATCGGGTTTTCGTTAATATATTTTGATAGACGCAAAGCTTTTCTCTTCCCTTTTCGGATTCGTGGTCCTGGATCCAAAACGCGCCTTCTGATACCCCTCGATATTTTTGGAATCTATTAACATTGTCATGCTTTCGTATAAAACTACCCCAGCCACAGTTTACAAAAATGCATAAGGGCGGATTTACATAATTACGCGTTGTTTGCTTGAAAGTGAAGATAACGCTAGGCGTTTCATTATTTTTCTTATAGCGCTGTCAAAGCGTGGATATGTAGCCAAAGCGTTTATATAAATCCACCTTTGGTTGAGATGGTTCATCAGACAGATGAGTTCAATTTATGGCCGCACCGATATCTTTTCAAATTTTATGTTTGTCGAATGTTAAGGGAATCAAAAACTTGAGAAATTGTTCAAAGAGGATAAACAACTCTTTAATCGCTTCAGAGCGAAGAAAATAGCCAGGAGTCTCATTGTTATATTATGGCCTGCCAAAACGTCAGACCAAAGTGTCTATGGAAATCCGCCTTGACTCATGGCGCTTCTGCCAAATAAAACGATGCTGTGAGTGGAAATAAACCAAAAGAGCAGGCAAAATTATGCGTGCAAAAAAAGTGGTATTATGAAATACGTTTTTCTGCAATAACTTTGTTGTTTTTTTCATTTAAAAATATTGTTAAGACTTTTTTGTATTACACAAATGTAATGGACTTGGGTATAGAAAATGTAGAAATCCTGGGAAATATTTTAAAGATGTACTTTGTTGTTGCGTTTAAAAAACTTTTCACAAAAATTTAAAAAACTCTACGTTGTCTATGCTTTTCAGACTTAGAGAAGTAACCTGATGCAATAAATAGAATTTTTAATGAAAATCACTATTTCTGAACTGAACAATTTTCGCCACACCCTAAAACTTAAATGTTTGTAAAACATTGGGTAAAAGTTTAGTTGAGGGGTCTACTGCTAATTCGCTACCAAAAATAACGAGAGAGGCGTATTAATCTCGATAACAATAATCCGAAGGCGGAAAATAATCATTTTATCTCTGTCCGGAGATATTTGCAGTTGAAATTGGCTATTTTCACGTGGTTGTTGTAATACAGTACCCACAAAAAAAATTTTGAATATAAGTGTTCTGCGCGGATATAGTTTTGGTTAATTTGCAATTTGTTATAAGCACGGCCGAAGGCCTCTAATGCAGAAAGGTGTTCAGCGCAAAAATTCTATGGATCCCACCCCTGGTTTTCAGAGGACCCGCGGGTCATTTTTCGGTTTTTCGTTAATTTCTTTTGAACGATTTAAATTTTTATTTTCCTTCGTTCGTTGGACACCTCTCTCGATATTTTTGGTAGCGTATTAGCAGTCGACCCCTCAACTAGACTTTTACCAAAGCGACACTTTTATGGCTACATAAATCCTATTTCAATCTTTTGATATGGTAACGCATCTTTAGTGGAGCTGCAAGGAAGGCAGTCGGCATGATCTAGTGGTGCACTGTGGCTAGTCATATCGGCTGGGGGGGTTTTTGCCAACCTTGCTGTCCTGCGCCATAAACAGAAAAAATCTTATCATGCCTTTAAAAAAAAACTGACGAACTCAAAACGCTATAATTCAAATTAAATCAACATCCGGCAGAACCGGATGCTACGGACAGACCGTTAAAATTCAAAAACGGAATTTAAAAAATAAAAAAAACCCACAAAAAAAAAAATTTAACGAACCGGGAATGACCGGTTACAAACTCTGAAACGAAAATAAGGCCGAATATATTTGGGGCCGCCGGGGGTGTTGTTGCGATGCCCGGTGCATATCCCACCCTAAAAAACCATGGCCACCGACGCACCTATATTTTGGTGGCCCCTTACCTGATTTACCTACGTGCCTTCTAGATGAAAGGAGACATCAACATTCTCATCTTACAAAAATCTCTATTTACAATTAATTTTTATATAAGACTTCCATGAAAACTTATTCCAATTGTACCGATATATATATTTAATCAATATCAGGTAACCCTCTGAAGATTAAAACTAATGGTCAATCTTACGGAATCAAAATCAAAAGAGAAAGAAACTTGTTTCGTCATTGATAGTTGATTCGGTTCTATATATTCTTCGCGCCTTTATTAGTGAATAAAAGGGCTTAATCAAAAACAAGTAAGGAAGGTTAAGTTCGGGTGTAACCGAACATTACATACTCAGTTGAGAGCTATGGTGACAACATAAGGGAAAATAACCATGTAGGAAAATGAATCGGGGGAAACCCTGGAATGTGTTTGTATGACATGTGTATCAAATGAAAGGCATTAAAGAGTATTTTATGAGGGAGTGGGCCATAGTTCTATAGGTGGACGCCATTTAGGGATATAGCCATAAAGGTGGATCAGGGTTGACTCTAGAATGCGTTTGTAAGATACGGGTATCAAATGAAAGGTGTTAATGAGTATTTTAAAAGGGAGTAATCCTTAGTTCCATAGGTGGACGCCGTTTCGAGATATAGCCACAAAGGTGGACCAGGGGTGACTCTAGAATGCATTTGTACGATATGGGTATAAAATGAAAGGTGTTAATGAGTATTTTAAAAGGGAGTAATCCTTAGTTCCATAGGTGGACGCCGTTTCGAGATATCGCCATAAAGGTGGACCAGGGGTGACCCTAGAATTTGTTTGTACAATATGGGCATCAAACGAAAGGTGTTAATGAGTATTTTAAAAGGGAGTGGGCCTTAGTTCTATAGGTGGACGGCGTTTCGAAATATCGCCATAAAGGTGGACCAGGGGTGACTTTAGAATATGTTTGTACGATATGGGTATCAAGTGAAAGGTGTTAATGAGTATTTTAAAAGGGCGTGGGGCTTAGTTCTATAGGTGGACGCCTTTTCGTGATATGGTTTGTTTGTACAATATGGGTATCAAAAGAAAGGTATTAATGAGTATTTTAAAAGGGAGTAATCTTTAGTTCCATAGGTGGACGCCGTTTCGAGATATCGCCACAAAGGTGGACCAGGGGTGACCCTAGAATTTGTTTGTACAATATGGGCATCAAACGAAAGGTGTTAATGAGTATTTTAAAAGGGAGTAATCCTTACTTCCATAGGTGGACGCCGTTTCGAGATATCGCCATAAAGGTGGACCAGGGGTGACCCTAGAATTTGTTTGTACAATATGGACATCAAACGAAAGGTGTTAATGAGTATTTTAAAAGGAGTAATCCTTAGTTCCATAGCTGGACGCCGTTTCGAGATATCGCCATAAAGGTGGACCAGGGGTGACCCTAGAATTTGTTTGTCCAATTTGGGCATCAAACGAAACGTGTTAATGAGTATTTTAAAAGGGAGTGGGCCGTAGTTCTATAGGTGGACGGCGTTTCGAAATATGGTTTGTTTGTACAATATGGGTATCAAAAGAAAGGTATTAATGAGTATTTTAAAAGGGAGTAATCTTTAGTTCCATAGGTGGACGCCGTTTCGAGATATAGCCACAAAGGTGGACCAGGGGTGACCCTAGAATTTGTTTGTACAATATGGGCATCAAACGAAAGGTGTTAATGAGTATTTTAAAAGGGAGTAATCCTTAGTTCCATAGGTGGACGCCGTTTCGAGATATCGCCATAAAGGTGGACCAGGGGTGACCCTAGAATTTGTTTGTACAATATGGACATCAAACGAAAGGTGTTAATGAGTATTTTAAAAGGGAGTAATCCTTAGTTCCATAGGTGGACGCCGTTTCGAGATATCGCCATAAAGGTGGACCAGGGGTGACCCTAGAATTTGTTTGTACAATATGGGCATCAAACGAAAGGTGTTAATGAGTATTTTAAAAGGGAGTGGGCCTTAGTTCTATAGGTGGACGGCGTTTCGAAATATCGCCATAAAGGTGGGCCAGGGGTGACTTTAGAATATGTTTGTACGATATGGGTATCAAGTGAAAGGTGTTAATGAGTATTTTAAAAGGGCGTGGGGCTTAGTTCTATAGGTGGACGCCTTTTCGAGATATGTTTTGTATGTACAATATGGGTATCAAAAGAGAGGTATTAATGAGTATTTTAAAGGGGAGTAATCTTTAGTTCCATAGGTGGACGCCGTTTCGAGATATCGCCACAAAGGTGGACCAGCGGTGACCCTAGAATTTGTTTGTACAATATGGGCATCAAACGAAAGGTGTTAATGAGTATTTTAAAAGGGAGTAATCCTTAGTTCCATAGGTGGACGCCGTTTCGAGATATCGCCACAAAGGTGGACCAGGGGTGACCCTAGAATTTGTTTGTACAATATGGGCATCAAACGAAAGGTGTTAATGAGTATTTTAAAAGGGAGTGGGCCTTAGTTCTATAGGTGGACGGCGTTTCGAAATATCGCCATAAAGGTGGACCAGGGGTGACTTTAGAATATGTTTGTACGATATGGGTATCAAGTGAAAGGTGTTAATGAGTATTTTAAAAGGGCGTGGGGCTTAGTTCTATAGGTGAACGCGTTTTCGAGATATCGCCATAAAGGTGGACCAGGGGTGACTCTAGAATGAGTTTGTACGATATGGGTATCAAATTAAAGGTATTAATGAGAGTTTTAAAAGGGAGTGGTGGTAGTTGTATATGTGAAGGCGTTTTCCAGATATCGACCAAAATGTGGGCCAGGGTGACCCAGAACATCATCTGTTGGATACCGCTAATTTATTTATATATATAATACCTGCCAAGATTTTAAGGGTTTTTTTATTTCGCCCTGCAGAACTTTTTTATTTTCTTCTACTTTTCTAAAGTTATATTTCGCGTCAATAAAACAATCCAATTACCTTACCATGTTTCATCCCTTTTTTCGTATTTGGTATACAATTATTTTCGATATCGAAAAAGTGGGCGTGGTCATAGTCGGATTTCGTTCATTTTTCATACCAAGATAAAGTGAGTTCAAGTAAGCACGTGAACTAAGTTCATTTAAGATATGTCGATTTTTGCTCAAGTTATCGTGTTAACGGCCATGCGGAAGGACAGACGGACGACTGTGTATAAAAACTCGGCGTGGCATGAACCGATTTCGCCCATTTTCACAGAAAACAGTTAACGTCATAAAATCTATGCCCCTACCAAATTTCAAAAGGATTTGTTAATTTTTGTTCGACTTATGGCGTTAAAAGTATCCTAGACAAATTAAATGAAAAAGGGCGGATCCACGCCCATTTTGAAATTTTCTTTTATTTTTGTATTTTGTTGCACCATATCATTACTAGAGTTGAATGTTGACATAATTTACTTATATACTGTAAAGATATTAAATTTTTTGTTAAAATTTTACTAAAAAAATTTTTTTTTTTAAAGTGGCATGGGATCTGATATGAGTGCTCAGGAACCCACATACCAAATTTCATCAAGATACCTCAAAATTTACTCAAGTTATCGGGTTAAAGGACGGACGGACGGACGGACGGACGGACATGGCTCAATCAAATTTTTTTTCGATCCTGATTATTTTGATATATGGAAGTCTATATCTATCTCGATTCCTTTATATATGTACAACCAACCGTTATCCAATCAAACTTAATACACTCTGTGAGCTCTGCTCAACTGAGTATAAAAAGTTTACGGCGTCATTATGCAACGCGACGCGAATAGTCACTTTCACCCAAGTGAAATCAAATACTATCGAAAAGTAAAGATGTTGCAGGCGCAAACTTCAGTGGAAAGCAGCGGAGCTTCACTAAATTCTAGTAGGTCACTCTCACCACACCAAAAACTTTAACACAATTTTTAACATAATTTAATTTTAGATAGTAAAAGTTAAAATTCTGAACACATTAGCTGAATAAAAAGTGTACAGATAATTATTAAATAACAAATACAGACAGTGGTAGTTAACAAATTCTGCTGTGGTAAGTGGTGAATGTGACCCACTAGAAGTTTTGTGAAGCTTGCTTCAAAAGATTTTTCGTCCCTGCAACATCTTTACTTTTCGATAATTTCTGGTGAAACCAAGTTCGTATCATATGAGAGCATTCATTCACTTCGGTGACTCTCAGTGACTATTGTTGACTGCAGGTGATTTTCTTACGTTTTTTCGTATTATATAGCGACGCAAAGTGTCACGAACACTCATTTTTGCTGTCAAAATATTCACATGCTTCTGGGTCTCGTTTACTTCATTCACTTAATTTTTTTATTGTCGTTTTTTTTATCATTTTTGAGTAAAAATTGGAGAATCTTCACATTTCGTGAAAAAAAGATTGAAATTTTCCATAGACAGCTAATAAAGCTTATATTTAGAGCTTTGTTCAATGTGGATGTATATTTCGTTAAATTTTACAAGAATAAAAAACAAACATAAGCGAAACCTATAAAAAATATAGCCAGGGATCCAAACTGTTATTCCTTTTGTAATAAAAGTCCTTCAGAAAAAACTATTGGTGGTATGGGCTAGAAGGTTCAATGTGGTCATTATAAATCGTTCCCGGGATGGTCGAGCTTGTACCTGGTGCATGGTGCATTTATCGTAATTTTTCGAAATTAGCTGTTAATACGGAATGTGTGAACATTGGAACAAAATAAATTAAAGAAAATTTGTAAAAAAAAAAAACACTGAAAAACGTGTATGTTTTATTGTCCACGAAATTTTGTACAAAAAAAGCAATAGAATATATTGCCGCAGTGTTATAATTTTTTGAGTGAAGAGCTTTCATAATTGTAAGAGTGTTTTTGTCGCTCTTTTGGCCAATTCCCTGCCGTGGCCACCAAGTTTTGTTAAAACGGATTCCTGCACGAATATAGTTGACATTTTCTGAATTTTATGGATGCTAATTTCATTGCACTGGCCTAAAATACTTTATGAACATTTATATATTCTTTCCGCAAGGATTGTTTCCGTTTTCGCTTCACCTCTACTCCGACAGCGTGCTTTGGCATATAACTGGACCCAGCGAAAAGACACAAATTATAGCTCTCTATTATAGTGGAATCAATAGCCGAGGCATTATTTGTGGAGTTGGAAAGCAACGAAAACGGCCAGGCGAGAATGGAAAGGCAAATATTGCGAGATTTGTGTAATCCATTTGAGATGAGTGAGGAATTGTAAGAAATTGAACTTAAAAATGGTAAAGTTTAATGACTTATTTTCTTACTTAGGTTCAAAAAGAACTTTCGACTTAATAAGGATGCTTTCAAGTATGTGTTAGATACTTTTGCGGGGCAAATACGTCCAAGGACTTCGACATCCACATGCTGTTTTTGACCTGGAAACATATAAAAAACAATCATCATCAAGCCTTCTACGTTTCTTAACAAGTTTTACTTACATTTTTGTTAAAATTCTGTTACAAATTAATAAAAAAATAAAAAGAAAATATTTTTCCGCCAACTAATTTGCAACTTAGAAAAACGGAACTACGATCGAACTGCAGAATACATAAAATCGAACTATTCGAAGTTGGATCGAAAGAGATTGGAACACAGAATACCAAAATTGCCAAATCGAAAAAATTCCAATCCAAGTCGAAATGCAGAATAGGGCTGAATAAATTTATAGAGGATTTTTTAATTACTACAAAAATTATACCTCCGTTCTAATTTTCTTATAAATCGGTGGTTCTGCTGATTCTCGAACAACCTAGTGAATTATTTCGAGCATGAAAGGTGTATCGCAAATTAACTGCCTCGTCGGTAAGCACCGGTACAATTCAGGAACGCAACGTCTAAACCCAGAAGAATTAAACAATGGGTACCACAGGGTGGTATCCTATCTTCGCTTCTGTTTAACTTCTACATATCGAAGCGCCTTTCGCCATCAGAAGGAGTTACCACTCTATCCTACCCCAATGACTTCTCGATAACGGCTACAGGTCAACCATCGATGAGCTAGGTAATAAATAAACAACTATCTCCTG
This sequence comes from Eurosta solidaginis, assembly GCF_040869045.1. Taxonomy (NCBI): domain Eukaryota; kingdom Metazoa; phylum Arthropoda; class Insecta; order Diptera; family Tephritidae; genus Eurosta; species Eurosta solidaginis. The sequence continues at coordinate 86,579,673 of NC_090322.1, forward strand.
ATCTCTCCAGTTTTTTCGCCTCGCCAATCCTGACATTGTCACCGACCACATCATCGGCGAGCTTATTTGCAACATGAACGCGGCAAATGTCGACCATATTGAACATTTACGTCGATGGCATCACGCTACCGACTGTCTTACACCCAAATATCCTAGTTTTTACGTTCGATCAGCATCTACATTTTGGAGAGCATGCAACCGCATTTGTTCCTAAAATCCAGAGCCGCAATAAAATCTTCAAATCTCTTGCCGGCAGCACTTGGGGTAAAGACAAAGAAGAAATACTCATAAGACTTACAAAGCAATTGATAGCCGACTGCATGCTACGCGTCGCCGATATGATCGCCAAGCCTAAAGGTTACTCACTGGAAGAAAATACAGGCAAGCCAAAATACTGCCCTCAGAACTGCTACGGCGTGTCTTATGTCCCCAGAACAGCATCTACATAATAAGGCGAGAGTACTCCCCATTTGGGAGAGAAATGAAATTCTAACCAAACATTTTTTGTTGAATACCCAGAAACATGGGCATCCCAACAGACATCTGATTAATGAGCCTACACCGTCAAGGGGCTTAAGGAGTCATCTCCGTTAGCATTATGAGGAAATACAGCACCGGAGAATACACATGAAGCAAAAAAGCACAAGCAGGTCCTCAGTGATATCCACAAAAAGGCGTCGGACCTCCTTACCAGGAATTTTACGGCGAATCCAGTACTTAAAGAAAAATGCCCAGAACTAGCAGAGGAGGAACGCACTCTCCCTAGGGAAACGCGCGCCACTCTAGCTCAACTACGATCTGTGTACTGTAACAGGTTAAACTCTTACGTATCCAGAATCAACCCCAACATATAAAATGTATGTCCTGCTTGCAATGTGTCCCCACATGACATTAACCATGTCTTCAATTGTACTGTGGAACCAACGCCTCTAATACTCTTCTCACTATGGTCCACCCTGTTGAAACAGCAAGTTTCCTTGGGCTCACGTTAGAGGACATTGATGACAATTTATGATCGGTCGCACCTATTGGGCAATATATATACAACAAAAACAATAGTGTCTTTACCGTTAATACAACAACAACAAAGAAGGTCCTGTGACTAAAATGCGCAGTAGGTATGGAAGTAAAAAAACGTCAACGGAGTTCATACTATAACTAAAATGCTCTTTCCGTTGGAACCTGGATTTTCCCAAAACCGTAAAAGCCACTTGGACCTGTGGACTGTTCTGCAATCACAATAACAACTATTGAATAATCCCGCGTCAATGTGATAAATATAAAAATTAGCTTTTTCCTGAAAACACTTAGCCATGCCTCTTATAACCGCTGCATATGATTTGGCTGCTTTTGGTTGTAGTTCTCCAAATAGCTGCTGAGATAACTCACCATCTTTCCATAATTTACGATTACGCTCACATGCATCTACATTAGCTTTGAACCAACCCTCCTCTATTAATTCTTCGGGCAAAGTTTCTTCTATTGTAAAAGCAAATAAGTTCTAAACGTTTTTTTTTTTAATTCGTAGCTAACTTCTTAACTTTGTTTCATAAAATTGTATACCACTTTAGCATCCGTCACCTGTGAGTGTAGTATCAGACGTTGCAGGCTGTCAGCATCAAGCTCCGAGTCCTCAGTGTAAATAATTTTATTCCACTTATGTACATTAAAAACTTGACGATGCTGTTCTCTAATAAACTTTTGTTCTACTCGCAGCCAGTTTAATTTAAGAACACCACTCGAAAAGGCTGCAAGTCTGCCAAAACACTGCCCTAGGAAGTGCCACGGAATGTTCCATATTAAATAGTTATGCAAAAGAGCATATCGAAAACTGTTTACGTTTTTGCTGATTTACCGGAAACCGACACCCTAGCAAGCTACTGGTTAATATTCGGCACTTTTAAAAACACAATCAATATTATTGAAATGGTTTAGTAGTTTTTTATTTATATACACTTGTCAGGTGTTTCGCTGCAATATTGCCAGCTCGTTGAAACGATGTTATTCCGAAAAAATTGTACTGCAAAGTTTTCCGAAATAACAAAAGTACTAGTGGCTATACTGGCTACGTACTGGGTTTTACAGTCGCAGTGAATACGTAGTGACTACGTAAGATGACAAATGCGAATAGGTAAGAAGTTATAAAATACGAACTTCTGAGCGAATGTGAATGTGAGTGACTGCGACGCAAACATTCACGATGACATGCGTAATACGGGCCTTAGTCTAAGAAAAAGGGTCAATCAAAAAAAAAAGTGTAACTTAAGAAAAATGTTTAATTTGTTTTGATATTGATTTTGTAAGACAATATTCCTTACACCTTTATAATTAGCAACATTCCCTCTATTAGTGTTAATGTTAGCGAATATGGAAAAATATCGGATCATGAGATCATTGAAATGAAGATAAAATCTGGAAATTGTGATAAAGGAGTGTTATGGTCCATTTGGGAGAGTCACCTTTGGAACGCACCTAGTGGTTAGTGATAGCAAACAAAAAGGTGCCGTGGCAATTTTCAACGAAAGGAACACTAGATGTCGCCACCGCCGCTGTGAAGCCATTTTTGCAAAAAACAGCAGAAAAAGAAGAAAAGAAACACGCTGTTTCCGAAAAAAGAGATTGGTATTTGGGAGATTCGTTACGGCAGCTGGAAAAAAAAACGTGGGCAGATAGGCCATAAAACCCGCGGAGAAATTAAAAGTTTTCAATTACCTTTTAATAAGAAGATTTACTTCAAATATACGTCATAAACACTGAAAAGTATTATTTTCGTCTAAACGAAAATTAAGGTCGAAGAAATCTTACCGATAATACGTACGAAGGTCACAGTGCTACTTCCATCCATGGCGATAAATCACAAGCTGAATGTGATTCAGTATTGAAAGACTTCCGTAATGGCAAATCCAATATTTTAATTGCCACTGATGTTGCTTCTCGTGGTTTAGATGTAGAAGATTTGCAATACGTCATCAATTACGATTATCCAAACTCATCTGAATACTACGTACTTCGCATTGATCGTACTGGTCGTGTCAACAATTAGGTACTGCGTATACCTTCTTCACTCCCGACAAGGAAAACAGGCACGAGATTTAAATTCTGTTTTGGAAGAGGCGGGGCAGGTGTCGCCGCAGGCACTATTGGACTTGGCACGTTCATCGGGTGGAATTGGAAATGGTCGTGGTAACAATAATCGTCGTAGGCAACAACAAGGCCAACCACCACGTCAACAACGTAGCAATCCATTAAATTATCGAGCGGGAGGTAATGCTAACGGTGCGTATGCTCCTAAACAACCTAACTATCAATCGGATAATGGCTTTGAAACACCAGCTAAAACCAAACCAGCAGGGCCGCCTCATATAGGCCTGCTGTTCATCAACTTTATTAACAACAACCAGCAGGGCCGCCTCAAATGGGCCTGCTGTTCATCAACTTTATTAACAACAATCAGCAGGGCCGCCGAACCTAGGCCTGCTGCAACGAACCCAGCGGGACACCCAGACCAGCAACTAAACCTGGCGAGTTCGTTCCGTAATACGGAACCCAATTTTTTTCTCATATTTAATTTAGTAAACCATTGTTGGGTTTTAAAAAAGAAAATACTACATATAGATAATTCACACAGATGTAGGTATATAATATAAACCCCATTTAAATATTGTTGTATAAAATTTTGTCTTTACTTGTGACATACGTACATCTATGTAAGGGCGTGCACATTTGCTACATACTTGAAAGTATATATAGATGTAGGTATGTACTATAAATTTCATTTAAGACTTTTTAATAAAATTTTTGTCTTTACTTGCGACATACGTACATCTATGTAAGGGCGTGTACGTTTGCTACATATTTAAAAGTATACATAGATGTAGGTATTTAATATAATCCTCATTAAGACTTTTTACATAAAATTTGTTCTGTACTTGTGCCATATGCAAGTAAAGATAAGTAAATACAACGGACAAATACCCAAACCCATTTACATAAATACAACTCTATACATACATAAATTTACACAATTGCAATAACATGCTTACGAATAAAGATGTTACAAAATAAAATAAAAATAAATCCAAATAAAATCAAGTAAAACCAAGATAAAATGAAAATAGTAAGTGAAGCGGTAACTAAAATTAATATACAAAACACGATTAACCACATAACCACTAATGAGATAGAAGGCCACTCATAAAAACCCATAATACTTGCTAATTTTAAAATAAACTGCATTTACTGTTAGGTTTATCAATAAACAAAAGAATACGATTTCATTAATGTTCCGCTTTTCAATAAGTTTAGCGTGTTCCTTTCTCCTTTTTGGGTCAAAAGACAACGATTTTGTTTGAACCCCTTTTCGAAATAAATAGGCAATACCAAAATAACTTATAAATAAGTTTAGTCTTAAATCAAGTAAGATTAAGTAAAAAGATTAGTTTGCTTTGGAAACACGTAACATATTTCGGTTTTGGATAAGCTAAATTATAATGAACTTGCTAATACTATTTAATAATGAGTTGTAAATAAAAATATTGTAATAATGGGAATGCTGGCGTTCAGTTTTAATTAGAAGGTACTAGGGTATACAGGTAAGGGGCCACCGAAAAATTACGTGCGTCGGTGGCTATGGATTTGCGGGTGGGAATATGTACCGGGCGTCGCAACAACACCCGCTTCACCCCCAAGTCATATTCGGCCCTTTTCTTCTTGTATTTTAATTTTTCAGCTTTTTTTTTTTGATTTTTCAGCAGTTAGTAACCGGTCAAGTCTGGTTCGGTAATTTTTTTTGCGTTTAGAGTTTTTTGAATTTTAAATTTTGAATGTGTTAACGGTCTGTCCGTGGCATCCGGTTCGACCGGATGTTGTTTTATTTTGAATTTCCAGCGTTTTGAATTAGTTCTGCGCTGTGTGACCATTTAAAAGGCATGATAGGAACTTTTGCCTGTTATGGCGCAGGACAGCTAGGTTGGCAAGAACCCGCAACGTGTGAAGTTGACCATTCCAGCAGTCCGAGGTGAGAAGCCGCAGGAGCAGCCACCTGCGTTGCGGTGGAATGGTTGATGGATCAGGTTGTCCGGACTGGTCATCGGGGGCAGTAGTCGAAGGCGCCATGGGACATAACGTCAGTCCTCCGGATTTTTTTGTATTCACCCGATGAGGCAGTGCTGAACGCACTTAGTTTTTTTTTTTGTATTTGGGGTTTTTGTTTTCCCAGAAGTTGTCCGTTAGTCGGCCCTGGTTAAAATATGTGTCCGCTAATTGGGTTTTTTTTGTAATGTAAGATATTTTTATAGTTTTTCCCTTTTGCGAATTTGTAGTGTCGGGTGTTAGTGTGTGAGCGAATGGTAGGACCCCAGCGCAGCCCACGTCTCAGGTGGTACCAGAGAATACCACCAGGATAGTGACGGGTTGAGCTGGGATTCAAAGTGGCACCTCTTCCTGTCCCACCAGTCTGGGGAGCGGCTCTTGAAGCGCTCCACCCATAGCGGCGGAGGCAGGAGGGGTGTCCGGAGTGAATGGACGGGAGGCCTCAACACCCCCAGCCAGTCCCACTAGCACGTCCCTGGAGACCGCCTCTGCGTTGCGGCTGGGTGTGTCGGGACCAACCTGTGTGTGTAGGAAATTGACCCTAGTGGCCCCAACCAGTCCCAGAGGCAGGTCCTTGAGACCCCTTATGCGTTGCGGTTGGGAGCACTAGGGAAAAGTATGAATGAGTTTGTGTTGTTTTTTTTCTTCGTTTCCTTGTAGCCCTATTGCCTTCTTTGTCAGCATTCCCATCACAACCCCCGTAGTATATATATGTAATTAATCGGGTTTTTTCATTTTTTTTGCCCAATTTTTTCTCCCTGAAGTTTTTTTTTTGAAACCATTACTACGATTTAACTAATTATTTTTTTTTTTTCTGATTATAATATCGAATAACCAATCGTTCGGGCGAATGCCCACCAGAACCTCTCCTTCCGGGAGCAGTGGCAATTTTTTTATTTTTTTATTTACCAAATTTATAAAATAATTTTTTTTTTTAACTTACAAATTTGATTTTTTTACCCTATCTGGGCGTTTTGGTGGTCGGGGACATCTCGCCCAGTATTCTCCCCGAGCAATGATATCATAGGTTGATCACACGCGTACTCACCGAGAACCGTGAACAGCCTGACCGTCCAAACTTGGGTTGGACTAGCCTTACGGAGTTTGGACGAGTTCTCCTTTATCAAAATGTCTACACACATATATTTTTTTTTTAGCCTTTCTGTGGGGCGATAACCACTAGAACCATACGGAGTTTGGACGAGTTCTCCTTATCAAAATGTCTACACCCATATTTTTTTTGCCTTTCTGTGGGGGCTATAACCACTAGAACCATACGGAGTTTTGACGAGTTATCCATAACAAATATCTAATTGCCGCAAAGGCTTTTAAACTAAGAAACAAAATTACTTCACCATTTGACATAACTTGATTTTTTTGATAGACCTTGTTGCCCGGCTAGCTTCGCGGTAGAACTTTGAGACTCTTATCTTAGGGGTGAGTCGTACCCCACGCTGCTTGTCATCGGACGTTCCTGGAAGTGGCTTCCCACAGATGAACCGGTTCCTGTTCGCTTCATCGTCAGGTCTTCAAAGCGAAGCAGGTTTATTATGATCCATTTGGGAGAGTCACCTTTGGAACGCACCTAGTGACTAGTGATAGCAAACAAAAAGGTGTAATGGCAATTTTCAACGAAATGGACACTAGATGTCGCCACCGCCGCTGTGAAGCCATTTTTGAAAAAAAAAACAGCAGAAAAAGAAGAAAACAGAAACACGCTGTTTCCGAAAAAAGAAATTGGTATTTGGGAGATTCGTTGCGGCAGCTGGAAAAAAAAAAACGTGGGCAGATAGGGCATAAAACCCGCGGAAGAAATTAAAAGTTTTCAATTACCTTTTAATGAGAAGATTGACTTCAAATAAACGTCATAAACACTAAAAAGTATTATTTTCGTCTAAACGAAAATTAAGGTCGAAGAAATCTTACCGATAATACGTACGAAGGTCACACCGCCACTTCCATCCATGGCGATAAATCACAACCTGAACGTGATTCAGTATTGAAAGACTTCCGTAATGGCAAATCCAATATTTTAATTGCCACTGATGTTGCCTCTCGTGGTTAGATGTAGAAGATTTGCAATACGTCATCAATTACGATTATCCAAACTCATCTGAAAACTACGTACTTCGCATTGGTCGTACTGGTCGTGTCAACAATTAGGTACTGCGTAACCTTCTTTACTCCCGACAAGGGAAAACAGGCACGAGATTTAAATTCTGTTTTGGAAGAGGAGGGGCAGGTGCCGCCGCAGGCACTATTGGACTTGGCACGTTCATCGGGTGGAATTGGAAATGGTCGTGGTAACAATAATCTTCGTAGGCAACAACAAGGCCAACCACCACGTCAACAACGTCAATCCATTAAATTAAATTATCAAGCGGGAGGTAATGCTAATGGTGCCTATGCTCCTAAACAACCTAACTATCAACCGCATAATGGCTTTGAAACACCAGCTACAACAAAACCAGCAGGGCCTCCTCATATAGGCCTGATGTTCATCAACTTTATTAACAACAACCAGCAGGGCCGCCTCATATAGGCCTGCTGCAACCCCAGCTTTAGTAACAACAATCAGCAGGGCCGCCGAACCTAGGCCTGCTGCAACGAACCCAGCGTGACACCCAGACCAGCAACTAAACCTGGTGAGTTCGTTCCGTAATACGGAACCCAATTTTTTACTCAAATTTAATTTAGTAAATCATTGTTGGGTTTTAAAAAAGAAAATACTACATATAGATAATCCACACAGATGTAGGTATATAATATAAACCCCATTTAAATCTTGTAGTATAAAATTTTGTCTTTACTTGTGACATACGTACATCTATGTAAGGGCGTGCACATTTGCTACATATTTGAAAGTATACATAGATGAAGGTATGTACTATAAATTTCATTTAAGACTTTTTAATAAAATTTTGTCTTTACTTGCGACATACGTACATCTATGTAAGGGCGTGTACATTTGCTACATATTAGAAAGTATACATAGATGTAGGTATGTACTATAAATTCCATTTAAGACCTTTTACTAAAATTTTTGTCTTTACTTGTGACATACGTACATCTATGTAAGGGCGTGCACATTTGCTACATATTTGAAAGTATACATAGATGAAGGTATGTACTATAAATTTCATTTAAGACTTTTTAATAAAATTTTGTCTTTACTTGCGACATACGTACATCTATGTAAGGGCGTGTACATTTGCTACATATTAGAAAGTATACATAGATGTAGGTATGTACTATAAATTCCATTTAAGACCTTTTACTAAAATTTTTGTCTTTACTTGTGACATACGTACATCTATGTAAGGGCGTGCACATTTGCTACATATTTGAAAGTATACATAGGTGTAGGTATGTACTGTAAATTCCATTTAAGATCTTTTACTAAATTTTGTCTTTACTTGCGACATACGTACATCTATGTAAGGTCGTGTACGTTTGCTACACCTTTAAAAGTATACGTAGATGTAGGTATGTGATATAAATTTCATTTAAGATTTTCTACCAAATTCTTGGTCTTTACTTGGGACATGGGTACATCTATGTAGGCGCGTGTTCGTTTACTACACATTTAAAAGTATACCTAGATATAGGTATGTAATATAAATTTCATTTAAGAGTTTCTACCAAATTTTTAGTCTTTACTTGCGACATACGTACATCTATGTAAGGGCGTGTACGTTTGCTACATATTTAAAAGTATACATAGATGTAGGTATTTAATATAAACCTCATTAAGACTTTTTACATAAAATTTGTTCTGTACTTGTGTCATATGTAAGTAAAGATAAGTAAATACAACGGACAAATACCCAAACCCATTTACATAAATGGAACTCTATACATACATAAATTTACATAATTGCAATAACATGCTTACGAATAAAGATGTTACAAAATAAAATAAAAATAAATCAAAATAAAATCAAGTAAAACCAAGATAAAATGAAAATAGTAAGTGAAGAGATAACTAAAATTAATATATAAAACACGATTAACCACATAACCACTAATGAGATAGAGGACAACCAATAAAAACCCATAATACTTGCTAATTTTAAAATAAACTGCATTTACTCTTAGGCTTATCAATAAACAAAAGAATAAGATTTCATTAATGTTCCGCTTTTCAATAAGTTTAACGTATTCCTTTCTCCTTTTTGGGTCAAAAGGTAACGATTTTGTTTGAACCCCTTTTCGAAATAAATAGGCAATACCAAAATAACCTATAAATAAGTTTAGTGTTAAATCAAGTAAGATTAAGTAAAAAGATTAGTTTGCTTTGGAAACACGCAACAAATTTCGGTTTGGGATAAGCTAAATTATAATGAACTTGCAAATACTATTTAATAATGAGTTGTAAATAAAAATATTGTAATAATGGGAATGCTGGCGTTCAGTTTTAATTAGAAGGTACTAGGGTATACAGGTAAGGGGCCACCAAAAAATTAGGAGCGTCGGTGGCTATGGATTTGCGGGTGGGAATATGCACCGGGCGTCGCAACAACAACTCGGCCCTTTTCTTCTTGTATTTTAATTTTTCAGCTTTTTTTTTTGATTTTTCAGCAGTTAGTAATGTTTTTTTGCGTTTAGAGTTTTTTTGAATTTTAAATTTTGAATGTGCTAACGGTCTGTTCGTGGCATCCGGTTCGACGGGATGTTGTTTTATTTTGAATTTCCAGCGTTTTGAATTAGTTATGCGCTGTGTGACCATTTAAAAGGCATGATAGGAACTTTTGCCTGTTATGGCGCAGGACAGCAAAGTTGGCAAGAACCCAACCCAGCCGACATGACTAGCCACAGTGCAACCCCCGATCATGCCGACTGCCTTCCTTGCTGCTCCCTTAGTAAATGCGATGTCATAACAGAAGTTAGAAGAAAAAACAATAAAAAATGCTTCGCAAAAGAATATAAGAAAGAGCGTATATATGAAGCTCATCATAACATTCACAAGAATATAAAATTAATGGAGCTTGGACTAAAAAAAATACATTTATTGTGGAAAAAGTCGTAAGTAACGGTAGTACGCCAACTGGATAGTACAATGAGCGGTTAAAAAATACGAAACGAAGGAAGGATAGCCTATATAAAATTGCAAAAGAAAATAACACCATTAGTAACTGGGAAAACTTCAGTACAAGTACTTACTTAATTGGCGCTTAACCGTCTGAACGGTTATGGCCGTCCAACAAGGCGCGCTAGTCGCTCCTTCGCTCCGCCAACCGGCGCCAATTGGTCTCACCAAGGGAGTTTAAATCGTTTTTCACCTGGTCCTTCCAACGGAGTGCGGGCCGCCCTCTACCTCTGCTTCCATAGGCGGGTTCCGATAGAAACACTTTCTTGGCGGGAGCATCATCATTTGCTGTTGTCATGGTCCATGCTTCTGCCCCATATAGCAGGACGGGTAAGATAAGTGACTTGTAGAGTATGATTTTCGTTCGCCGAGAGAGGACTTCACTTTTCAATTGCCTACCTAGTCCAAAGTAGCATTTATTGGCAAGATTGATTCTTCGCTGGATTTCAGTGCTGATGTTGTTGCTAGTGTTGATGCTGGTTCCCAAATAAACGAAGTCTTTTACTATTTCGAAATTATGGCTGCCAACAGTAGCGTGGTTGCCAAGGCGCGTATGCGCTGACTTGATGACAGCAGGTACTTCGTTTTGTCCTCATTCACCATCAAACCCATCTTTACCGCTTCTTTTTCCAGTTTGGAGTAATCAGAACTAACAGCGCGGGTCTTTAGGCCGATGATATCAATGTCATCAGCATATGCCAATAATTGCACGCTTTTATAGTATATTGTTCCAGTTCGGTTAAATTCTGCAGCTGGTATAATTTTCTCCAGCATCAAATTAAAGAAATCGCACGATAGGGGGTCACCCTGTCGGAAACCTCGCTTAGTTTCGAACGGTTCGGAGAGGCCTTCCCAATTCTGACTGAACTGATGGTATTGCTCAACGTCATTTTGCACAGCCGTATAAGTTTTGCGGGGAAACCAAATTCAGAGATAGCGGCATATAGGCAGCTCCTTTTCGTGCTGTCGAAGGCGGCTTTAAAGTCGACGAAGAGGTGATGTGTGTCGATTCTCTTTTCACGGGTTTTTTCCAAAATTTGACGCATTCTCAAAATCTGGTCGATGGTAGATTTACCAGGTCTGAAGCCGCACTGATAAGGTCCAATCAGCCGGTTCACGGTGGGCTTCAATCTTTCGCACAATACACTTGAAAGGACCTTATATGCGATATTAAGGAGGCTGATTCTACGATAGTTGGTGCATTTTGCAGTATCCCCCTTCTTGTGGACTGGGCAAAGAACACTTAGATTCCAACCGTCGGGCATGTACTCGTCCCCCCATATTTTGCTAAGAAGCTGCTGCATGCGCCTTACCAACTCCTCGCCGCCGTACTTGAATAGCTCCGCAGGCAATCCATCAGCACCCACGGCCTTGTTGTTTTTCAATCTGGTTATTGCTATTCTAACTTCGTCATAATCGGGCGGGGGGACGTATAGTCCATCATCATCGATTGCGGGATCGGGTTCTTCATCTCTGCACGGTGAAACAGAAACATAAAACAGAATCTGAACAGAATAGTCTTTTTTACAAAGGTTTAAAATGCTTCAATGAACTACCTGAATACATAAAAAATAGTGATAATAACTTGTTTAAAAAAAGGTTATACACTTACGTCAAATCTATGAGGATAAAATAAATACTAAGATCTGAGCTGGTTTGTGATACGAATTCCTAATTTATATGTCTAATTCTAAAATTACAAATTTCCTCGTTTATATATATATATACATATATCTATTTAAACTGATGTACCTATTGTTAAACTACTGTACCTATTGTTAATTAATGCAATAATTTTTTATTTTTTTTTTCAATTGTATAAGCTAGGCTCTTTGAGTCGTAATAAATAAATGAAATGAAATGAATTGCTGCCTCCCTTTAGGAGAGCAGAGAAGTATTCCCTCCATAATCTAAGCACTCTCTGGACATCAGTTACAAGGTCGCCGTTTTCATTCCTACAGGAGCTTGTCTGTCGCCGTATTTTTTGGTAGAATTTTCGGGCCTTATTCCTGGTGGCTAGCAGCTCAAGCTCCTCGCACTCACGCCTTTCTGCTTTTTTCTTCCTGAAAAGGCGTCTCGCTTCCCTTTTCAACTCACGATAGCGCTCAAACACTCCTCTTGTCGCGCTCGCTTTTAACGTAGCCCTGTAGGCAGCGTCTTTTCTTTCGGTTGCAACGCGGCATTCTTCATCGTACCAGTTATTTTTTCGTGGCCGCCGGTAACCAATTTTTTCCTCGGCGGCAGTACGAAGTGCTTTGGAGATATGCTCCCACTGCTCCTGTATTCCTTCAGGATGAGTTGTGCTCTCAGAGAGAGGTGTGAGAGTCGAGTTGCGAAATCATTGGCAGTCTGTTGTGATTGAAGCTTTTCGACGTCTAGCTTTCCATGTGTTTTATGTTCCTTGGTTTTAGCCGCGTTGAGGCGGGTGCGTATTTTGGCTGCAACGAGATAATGGTCCGAGTCGATGTTAGATCCTCGGATCGTGCGCACATCTAAAACACTGGAGGCATGCCCTCCGTCTATCACAACGTGATCGATCTGATTGCGAGTATTTCGATCAGGAGACAGCCATGTAACTTGATGTATCTTTTTATGCATGAACCTAGTGCTGGATATGACCATGTTTCGAGGACCGGAAAAGCCAATCAGCCTCAGTCCGTTAGGAGAAGTTTCATTGTGTAGGCTGAACTTTCCGACTGTAGGGCCAAAAACACCTTCTTTGCCCACCCTGGCGTTAAAGTCGCCAAGCACGACTTTTATATTATGACGGGGGCAGCGCTCGTATGTGCGTTCTAATTGTTCATAAAAAGGGTCTTTCACCTCATCTTCTTTCTCCTCTGTGGGCGCATGGGCGCAGATGAATGATATATTAAACAATTTTGCTTTTATTCGGATAGCGGCGAGACGTCGTCCACAGGCATGAACGCCAGCACTTGGCGACAAAGTACAAGTAATCAACGAAAAAAAGAAACACATAAACAATAGAAAAAGCCTGGCAAATGACCAGAAGAAGATGTGGAGTGAGATTAAACACTTAGTAATAAAGGAAGAAAAAACTGTGATAAAAAATGTGATATTCGAAACGAAGTATGTAAGACTGATTATGAAATAGCAAGCAATTTTGACAAATATTTTATTAGTAGTATAGAAGAAATAAGAAACTATAAAACTGTGCAATATAAAAATCTAATAGAAAATGCACCGTCTACTTTCAAGTTTCGCATGACAAATCCGGAAAAACTAAGGAAAATATGCACTAAGATGAAAAACAAATCGGATTATGAAAAAATCAGCCCTAAAATGATATTGTATAATTGGAGCACTATTGCGGTACCTCTGACAGAATCAGTTAATGAATCACTTACGAGCGGAGTATTCCCCAATAGCTTGAAAGATACAATGATAACGCCTATTGAAAAAGTAAACAAAACCGTTAAATGTGATGAATTTCGGCCCATAAACACACTCAAAACATTAGAAAAAATTTTAGTAAAGTAATAAATAATTTGCTTATGAAATACCAATCATGGTTTAGGAAAAATTACTCATGTGAAACTACAGTCGACTACGTTGTGAATGAGTGGAAAACAGTAGAAAATAAAAAAATCATAGCTATTTTCCTAGACTTTAAGCGTGCATTTGAAACTATAGACCGAGATATTCTTATCGAAAAACTTAAAGTTCGGTATAAAAGATAAAGAGAGCAATTGGTTTAAGACCTATTTAGATGGAAGAACTCAAAGAACTAAAATAAATATCGCTGTGTCTGAATATCTATGAACACAGGCGCCCCTCAGGGATCTGTGCTAGGTGCGCTACTGTTCATCTTAATATATAAAAAACTGTGTTACATAATTTTTGGGCGCGATGGACTCCTAAACTACTGAACCAATTTTGAATTTGTTTTGCACCCCGTATGTAGTTTGATCTAGCTTGAGAGATAGGATAGGTTATATCTCAGTTTATAGTCGCAATATTATTTTATTTAAATTTTTTTATTTGTTTATACGTAATAATAAAATGTTACGTATACGCAGTGCCACTCATATTTTCAGGTGGTGCGGATATACTTCCGTGTAATTGCTTGGTGTTTAATTAAACAACCTGCTTATCAATAAAAAATATTATAGCGAATGATATCAAGTATAGCACACCACCAGGCCCGCCGAGAGGGTGGGGATTTCTGAGGGGGGCCGCGGTTTAGAGATACTATGACATTTTTCTTAATTCAGGAGAGTCTTTAGTTGTGTAGAGGGAAAGAATGAGAAGGAATTGAGAGAAGAGAATTGAGAGAAGGAGATTGAGAAAGAGATAGAATGAGACGAAGATGGTGGTAGATGAAGCGAAAAAGACGGAGGTACGAGTGAACAAAAGGATTAGGAAAAAGTGAAGAGGGGGGGGGGGGGGGGGCAGAGTCAGAAGGAAAAAGCTTATTAAAATGTATGCAGATAGGCCAAACTTAGGGCAGGACAACGTCTGCCGGGTCTTCTAGTAAATTATATAAATGATATGACTGCTGTTGTTGTTGTTGTTGTTGTTGTAGCAATGTTTCGCCCCACCTAATAGCTGCGACTGATCACACATTGTCATCAATATCCTCTAACGGGAGTCCAAAGGAACTGGCTGTTTAGACAGGGGTGGACCATAATGAAAGGGGTGTTAGAGGCGTTGGTTCCACATTACAATTAAAGAGATGGTTGGTGTCATGTGGGGACACATTGCAAGCGGGGCATACATTTTGTATGTCGGGGTTGATTCTGGATATGTAAGAGTTTAACCTGTTACAGTATTCAGAACGAAGTTGAGCCAGAGTGACTCGCGTTTCCCTGGGGAGTACGCGTTCCTCTTCCGCAAGTTTTGGGTACTGTTCTCCGAGTACTGCATTCACCGGGCAATTCCCGGCATAAATGTCCGACGCCTGTTTGTGGAGTTCACCAAGGACCTGCTTGTGTTTTTTTGCTTCATAAGGCTTAGTTCTCAGGTGCCGTATTTCCTCAAAATGCTTTCGGAGATGACTCCTTAAGTCCCTAGGCGCTGCTGGCTCATCAATCAGATGTCTGTTGGGATGCCCAGGTTTCTGGGTATTCAACAGGAACTGTTTGGTTATCATATCATTTCTCTCCCTGGTGGGGAGTATTCTCGCCTCATTATGTAGATGGTGTTCTGGGGACATAAAAAGACAGCTCGTGGCGGTTCTGAGCGCAGTATTTTGGCAGGCCTGTAGCTTCTTCCAGTGGGTAGCTTTTAGGCTCGGCGACCATATAGGGGACGCGTAGCACGCAAACGACTTGCCAATTGCTTTGTATGTGGTAATGAGCATTTCTTTGTCTTTCTCCAAGTACTGCCAGCAAGGGAGTAATTAATTTGAGGATTTTATTACGGCTCTGGATTTTCGGAACAATTGCGCCTGTGTGCTCACCAAAATGTAGATCCTGTTCAAACCTAACACCCAAGATTTTGGGGTGTAGGACAGTCGGTAGCACAGTGCCATCGACGTGGATGTTCAAAATGGCCGACATTTGGGACGTCCAAGTTGTAAATAGGGTCGCGGATGATTTAGTCGGTGATGATTCCAGGTTTCGCGAAGCGAAAAAACTGGAAAGATCGGGGAGGTAGCCGTTTATTCTGTTGCAAAGCTCATCGATCTTTGGGCCCGGGCCTGTGGCCATTATTGTGCAGTCTTCGGCGTAAGAAACGATAGTAACTCCTTCTGGTGGCGAAGGTAGTTTTGATATGTAAAAATTAAACAAAAGTGGGGATAGGACACCACCCTGAGGCACCCCTTTTTTAATTCTTCTTGGCTTTGATATTTCGTTTCTGAATTGCATCGATGCCTGCCGACCATCCAGATAATTTGCGGTCCACTTTTAAGACATGGGGGAAGGGTATACCCTTCCAAGTCTTGCAGTAACGTGCCATGGTTGACCGTATCAAAAGCTTTTGATAGGTCTAACGCTACGAGTACTGTTCTATGGTGGGGCTTCTGATTTAAACAACAATTTATCTGGGTGCTAATGGCATTTATCGCGGTGATGGTGCTATGGAGTTTTGTAAAGCCATGCTGATGACAGGCTAGCTGCAAATTGCTGGTTAGCTGGTTTCCCCGGCTTTAGTAGCGGGACCACCTTGGCCATTTTCCATTTTTCGGGTATGACAAAGGTGGAAAGAGACAGGTTGAAAACATGTGCTAAATATTTGAAACCCTCTTTCCTTAGGCTTTTAAGCATCGGCATGGCTATGCCGTCTGGGCCGACTGTTTTGGATGGTTTAGCATGACCGGTGGCATCCTCAACCTCTTTGGCGGTGATGGTAATTGGTGACGCGCTGAACTTATGTTTACGTGCGTGTCTGTTGGCCCTCCGTCTATTTTTGTCGGCAGTAGAATGCATTATGTATTGTCGGCAGAAAGCGCTCGCGCATTTTTTCGCATTCGACAGCACTTTGTCGCCAAAGGCGATGGAAACTTTGTCATTGTGCTTAGACGGATTCGATAGGGACTTTACAGTGGACCAAAATTTACCTACACTGGCAGAGAGGTTACAACCGCTTAGGTGCTCCTCCCATTTCACCCGTTTGTGTTCATCCGCAAGCAATCTGATGCGTTGTTTTATATCCCTGATTTGGGGGTCGCCGGGATCGAACTGTCTTATAAGGTCACGTTCTCTCGCTAAACTTGCGGCCTCTGCCGGGAAGTGGGGCCGAATTTCGGGAATTCTACCGGCGGGAATGAAACGAGCCGATGCAGATTCAATTACGTTGCGGAAAGCACGCTCCCCTCGGCGGGCAGCAGTTGGGATAGGGACTGCTGTAATACAGGAGTGTAAATTAAAATTAATGACTGACATCGAAAATGTAAACAAGTGGTTAAAGATGAACAGGCTTAAATTAAATGAACAAAAAAACTAAAGTGATGGAAATAAACATGGCAAGTGAAGAAGATATAAGAATCAACGATGAAATAATTGAAAAAGTTGAAAGTATTAAATACCTTGGCGTTATAATTGACAAAAACGAACATTCAACAAACATATAGATTATATATCTAAAAAAATTGAAAAGAAATTACGTTTCTTAAAAAGAATTAGGAAAAAAATGCATATGCTGCTTGCGGTTAAAATATATACATAATATAATTATAAAACCAGATTTTGAGTACTGCTCAACAATTCTTTATTCGTGTTGCAATAACGGCTATATTGAAAGGGTACAAAAATTACACAATAAAGCTATGCGATGCATACTAAGATGCAATAAATACGAACCTGTGAATTTTATGCTGGAAGCACTTCGGTGGTTAAGCATCAAACAACGTCTAGAGTTTAATACCCTAGTGTTGATTTACAAAGCCAAAACAGGGCAAACCGCAAAATACATACAAGAGAAAATTATATACGTTGGCGAAGTCCAACTGTACAACCTAAGGAACGTGAACAATTTCAGACTCCAGCGCCACACAATTTCAGTGGCCCAAACTACCTTATTCTACAAAGGACTAAACTTATTTAATTCAATGGTATCGAACATAAAAAACGAAAATAGTTATCATTTATTTAAAATGAAATGTATCCAGTATTTACTAGAAGTAATATAATCTTGCTTATCATTTTGTAATTCTTCAAAAATATTTGTAATTTACGGTAATATTATTACTAAATAAATAAATCAATCAATACAACGTTCTAATATAATACCCTAATTGATTGCCACAAATATGTGTATTGGCAATAAATGCAATGCAACTATACTTATGCTATGAACTGATTTAAAATTTTATAGAAAAAAAAACCTAAGGCAAAAGAAATCCCAATTGTATGTATTTCAAAATGAGCGAGAATCTGACCGAATACCATACTCTGTTTAACGGTTAACGCATAACTTGATATTAAAAAAGACACCGCCATACTTATTTTATTTTACTTTATTTTTTTATGTGTGATCTTTATTATCTTATTATATTTTGTTTGATTGTAGTTTAATTTTATATTGGTATATTTAGTTTACTTTTATTGCAATTGCTTTTATTTTATCTTATTTTATTTTAGTTAATTTGTAACATCTTTATTCGCAAATGTGTTATTATAATTATGTTAATTTATGTGTGTATAAACGTGTATTTATGTACAGGGGTTGGCTGATATTGAAAATAATAGGAGGAAAATTAATGTATGTATATGTTTAATTAAAACAAAATTGTAAATAAAAAAGAAGAGGAAGCTTAACATATAACCTAATTTAATAGTTTAAGTTTATGTGCGTATGCATGTAACTGCCACGCTAACGTTATTTAATTTAATTGATAGATATTCAGTAAGTAGTTAAAGATATGCTAGCAAATTTCATGATGAACCAGAAGTAAAGTTAACATAAGTTGGCATACATAACGACTTCAACAGGCTTAGCGCGCTTATTACTATGTACCTATACCATTTACTTTTTGTCGTAATATTCATCTTCCAAAAAAAAAATATATATATATGCTACACCATATATGTAAATTAGGGCGGGTCGATTTAAAAATTGCTCTGTGAAAATCGTATTCTGGGGATCAAAATAAGAAACTTTGCCGAAGGAACCATACCTCTAAAACGAATTCTGGTGTCCCCCAATTTGGGTCGAACTTTTGGGAAATGGTAATTTCAATTCTACTTGCTGTGTCTTGTGGTGGCTTAAAAAAAACAACACAAGCAATTTTCCCAACTCACATTCCTCTAAGTTACTTAAACGGGCTTTGTATTGAAAGAAATGGAAATTTAAATTATTTTGCGCATTTAGAGAAGCATGAGAAGTTAGCAACTTTGTCAAATATGATTATCTACACAAATTTTCTTATTTTATAATTTCTGTTAACTTTTAATAAGTTAATGCAAAAATTTGCTCGAATGTATGTTCAAAAAGGGATAATAGATCATTCAATGCGCGCGTAATGTTTACAATTTAAATTATGCCATTTGCAATTTCGAAATTAATTTAGAAATATAGTTCAAAATATCGAATTTTCGAAATGGTATCAAAAAGTGTCATAAATTTTGTTTTTTTTTCTTATAAAAGCGGTATTTATGTATAAATTTCCATGCATCGTGAAAAGCCAAAATTTTGTGCCTACTGCTATTTTCATGCTCAAGAAAAATGCAAAATTTATCTTGAATGTTTTTTGATCTGCGTATAGCGCTTAATAATACCAAAATGTAAGCTTTCGATTTCAAAGTATTTTCGAAAGTATGTATGTATCCTGTTTTTAAATACTTTCAGGGCCGCGGAGAGGGATGATTTTAAGTTAGATAAACGTTTTTGACACAATTTTATAAGCGCTATCTGTCAAAAATGCTTCAACTAATTTAAAATCACATTTTATTTCGACTTCCGAACGACTCAAGTGGTCGCCATTTCCTTCAAATCACACTCCATACTACTCTAAAAAAAACGGAGAAAAAGTAAAGCGTGATTGGCTCGTTTCGAGTGCAACAAAAGAAGGGCTTTTTTGTTTTCCATGCCGCCTTTTCTGCAAAATTTCCGAAAATAGCCGATCAGTTTGACAAAATCTTCAGGTTATTCTAAAGAAAAAGGTTGGAAGAGGTCACACGACAAAATTCCTGAACATGAAAATAGTCAAAATCATAAAACTTGCTATATAGAGTGACGCCAATATGAAATGAGAATTCGAAATGCAAGTTCAGTGGATTTTCTCTTAGCGGAAACCCTTAAAAATGAAGCAGCTCGCTGGAGTATTTTGGAACTGAACAGCAATTATGACCCCCTATTGCATGAACATTGGAGAAGGTGAAGGAATCTCAAACGAAAAGGAATCGTCTCCAGGCACATTATATGTCTCATGGAATACAAAATGAGTTCATAGAAATCTGTGTAAGTCAAGTAATTAGAAAGATAGAAGGCAAGAGAAAGTCCGTCAAGTATTACACAGTAATAGTGGATGCGACCCCTGATTCGGAGCATATTGAGCAGACTGTTTTTATATTACGTTATGTTTTATTAGACAGGGACTCAGGAAAATAGAAAATCCAAGAACGCTTCTTAGAGTTTGTCGATTGTAACGCAAAAACAGGAGAAGCTATCGCTGAGCTGATTCGCAGCACTTTAAAAAAGCACAGTATTCCCCTGGATGACTGCCGTGGGCAGGGGTATGGTAATGGCAGTAATATGAGCGGTCATTACAAAGGAGCGCAGAGTCATATCCTGAGAGATAACTCCCTAGCAATATTTGCACCTTGTGCTTGTCACAGTTTCAATTTATGTGGAGTGCAAGCTGCTGAATGTTGTGCAGAAGTCATCACATTTTTCGGTATTACGCAGAAAATGTATAATATATTTAGCGCAAGCCCTCAGAGATGGGAAAAAACTAATTGCTCTTTGCACAGCATGTCACAAACACGATGGTCTGCTCGTGTGGATAGTGTGAAACCTTTCCCAACTCACATTCCGCAAGAAAGCTATTGCTGAAATCAAGCTTTTAAATCTGAGTTCAGAAACAGTAACGGATTTGGAAGGTATTGAAGCATATATGGGGAAATTTGAGTGTATTCTCTTAGCCTCTATTTGGCTCAAAGTGTTGACGGTAATCAACCATCGAAATCTGGTACTGCAAGCTAGAATGTCACACTGGACGTGGAAACTGAAAATATACGTAGCCTGATTGATGAGTTGAAGAAGTTCAGGGATCAATGGTCGATCATACTTCAAGAATGTAAGATTCTGGCAAGGAGTATAGGAGTTGTGAATACCTTCGCAGAGAAAAGAAGGAAGATAAGAAAGCGCCAGTTCGATGAATTACCTGGCGAATCACCTGAGTGGGATTCCAAAACTCAATTCAAACAGCGAGTTTTTTGCGTTCTTTTGGACTGCTTGATTGGTAACATGACAAGACGTTTCGAAGCCGTAAATGACATTGCGATTAAATTTAGTCTTTTGTGGAAGTATCAGGATCTGACGGAAGAAGATCTCAGATAAAAAGCAGCGGCATTCTGCACGATTTATGGTATCGATATTTCTACGGATCTAATAGATGAAATCATTCATCTTAGCAAATTTGGAATGTGATTCGCTGCCACCATTTCAACTTCTGAAGAGATTTCATTACTTGAAGATGGAAATACTATTTCCGAACATCTGCATAGCATTAGGAATATTTTGCACACTTCCAGCCAGTGTGGCTGAAGGGGAGCGTTTTTTTAGTCTATTGTCTCGCGTGAAAAATTTTTTACGTTCTACTATGTGCCACAATCGCTTGACAAGCCTTGGAACATTGGCGTTGGAGTCCAGCCTTGCTCGCAGCATTAGTTTTGAATCGGTAATTTCCATATTCGCAAATCAAAAAGCACGGAAGGTTTTCCTTGGCTGATTCAAGCTCTTAAAATGTACATATTTAGAAAAAGTTAATGTAAGCAAATCAAACAATGAAATCTAACATTTCATTTATGTAAGTGCTCCAGTAAATCTTATTTTATATGAAATAAAACTGACAATGTGAATTGAAAAATGTATGTATGTTATGTTATTTTTTTTACTGAATTGAGTTAATTTTTCACATTATTATTGTCGAGGTCAATACGCGTCTTTTGACACCTCTCTCACCTCCCTCAACTAGACTTTTACCGACAATTCAAACACCAATTTTCTTGTAATTAAAAACTCTTTAAGAGCACATTTTTTATTTCTGTGAAATAAATTTCTACTTTTAAAATTGTTGCAAAAACCGTGCAAAAAAAATGTTCTTGAGCACATTTTTGCACGCAAGGAAAAGCACATACGCAAAATTTTACTCTCTATGATATTCCGTTGAGAAAACAATGGCCCGCAGTATTGATGCTAGATATTTTCATTTCCACACCTTAGACTTAAAGATTTGCCATACAAAATTTTATTTTTCAAATACTTTAAGTATTGAACATTTGAATATTTTTTTTCTTTGTCCCCTATAGATCCGCGCCTGCGCACACCCAATTGCAAATATGCAAATATAACATTTCTATGCGTGTTTATTGTTAAATGAAACTTCGTAGAAAAATAACACACAATTTTCTAATCTAAACCTTTTATATGTAAAACGCATCTGAGTAGCTTAATAGCTTTCCGTTAAGGTTGTACTTAATATCATTTAAACGCATTTATTTTAATGGCGTTCAGGAAAAACCTGAAAATTAATCACCTTTTTTTTGTTCTTACGCGACAACTACGACGGCAACCGACAACCACCTGCAGATGCAGGTTCTATATCGATATAAGATAAGAGTCTCAAAGTTCTACCGCACGCTAGCAGGGCAACAGAACGTAAAAAAAAAATCTATTTAAAATGGTAATTTAAGTTTGTTTCATAGTTTGCAAGGCATTTGTTATGGAGAACTCGTCAAAACTCCGTATGGTATTTTCTAGTGGTTATCGCCCCCACAGAAAGGCTAAAAAAAAGAGTATATAGGGATTTTGATAAAGGAGAACTCGTCAAAACTCCGTAAGGCTAGCTCAACCAAAGTCTGGACTGCCAGGTTGTTCACGGTTCCCAGTGAGAACGCGCGTGAACATGCTATGAATATCGTTGCTCGGGGAGAATACTGGGCGAGTTGTCCCCGACCGCCAAAACGCCCAGATGAGGTATAATCAAATTTGTAAGTTTAAGAAAAAAATCAATTTGTAAATTTAGTAAAAAAACGAATATCCAAAGCATGGAAGCGGCCTATCAATTTCCAGGTTAGGTCCTCGAGATCATACAATGCATTGCCTATTTTTCGGAGCACTCGACACTTAAGATATTTCGGGAGGAATTTGGCGTTAATGCCCTGTTTAAAGTTACTCGAAACATACAAATTTTATGAAGAAAAAGTGTACATTTTAAAACTCACAGTTACTGAATAGGGCCCCTGGTCTTCCCTAAGCCTGCCGAGTTTCTCTAAAATATTGTACGCTGATGCATGTTGAACCATGTTTTGACCATATAATGCAAAGTATGGAGAGCACTGTATCGCCGTATGAAAATCGCTTCTCAAAACTGACAAAATCTCTGGTATATGCTTATCCCAAACGGTGTGGTCTGGTTTATCCTTCAGGAAAATTCTTATTTTCGAAAAAATGTCTCTATTAACGCGTTCAGATGCGTTCGCTTGAGGAGAGTATAACCCCGTCCTCACGTGTGATACTTTCTAGAAATTGTTTCATTTCCTTCGAGATAAACTGCTTACCATTGTCGCTATGAATAAACTAAGAGACCCCCACAGTTGGACAAATTTCTGAAGCAAAGTAATTTATAACATTAACTGCTGTGGCTCTCTGCATGGGCTTTAGCCAAACATACTTTGCAAAGCGGTCTAAGACTATGAAAAGGAATTTATTTCGCCGTTTAGATCGCGGGTAAGGCCCTAGAAAATCACAATATAACCGCTGAAATGCCTTTCGGAATGTAAAGGTACTCCCTATAGGTGGTCTCGACTGTTGATTCGTGGATTTTACAGCTTTGTAGGTGTCACATTGCCTAATGTAGTCCATGACGTCCTTAGCCTGTTGTGGCCAAAAGCACTTTAGCCTGACGCGTTTTAAGGTTTTCTGCCACTCACCATGGCAACTCTGGTTGGCATCATGTGCCAGTCTCACGGCTTCCTTCGTTAACCCCTTCGGCAACCATAAACGCCATAACGAATCTTCTTCACCCTCCACCCCCTTACGAAATGCAAGTCCGAAAGCGACTCCTCGTTTTCCTTAACGGTTTTAATTAAATCCATATATTCGTTGCTGTTAAATTCGGGAGAGACTAAATCTATTTCCCCGGGTGTGGTAGTAAAAGTCAACTCGTCTACGTCAAATCGCGAAAGCGCATCAGATACTACATTCAGGGTGCCTTTACGATGCTCCATTGTAAACGCGTATCTTTGCAGCAGGAGTGACCACCTGGCTAACCTCCCACTCAGGCCTTTTTGTGTCATCAGCCACTTGAGACTGGAGTGGTCAGTCATAGTCCGAAACGGTAATCCTTCAATATAGGATCGGAAGCGCTTCACGCTGACTATAGCGGCGAGACATTCCAGCTCGGTTACCCTGTAATTGCGTTGAGCATTATTAAATTTTTTCGAAACGAACGCGATTGGCTGCTCAGCGCCCTCATCATAGACCTGGAATAACACCCCGCCAACACCTATTTTGGAAGCATCGCATTGAATGAAAAATTCCTTAGAGAAGTCTGGTTGGGCCAAGACAGGAGCGGAACTCAAGGCTATTTTAAGTTCTTCTAAAGCCTCTATCTCTTCAAGGGTAAGCTTAAATGGTGTTGCTGATTTTCGAAGACAATCCGTTGGCGGACTTGCTAGATCAGCAAAGTTTGTGATGAACGCCTTATACCAATTTGCCATGCCAACAAACCTACGCACCTCACGAGGAGACTTCGGAATTGGGAAGTTTTTAACGGCTTCTATTTGCCCTGGGACTACCTTTAAACACGCGCTACCTATCAGGTATCCTAAGTATCGGATTTACTTTTGACAAAAATTACTCTTTTTTTTACGTTAATGGTAAGGCCGGCATCCTTCAAACACCTCCGCTAGCAGGTTCATGTGATCCTCGAAGTTCGCGCTGTATACTGTTAGGTCATCCAAGTAAATGAAAGCATTCTTCCTTAAGCGCGATGGAATTACTTTGTCCATGAGTCTGCTCACTGTCTGCGGTCCATTGCATGGGCCAAACGTCATCACCTTGAAGTGATACAGAGGTTTCCCCGGAACTGTGAATGCTGTCTTCTCCTCAGATGATTCCGTCAATTTGATTTGGGAAAACGCATCCTTTAGATCAATGCCGCTGATAAAATAGGTGTCCTTTTGTCTACTCAACAGACCGTTGATATGCGGCAATGGAAACTAGTCTTTCTTCGTGACCTCGTTGACCTTCCTGGATTCAATGCACATCCGGATCTTCCCTGGTTTTCGAACTAACACCACAGGGCTGCACCACGGCGAGTTCGATTCCTTTATCACTCCCATTTTAAGCTGCCTATCTATTTCTAAAAAAAGCTTCGGATTTGTTTGGTGGCGAAAGAGGGAAGTGCTTGCTTTTGATTGGAACCGCGTCGCCCGTATCGATATGGTATTCGACCAGCTGCGTTTGACCCAGACCTAACTTTTCAAACGAAGGAAACATCTCTATTACCTTCTGCAATTCGGTCTTCTGGCTTGTCGTCAAATCATGGAAATTATGTTTTTGTTCTTTTTCTTCGCTAACTTCTAAACACGCTACAATTGGAAATATATCAGGGGCTAACACAAATGCTTTCCAGAAATCAACCCCGAGGTAAGCTTCTTGAAGCAGCGAAGGAACAAGATAAAAACGAATAGATTTGGTAGTATTTTTGAAAGTAACTGGTAAGGAAATCGAACCTAATATTTTTTGTTTATTACCACCCGCTGTGTATTCGAATACCTGCAGTGGGTGATACTTAAGGCCATTTGCTTCTAAAAACTCTTGGCAATCTTTCTATAGAATGGAAACGTTATCTCCAGATTCCAGCAATCCTACCACGAAATTGTTTTCTATTTTTACTCTAATTAGATGTCTTTCATCCTCGGTAAGAAGAATCGTGGTGCTCTGGAGAAGCTTCCGCTCTTTTACGTCTTGTATATCTTTTTCGGCATTTCAAAATATTCACGGACACCGCGAAACTGGATGGTTATCAAAAAACGTAGATCTTACTAGCTCATAATTATGTTCTCTTTGTTTAAAACTATGTGGAAAATGTGTCTGGAAGGCAACATCCCCACCAGGTGACTTCAAATTTTTTTTATTGGTTTGGAAACTATACATGACGAAATTGGAATATCTGATTCAGAGCCGGTGGAGCAATCTATACTATCTTGTAACGTTACTACTACCTTCGGAGGTTCCTTCGCAGAAGTGATACTAACATTCGGGTACTCACCACTTGTGAAGGCGCTACTAACTGGTTCAGCACACGAGACGACTCGAGCACCGGCTGATGTGGGGGCTATGGCCGCGAATGAGTTACCCCCTCTGTCTTCTCGCTCGGATTCTGGTTTCCCTGACGCGGATGATCCCTAGGACATTTCGTAGTGAGGAATCCCCTTAATCTACACTTATAGCAAAACGAGTTTTTATTGGGCTCTTCACAATAGATGTATGAATGCCCCATGCTTTGGCAGTTCCAACACTGGATGCCGGAATAGACCGGTTTCCTCATCCTTCTGAAGTCCTAGGCCTCAATCTGCGGGTCAAATTCGCAGTCTCCTTTTTCAATCCATATGTCCGGTGTTACGGCACGAGCTTCGTTGACGTGACGACCATGAAAACCTGTTGTAAGACTCCTGCTTTCCTTTAACACTTGTTCACCTTTCCGGGCAACATCGCGAAGGTCATGTAAATTCCTCACGTCCGCATTGAAAAGCATTCGTTTCAGGCCACTGTTTATTTGTTTTGTTTTATTATATCTATCAACAAGGTCTCTGCCAAAGGTTCCCTAAGCCGCGCATTTAATCCTAGTACATCTGTGTGGAAGACGTCATAGGACTCGTTCACTTTCTTTTACGCATTGAAATTCCCATCATGATTTCATGGTCACTTTTCCGTGTGCCAAATTCTCGCTTGAGGGAATAGCATAGGAAGGGATAAGTTGCGTTTGGGTTCTGTCTAGTGAACAACCAATACCATTACTCGGCCCGCCCAGAAAGGAACATGTGAAAATTGGCCATCAATTGTTCACTAGAGCATTGTGTTCGCTCGCCTAGAGTTTGTAACTTAAACAGGAAATCTGCGACACTTCCAGTCCCATCGTATGAAACCTTCCAGTCCTGGGGTTTCACCACCGTGCTGCTCGTAGCAGGGTTATCTGGGGTTACAACCGCTGGGATCGTATGCCGTTCTGTTCGATTAATGTTTCTGTTAAAGTTGATAGTTTGTTGTGCAGACTCCAGAGCGACGTTAAGCCGATCCATGCTATTTATGATTATTCTCATCTCACTTTGTATTTCTTCCTGAGACGTCCGGAGTAGTTGGTGCGGTACATTTACCCACGAGTCCTCACGAGCGGCATCGTTATGGTTTCTTGGCATATGCGTCCTATCGCTTGAGACTTCTTCCAAATTCCTGGGATTTCCTGGCATAACACTAGCTCGATCTTGTGTATCTGCCGACATATTACCCGGCGGACCCGAGATATTATGAGCATTCAATGTGGACGAGTCGAGAACATTGGTGCTTGCCAGTCTATCCAATTTCACGTTTCGACCGTTTTGGTCCGAGCTTGCGATAACTCCCGATGGATCTTCCCAGTCTCGGCTACCTATTGGTGAATGCATCACCAAAGGACGATTAACCCTCGATATTGCTCCCCTATTGTTGTTACCCCTAAACTTAGACCCACTCCCGCGCGGAGTGTTCTTAGTTGACATACCAAATGACTGATTTGAGCCAGTATCATAAAAAAAAAAAGTTTGTGAGTAAATTGTTAAATCCGAGTATTATATCCCTTCAATCTAAAAGTAGGTTTCCCAGATACAGCGAATAATTTGATTGAATTATTGAGAGAAAAAAGTTCTAATTGCTGAAATAAAGTTGATTAGTTTGAAATATACGTGTTAGGGTTGCCAGATTTTTATTTCGCGTTCCCGGGACAAACCTCAAATTTGACCCACATTCCCAGGATATTTGAAAAATAAGAAAACCCTATATATTTGTATGGGTTGCTCATTCGGCGAAATAATTTTTAGATAGAATTAAACTTTTGGTAACGTTTTACAAGACGGTGCACCACCTAATTTTAATAAAAAATTATCAAAGGTGTTATCAAAAGATGTGTCTCGAGCTCCGTTTTGAGAAACAGGGTAACAATTAATCCGTTTACTGTGTTTAAAGCGAATTCAATATTCTATTGATTCTTTTCCAAACGTTATTTTAAAACACAACACTTGCCTTGAATAATAACTTGAATAATTAGGTGTACGAAATGTCAAACATTGACAATATTCAAAACAACAGTAGGGATGAATTTTTCTTCTTTATAGCTTCGTCACATAAGCAGTTTTTCATATAGATGAGCTTAACACAAGCTTATGCATTATGAGTAGATTGAGCGTATTTTTATGGATAACGGCGCCATGTGATATTGAAAAGTAGCAAACTGCCAAATTTTTTTCCAAGCAAATCATAAGAAGAAGAATTTGACATTTGAAATTATTTTTCCCACGGTTTGGTACATTTTTTAACATTTTTCGCAATTAAAAAAAAAAAAATATGTTAGCAAGTATTTTTGTTGTATAGGGAGAATGTTTATAACAGTGTTTCGCGAAATTTTGTATGTGAATGGGCAAGGCTTAATAAACTTCAATTGCCAAGTCTGAAGTTCCTTCATATTTACAAACGCAACATCTTGGTTGATTGTGGCGATGTTATTGGAATGCATAAGCTTGTGTTAAACGCATCTATGTATATGAAAAATGGCATTGTACCGCGGCCTTTACAGAGTTGCATGCAATATGCTAATGAGCTGAATACAATCGAAGCCGCAAGTATGGCCATGTTTCGTAGCAGATTTTAATTTATTAATTTTGATATTGTGAAAATGCCGGAACATAGCATTTCCCGGCGGGACACTTCAAAATTTGTGAAAAATACGAGATGTCCCGGGCAATACGGGACATTTGGCAATGCTAATACGTGTACAAAAAGAAACGTGTATATATTTGGCGAAATTACTTGTGTTTTTAATTGTTAATGGGAATGCTGACATCCCATCATTTTTAGGCACAGGCTTAAGAAAACAAATTTAAACAAAAATCCACTCATACCTGTCCCTAGTACTCCCAACCGCAATGCAGAGGTGGTCTTAGACTGGTTGGGTCTCACTAGGGTTAATTCCAACACACACAGTTTAGTCCCAGCACACCCAGTCGCAATGCAGGGGTGGTGTCAAGGGACCCACCTCTGAGACTTGCTGGGGCCACTCTTACCACAACACCATCCTGATTCCGCCGCAATGAAAGGAGCAGTTTCTAAATCCACTCCCCAGACTTGCGGATCAGGGAAGGTTCCTCCTTGAATCCCAGCTCAACCCATCGCAATGCAGGTGGTATTCAAAATTACCACATGAGACGTGGGATGAGCTGGGGTCCTTACACATTCAAACACGCATTCATACCAGACAAACACAAATATTTGGCTAAGGAAGAAGAAAAAAAAATTTACAAATTTAATGATAAAAAAAAAATTAAAAGCCCAATTAGCGGACATATATATTTAACCAAAAGCCGACTACGGACAACAACCCGGAAAAAACCGCAAATCTACAAGAAAAAACTAAGTGCGTTAATTACTGCCTCACCTCTCCTACGGCTGCCACTTGGGACTTATGGGATGGTTAACTTCAAAAGCTGATCAGGAATGCCCATCACGACCAGCGCCTCGGGAACCACGTGGGGCGCCATCTGTTATGGTAACTCATATTTAGTGGAGCAGCAAGGAAGGCAGTTGGCATGATATAGTGGTGCACTGTGGCAAGTCATTTCGGCTGGGCGGGGTTCTTGTCAACCTTGCTGTTTTGCGCCATAAACAAAAAAATCTTATCATGCCTTTGGAAAAAACTGACAAAGCGCAGAGCCGACTCAAAGCGCTGTAATTCAAATTAAACCAACATCCGTCAGAACGGGATGCCACGAAATTCAAAAATGAAAAGAAATATAAAAAACGCACAAAAAAAAACCTTCAAAACCATGGCCACCGACGCACGTATATTTCGGTGGCCCCCGATTTACCTACGTGCCTTCTAAATGAAAGGAGACGTCAACATTCCCATCTTACGAAAACTCTTTATTTACAATTCATTTTTATATATGAATTCCATGAAAACTTATTCCAATTGTACCGAGATATATATTTAATCAATATCAGGTAAACCTCTGAAGATTAAAACTAATGGTATATCTTACGCAATCAAAATCAAAAGAGAAAGAAACTTGTTTCATCATTGATAGTTGATTCGGTTCTATATCCTCTTCACGTCTTTATTAGTGAATAAAAGGGCTCAATCAAAAAAAGTTTAGTCTAAGAAAAAGGGTTAATCAAAAAAAGTGTAACCTGAGAAAAATGTTTAATCTGTTTTGATATTCCTTACAACGTTGTGATATAATACCCTAATTGATTGCCACAAATATGTGTATACATGGCCAGGCCCGACGAGAGGGGGGAGTGGGGGATTCCCCCGGGCCCGGGGTTTCTCCGGGGGCCCGCGATTTAGATGTACTAAGAAGTTTTTTTTTTTTAATTCAGGAGAGTCTTTAACTAGATATTTATATGCCTATATATATATATATATATATGCCATATGGTGCTGTGAGTCGCACAGAGGAACACGCGGCACAACAGTTACAAGGGGGGGGCTGAAGGGGGCTTCGAACACTTTAAAGCAACGGGAGGACGACGACGTCACGACGAAGGTGCTGGAGGGGGACATACAGCCCAATGGTGCTGCGAATCCTAGGGATAAACCTCCAAAACAGTAAAGTGGCGTCGAGCGACCTCCTCCTAACCCTTGATGGGGTTTCGTTTGATGTGGCGCTGATCCAGGAGCCGTGGCTCTCATCGGGAGGAAAGGTTTCTGGAGTTAGCGCGCGCGGATTTGGCGTTTACTATGCGCAAACGGAAGGACGGATGCGAGCTGTAGTAATGGTAAGGAAACAGCTGCATTCATATATGCTGCCTAATTACACTACTGAGGACTTCGTAGTGATGGCCGTTGAGCAAAGGAATAAGCAGGCACTTATCCTGGCATCCTGCTACATGGTCCATGCTGCGGAGGTTCCACCGATGGAGTGCAAAGGCTAGTACAGGACGAAGGGCGCAAAGGGCTGTTGGTCATAGGCGCGGATGCAAATGCGCACCACAATGCGTGGGGAGGAGCAGATACGAACGAGAGAGGCGAATGGTTCTTGATAGACCTTCTTTCTCCGACCATGCTTATATCAGCTTCAGCATCCCCCTAAAGAGGGTAGAGAAGGGAGGAACTTGTAGAAACCCTAGGTCAACAAACTGGACGAAACGGGTAGAAACGAAACTGGGACAACCCAAAGAGGTTGCCAGTGTGGAAGAACTGGAGGAGTCTAATGAATTCCTAACAACGACGCTTATGACTGCGTATAATAAAGCTTGCCCTGTAAGAAGATTCAGAGGAAAAGCAAAGCCGCCATGGTGGAGCAATGAGCTGAGTCTTCTAAGAAGACAGGTTAAAGAAATGTTGAAACTACCAAAGACCGCGGAAAGCGAAGCGTGTCGGGACGAGTACAGGGATTTACTGAGGATCTACAAGCGTGAAATTTCAAGAGCGAAGAGAATCTCATGGAAAAGTTTCTGTACGGACATAGAGTGTTCCAGCGAAACAACACGGTTGAGAAAAGTCCTAGCAAGGGGAAATATAGTCCAGGGACTAATAAAGAAAGAGAACAGGGAAAGGTCACGTAATAGTGAGGAATCCCTTGAGGTGCTTCTCGATACACATTTTTCATCGGGAGATGGTTTAGAAGAGCCAGCAGACAGCACTCACACTTTGATCACGGAATGGGTAGTGCCGGGCTTGGTGACCGATACCAAGATCAAATGCGCAGTGAAGACGTTTTCTAAGTTTAAATCGCCGGGCCCAGATGGTATATTCCCGGCCATGCTACAAGTTTCAAGTGGCTTAAAATAATATTCGATGGGTGCATAAGACTGAATCATGAACCGCACTCTTGGAGAACTGCTCGTTAGCTTTCCTACCAAAGGCGGGGAAGATAGGTCACGTGTATCCCAAAGATTATAGACCTATTACCTTAATATCATTTCTGCCAAAATCTTTGAGAGGCTGATAGATGTGTGCATAAAGCCCAGCATGAATGAAAAGCTGCTCTCCACAACACAACATGCGTACACCAAAGGCAAGTCGGTAGATACCGCATTGCATAGGGTGGTAATAAGCATAGAGAAAGCCCTGGAATATAAGGAATATGCTCTAGGACATTGCCGGGGCTTTCAATATTGTTTCTAAATGGGCGATTATAAATGGTCTTAATTACATTGAAGTACATCCAGCCTTAACGCCATGGATCGGCTGCATGTTAAATTGCAGGAAGATTACATCACAATTGGGATTGTGCGAGGCCACGAAATCAGTGGACAGGGGAACGCCGCAGGGAGGGGTGCTATCACCTCTGCTGTGGACGCTGGTCATCAACCAACTGCTCAGGCGATTTGATGAGGGACCCGTAAAACTTACGGCTTACGCGAATGACGTTGCAATTGTCATAAGTGGAAAGTGGTTTCCAACGTTTAGCTCTTTGATGGATCGGGCGCTTCGAGATATTCATACCTTGGCATCAATTGTCGGGTTGAAAGTCAACGCGGATAAGACGGATATGGTCTTGTTTACAAAGAGGCACAAGGTCCCAAATTGGATCAGGCCTAATTAAGAAGGGGTGACTCTACAGGAGAAACCTTGCACAAAGTATCTAGGAATCATCCTAGACAGTAAGCTGTCATGGAAGCTCAAAGTGGAGGAGAGGGTGAAGAAGGCTTCAACGGCACTTTATGCATGTAAAAGAATGCTGGGGTGTACGTGTGGCTTATCATCCTCTCTTTCTCATTGGGTTTTTACAGCGATTGTAGCCCTATCCTATACTATTGAGTTCTTGTTTGGTGGAAAGCCACACAAAAAGCAACTTATCTCAAAAAATTAGAGGGGGTATGCTGACTATCAATGCTTAGCATTACGGGAGCCCTGAAGACAACCCCGACAGCTGCACTGTATGCCATTCTGCACATTCCACCTGTAGACCTGGTAGCAAAGAACATAGCGTTAACAACTGCAACCAGGCTCGGTGCCTCTGGGCAGCTTGAGCGCCGACCATATGGCCATAGTAGTATAGCGTCATCAATCACAAGACAAACAGACTACCTGATTCCCTACCTGCGCTTCGAGGGCGATCTTAAGGCCATAATAGAGGTGGATGGTTGGCGCAAAGGTGCTCAAATGCGGACGAGGCGATACATGTGTACACAGATGGTTCCAAAGTAGCGGAAGGAGTAGGGTCTGCGGTATACTGTGTTGATCCGGAAATAAACAGATCCTAAAGGCTGCCGGATTACTGTAGCGTTTTCCAAGCGGAAATAGTAGCCGCAACCAAAGCAGTAGAAACCCTGGAGGAAAATAGCCCAAGCTGCAATCGAGTTAACTTTTATATTGACAGTTAAGCAGCAATTAAGGCAATAATCTCGCATAGCACAGCATCTAAATGCGATTTAGAGTGTAAGCAGTCCCTGGAGAGAATCGGGACAGGGAGAAGCATACATCATTTCAATTTTTATGCCAATGCGAATGATAGATACAGTGCGGGAGGTGTTGGAGCCTTTGTGCGCGATACTTATGAGTGTACCTCAGTAAGTAAAAATCTTTATAGTGCTGATATGCTACAACTTTCTCTTAATATAAAAGGCGAACAATTTGTTTTCCTAGGGGTATACAGACTACAATCTGTTCCTATTTCTGTATTTATTCAAGAATACTCCAGTTTCGTGCTGTGTGAAGAAACTACAAACTTTTTCATACTGGGTGATTTTAATTTAGACCTTTTGCATCACTGTAATACAACTGACGATTATTTGGCCTTGATGGCTGGAAATGGTTATACTTCCTATATTAATGAGCCGACGCGCTTAAGTTCGGGTACGTGTATTGATCATATTTTTTGCCGCTTTAATGCCGTACCATATAGATATTGTAATAGTTTTAACATTGACTTGCAAATAACTGATCACACGATGACGGGTTTGCAAATATTTGGAATTGTTTTCGACAAACCAAAAGCAAATCGCGTTCAGACATCATATACCAAAGTTAATTTCCCTATGCTGAACCATAAGCTATGTTTCGAAAGTTGGTCGAATGTCCTCGCTGAAAATGACATATCAGTAGCTTTTTACATATTTTTAGATACCTTAAACGCGCACATTCTCAACTCTTCGTATACTGTAAATAATCGTAAAAAAAATGTGAGACTTAAGCCTTGGATTACTCGGGATCTCCTACAGAAAATAAAGCTCAAAAACCAACTAAGAAAAAAATGTGCTAAGTATCCTAGTAATAGAAGGCTCCGCACTAGATACAACAAAATAAGTAATAGCACCAATAAGGCCATACGACTGACGCGGGAAAACTTCTTTCGAAACAAGTTTAATTCAGCACTTGGTAATATTAGGAAAGAATGGGAAGTTGTCAATAATCTTCTTAATCGAAACGGTGAAAAAGATAATGAGCGAATAGCATTACAAGCTGGAAGTCAGTCGATTACGGATGCTGTGGAAGTAGCTAATAAACTTAACACGCACTTTACAACGGTTGGGAACACAGTATTAACTAACTGCAATTGTCGGTTTGCGACCCATTTACCATCGGGCCAATATGCTCGAAATAGCTTCTTTTTTGACCCTATCACAGGTTTCGAAATTATAAGCATTATAAAAACCTTAAAAAACTCTAGTTCATGCGGTGAGGATGGTATTTCCAATTTAATTTTAAAAAAGATATATTTTAATGTGGTTGATATACTGATATACTTATTCAACACCAGCATTACTCAGGGTATTTTTCCCGATGGTTTGAAATGTGCGATTGTAATTCCGATCTTGAAAAAAGGGGATAAAAAAGATGTTAATAATTACAGACCTATTTCACTACTCTCGGCCATATCTAAAGTTTTTGAAAAGGCTGTTAAAACCCGAATTGTTAATTTTCTAAATAAAGCGAGCTTTTTTAGCTCCATGCAGTTTGGCTTTCGTTCTGACCTTTCAACAGAAGACGCTTTGCTAGATTTTTGCACCAACGTCTACAAAGCTCTGGATGAAAAAAGAAGTTGTGCTGGTCTCTTTGTGGACATAACAAAAGCTTTTGATATGGTCGATAGGGGTGTACTATTGGATAAACTATATAGTGCAGGATTCCGCGGTGTTATGCATAAGTGGCTTAAATCGTATATATCGGGCAGAACACAAAAAGTTAAAGTAGAATGTAGCTACAGTAGCTTACAGCTTGTTAATCTGGGTGTTCCCCAAGGCTCAGTTCTTGGTCCAATATTGTTCTTGGTCTATATTAATTCAATATTTAAGCTTCCATTGAGAGGCAAGGCCACTGCCTTTGCAGACGATCTTGCAATTGCGTACAGTACACCGAATTACTTTGAACATTTGTTACGAACCTGGTTCGCTTCACACAAACTGATTGTAAGTAGTAAAACTAGACTTATGTATTTCAGTCATGTTCTCAAAGAACAACCAAGTTATGATGTCATATTTCACTCCGCAGTGTGCTCTCGCTTTAACATGCACCATATAGCGTGCACTCAAAGTGACGCGATGAGATCTTTTGATTGTAATAGAAACTGTAGTGAGAGCTGCTTCAGGGTTGAAGTTGTTGAGAATTTCAAGTACCTAGGAATTATAATAAACAACCGCTTGAGTTGGTCTGAGCACATTAATGCTCTAAAAAAATACTTTCTATATACCACTCGTCACTTTTATCGTCTGAAAAAGTTATGTTCAATATCCACTTTAAAAACAGTTTACTACGGAATATTTCAATCTAAACTGCAATATGGTATCACATGCTGGGGCGGCGCTTCGGCTAATAAGCTGTCAGCAGTGGTAACAATTCAAAAGGGGGTTATAAGGCGAATCTGTAGTGCAAACTATAGGTCACACTCTATGCTATATTTTAGGAAACTAGATATATTTCCGTGTCGACATCTCTATCTTTACAAAGTTTTAAAAACATTCTTTATACGCTGTGGCTACCTGGAAAGCTTTCCTTCGGAAGTCTACAACTTACGAAGAAATCTACTTCCGATGGTACAAATTCCGCATACTAGGACGTCGCACTTTAGAAGTTTTTACACATACACGTCGTGCAAATTTTTCAACTCCCTTCCTCCCACTGTACAGGTAATAAGAAATGTCAACTTATTTAAAAAAGAAGTTAAGCTGTATCTTTTTGGTTATAATCACTTTGAATTAGAAACGATGCTGAGGATGACCCTATAAACCGTACATACCTTAGGAAGCTGCAAATATTTAGTATTGATTCTCTTTCATATCTTTGATGATTTAATTTAATGTATAACTTAAACTCTTTATGAAATTTTTATTTTTGTACACCCCACACAAAACAATATACCAAAGCTAGGACTGGCATTTAGAACTATGTTAAACTTTAATATAAAAAATGCCATATACTTTTCCTATGCTGCATAGTAATTTGAAATTATTTAATGTAATATTGTAATCTTAGGTTAATAAGTATGCATCTGGAAAATGTTTAATAAAATACAATACAAATACAATACAATATTGGGTCCCAGGGCATATGGGAATAGATGGGAATGAAAAAGCGGATGAACTAGCTAAAAAGGGCGCATCCCTTGAAGGTTGCTCCGTAGACGTCCCAATTAGACTGGGCGAAATTAAGGGAAGGCGAGAAGTGCATATGATCGACCAAGCAGGAAAGGCGTGGGTTAAAGCGCAGGGCTGTAAAGTGTCGAAGATTATGTGCAGGTCTTACAACCTTAGACTAAGAAAGTTGCTTCTATCA
The DNA here is from genome assembly GCF_040869045.1 of Eurosta solidaginis. Lineage (NCBI taxonomy): Eukaryota > Metazoa > Arthropoda > Insecta > Diptera > Tephritidae > Eurosta > Eurosta solidaginis. The sequence continues at coordinate 86,616,452 of NC_090322.1, forward strand.
TTAAAAAGAGAGGACTGTAGACTCATGACGGGTATTCTGACTGGACACTGCCTTCTGGCGTCACATGCCTTTAAATTAGGCTTGGTCAGTGATAGCAGATGCAGGAAGTGCGGGCTGGAGGATGAAACGATCGAGCACGTTCTGTGCTCTTTCACTGCGCTTGCCAGGCTAAGACTCCAGCTATTAGGAGTGATACAGCTGTCAGATCTAGAAGCAGCAAGTGGCTTAGGAAGCTTCTAGTATTTGCCAAGACGACGGAGTTATTTTATAACATAGGTCCTGGTTTTTGATAGGGTTTTTCAGTTTGGTCATTAAAACAAACTTCTGGTAACACTACGAACTTATTCAGTCTATGTGAGGTCCTCATGGACCGGCCAGTTCAACCTAACCTAACCTTTATGCATATATATAGTCTACATCATATATGTAACTATATAAGCTATTACGTTGTATGTATGTATCTACGCGCTTGTAATAACCTGCACTCTATTTACTTCTAATTAAATATTGCTTTGACTATCATGTGTATAATCAACTCTTATTAAATTCCAATGTGTAATTTTTTGTTAATTTCGTCTCATATTTTGAGTTGTCATATTTTTGTTTCAACAAATCTCGGTAAATTGTATGTGTAGGCATTTTATTAATTCAAAATCTAGTAAAATTTCTTTTATACTACGTATGTATTTATATATTTATTGAAGCATTTATTTAAAATACGACATATTTATAAACGCTGAACAATTCAGTAAAGCTGTTAGGTACTTAAACGGGCTTTGTTTTGAAAGAAATGGAAAATGTAATTATTTTGCGCATTTAAAGAAGCATGAGAAGTTAGCAACTTTGTCAATATGATTATCTACACAAATTTTCTTATTTTATAATTTCTGTTAACTTTTAATAAGTTAATGCAAAAATTTGCTCGGATGTATGTTCAATTAGCGATAATAGATCATTCAATGCGCGCGAACTGTTTACAATTTAAGTTATACCATTTCCAATTTCGAAATTAATTTAGAAATAGAGTTCAAAATATCGAATTTTCGAAACTAAGTTCACACATACAAAATTTTGCACTCTAATGTTTAAGCAATTATTATAGTAATTTTAAACTTTATAATAATAGGTTTCAAAATTCGAAATCAGAAAGCTTTAATGACACATTAGATAAAAATTCTATATAAGATTAAAAAAAACTCTTAACTTCCATTCTATTTCAAATTTTAGTTTCCTAATTTTAAATTTGCCTTATTTTAGTTAATTAGGTAACCGAGAATACATTTATTAAATTTTTCTAATCTCTATTAGTAGTGTGTTTATGAGGCTTCTGGAGCACATTTTGTATGTAAAACTGCGAGCATGTCTCATCTTAAAAACTTATTACTTTTGGTCCAGCCTGTCCCCAGCCTGGCCTTAGGAATGGGGCCAGTTCATTATTTTAGGCACAGTCTGGGGGAGTTTGACCGAAGGAATGAAACCAGGTCTATATTTATCTTGACCTGAAATTTTTACTACCTCTGAAGATCATTCAACAATTTCGTTGCCTACATTTAGGCGCACACGTTCTCAAGCTTAGAGCTTTTTGCATTTGTATGGTGTGTGTTCTGGTTGATCTATAAGAAAAAACAGAGCTTTTTGTTTCTGTTCTAGCCGATCTATAAGAAAAAGCTTAGAGCTTTTTGCATTTAGCAGAGCTTAGCCGTTCAGGAGAGGATCGAAATCAGATTTTAAATGGGGGATCCTACATTTTTAAATGGCCCCAAATTTTTAAATGACCCCTCATATTTCTAATGAGTCCTGAACTTCGACCGAGCCGTTTTAAAGAGTCCCTTAGATTTTTAAAGCGCCCCTTGACTTTGTCTTGTATACATACTGGCCCGTATATATGCATATGAGAATTTCATAATTAACTAAAGGTTATCTTAATATTGAACTTATGATTTCCATTTGAGCTCCTTAAACGTGACAGCATATACATAAATTATAATTGTTTAAATATGAAGATTGAACATTTTGTTTGGCATTTTATTAGATTGTAAGTTTGTGTGTACATGCTGTCCCATATATATGCATGTGAGAATTTCATAATTAACTAAAGGTTATCTTAATATTCAACTTATGATTTCCATTTGCGCTCCTTAAACATGACAGCATATATATACATAAATTATAATTTTTTAAATATGAAGATTGAACATTTTATTTGGCATTTTATTATATTGTAAGTTTGTGTGTACATACTGAGACATATGTTTGTACATGGGAATTTTATTAAACCATACTGATAAGAAACCTTACCCGTACAACATTGGAACATATTTATATGTATATAAGTAAATAAAACCACATGCTGTATTTCATTTAATTAAATTCGTTATCAGATTTTCCGTAAGTATAAAACATAGAACACCGATCACTTCCCATTTAGTTGAGCTTTACAACTATTCCAAAATTAGCTACCCGTTCAGTTGAACTTTAGCCTGCGCTTCAAAAATCGGAGAAGAAAAAACAAAACACAGAATTATATGAATTAATCGGGGATTGCCCGTATTGCTTTAAATTTATGAAAAGTTAAGCAACGTGACATCAGGACGGACAAGGCGACAGCTGTTCCGATTATACCTTGTAAATCTCTTCAAAGATTTTTCTCCCGGGAGCGGGAATCGAACCCGCACTCCTACGATAGTTGAAATGGTTACAAACGCATTCAGCTAAGTCATGCCTTAGTTGTTGTAAAAATTTTCCCAATTGCCTTCTTTCGCATATATTATCTTCCATACATCACATACTTCGTATTTAGTTATGTGTTGAAGTTATGCATGTTTGTAAGGCGGTTTCATAGAAACGTGGTTTTTTATTGCTGTTTTTGTTCTATTTTTAGAACTGCAACGAATTAACCAAATGTTATCTCTTTATATGAATTAATCGGGGATTGCCCGTATTGCTTTAAATGTATGAACATTTATTTCAAGCAATTTTTAATTTTTTAATTTATTTAATAATTTGGGAAAAATTTAAACAACGTGATATCAGGACGGGCAAGGCGCAGCTGTTTCGATTATACCTTGTAAATCTCTTCAAAGCCTTTTCTCCCGGGAGTGGGAGTCGAACCCGCACTCCAACGATAGTAGAAATGGTTACAAACGCATTCAGCTACGTCATGCCTTAGTTGTTGTACAGTTTTTCCCAATTGCCTCCTTTCGCATATATTATCTTCCGCACATCACATACTTCGTATGTTGTTATGTGTTCAAGTTATGCATGTTTGTAAGGCGGTTTCATAGAAATTTGGTTTTTTATTGCTGTTTTTGTTCTATTTATAGAACTACGACGAATTAACAAAATGTTGTCTCTTTATATGAATTAATCGGGGATTGCCCGTATTGCTTTAAATGTATGAACATTTATTTCAAGCAATTTTTAATTTTATAACTTATTTAATAATTTGGGAAAAATTTAAACAACGTGACATCAGGACGGACAAGGCGACAGCTGTTTCGATTATACCTTGTAAATCTCTTCAAAACCTTTTTTCCTGGGAGTGGGAGTCGAACCCGCACTCCTAAGATAGTTGAAATGGTTACAATCGCATTCAGCTACGTCATGCCTTAGCTGTTGTAAAGTTTTTCCAATTGCCTTCTTTCGCATATATTATCTTCCACACATCACATACTTCGTATGTAGTTATGTGTTGAAGTTATGCATATTTGTAAGGCGGTTTCATAGAAACTTGGTTTTTATTGCTGTTTTTGTTCTATTTATATAACTACAACGAATTAACCAAATGTTGTCTCTTTATATGAATTAATCGGGGCTTGCCCGTATTGCTTTAAATGTATTACGAGGTGGGTTTTGTCGAAGGCTGGGGTAGCACTCAGTCAATCCAGGGTCAAGTAGAGGTCCCACAAACCCCCACTTCCGTACAAAGATGGCGGGGGAGGGAGGCGAGCGGCGGCTAACGGTCGTTGTAGCAGCGGAGGGGTCGGTACGGTGGTTGAACGGCGGTGCAGTAGCGGGCAGGTTGGTACGGTGGTCTGAAGGCAGCGGCGGGATCAGCACGGCGGCCGGACAGTATTAGCGGACGGATTGGTGCAATGGCGGGAGTAGCACGGCGGCTGGACGGCGTACAGTATTAGCGGACGGATTGGTGCAGTGGCGAGATTAGCACGGCGGCCAGACGGCGGACAGTATTAGCGGACAGATGGATATAGCGGTATGGACACAGTGACGTCACCAACGATCTGGCTGGACGGAGGTAAGGTAGCAGCGGCGCAACGGCGGTAGGATAGCGGGCGGCCAACGGTCGTCATAGCAGCGGCGTAATGGCGGTAGGATAGCGACGGCAACAACAGGGCGACGAAGCGCGTACCATTAGCGTAGCCAAGGCGAGGTGTCGGTACAAATGTTCTACGTTAGGGGGGGGGGGGGGGGGGGGGGTGGGGGTTACCAGTAGCGGCGGTTGCGGGTGGCGGCTTCCTGCGAGGTCGCTGTCTCAGTGGCGGCGGCGGAGGGACCTGCGAGGAATGAATAGAATTATGGTTAGTGCTGGTCCGCTAGCTGGACGCCACCGCCTTCATGCCCGCACGATGGCAGGGCTAGACGCGGATTTGTACCTGCCGGAACTCCGTATGCCGATCCGTGGGCCGAGGGGAAGTGCACCTTACGGCGCAGCGGTAGCCCCTTTAGCTGCTGGACCGGTCTACGGCCGGAGCCGAAGCGGAGGGGAAAAGGGCGGGTGGTCATAAGGCGGCGAGCTCTGTCCTTGCCGGTTCGTAAGCTGCGAGGAGAAACTGGGTCCGAAGGCACCACGCTACGCAGCTGTAGAAACTGGGTCCGAAGGCACCACGCTACGCAGCTGTAGAACCGGGGCGGCTGGAGCCTTAGATGAGAGGAAGGGGCGGAGTAGCCCTAAGGCAGCGAGCCCCCCCCCCCCCCCCTTACTTAGCTGGGACACGGGCGAGAAAACCATAAAGGCGAAACCCGTTGTTCCCGCAAGCAAAGGGTGACCCGTGCTAAGACAACACCCCTTCTACTCAGCTAGTCAGGAGGAGTGACTGGGCTGCTTAATAAAGCAACCGCTTCCTCTGACTAACCTGCGAGGAATGAAGTGCGAACAGCAAATTCATTCCTTTTTATACTGCTTCTGTTATGATGCGAGTAAGAAATGAACCGCTAATTGGGCACTTCAGTGAATTGCCATTTATGGTGAGCTGGCGTGCTATGTGCATATTATTGTTGTCACCAAATGCTTTTCGCATGCATTGGTATGTAACTGCTGCTGTTGGCTACCTGTTAATGTACTATGTATACTCTCAGGCGTAGGTGAAAAAGGGTTCCCGTGGAGGTCTCAGGCGTAGGAGAAAAAGGGTTACAGTGGGGGTCGTACTATTGTAACGATACGTTACAGTCTCTCTCCCACTTCGGTTGACGGAAAGCTGCTCTGAGGAAAAGGAGTAGGAGCCAGGCCTGGCCGAGCTGTTATATGTATGCCGTTATGCCGGCTTTGCCTGTGTGTATGCGTGCATCGTTTTATTAACAGTTTTTTCCTTAAAATATACAGAATCATTCCACTTATACCTAACAAAATTAATTCCAAAAAAATGTTTACATATCAGGTTTAATTACAATTTTAAATCTAACAGAATATTTAATATTAAAATAATGCAAAATTCATGAACATTATAAATAAGTTGCCATTCTTCTTCTTCTTCCTCCATCTTTGACACATTGGCGTTATTTTCATCTACCTCGTGTTGTGATTTCATTGTGACCATTAGGTATTCCGTAATACATGGGCCGAAAGAAACTTTGGTACCCTTTGATTTTGGACTCGGTTGACTGGCCACTGGTACTGCACCCTCCGTGTGCACCCGCTCTGACGTCGTTTTATATCGCCGAAGTTTATGTCTACTGAAGATATTTTTGTACCCTCTTTGCTGACCATATTTACTGTAAATGCGATTTGTGGAGTGTCCTGATCCCACGTGCGGTGGTCGCTCAGGAACGGTGCTAACGCTTTTCCGCCGAACTGCTTCCCATTGTCGGTGAGGAAGGTTTTCGGACAACCAAGTCGGCATATGACCTTTACTTGTAGCGCTTTGAGCACGCTTGCCGTTTTTGCTTGGCGCGCCGGGATTAACTCGACCCACTTGTACAATTTGTAGCTCGTTGCGGGCAGGTAAGTGATTCTTTGTTTGGAACGTGGTAGTGGCGGCACGAAGTCGGCGGTTACTATTTCCCATGGCTGCGGATATTGTATGGTTGCCAATAATCTCACCGGGCTCTTCTCTGTCGCCTTTTATTGTGTAAAATATGTCTGGTTCGGTGTTTTGTATCGGGCGGCCGGAGAGCGCATTGCATATCGCGTTCGGCGATCTTTTTCGGTAATCTTCATTGACGTTGTCTGTTTGAATAGCCGGGTAACGGGGGTAGAAGCGTTGCTTCAGCGGTCGGTTATGTTTACGGATGGTCGAATGTTCGGCTGCGGTAATTGGGCTAACGGTTTTACTCAATCGCTTCTGGTGGTGCTCCGGTTTTTGACCATTGTTCACGTGATTCCGGCTCGTCATTGCACATAGTATGTCTAGCTCGGCTGATATCCTGGTCAAGCTGACTTCTAACGGCTGGCCGTCTAGCGTGAGGGTGATTCCCCCTTCCCGTAGAAAGTCCATTCCTAAGATCATCCGATCTGCCAGTTTCGGGATGACGGACATCATTGTGTTAGTCGTTCACCCTTGGTACGTAATCCTTGCTGGGTATGAATTCGAGCTATAGACACACGTCTGGTGTGCCAATTGGATGCTCCGCCTGTGATGTTGTGGTTTGATGTTGTTCCTCTCCAGGTGGTTTCGTATTGACTCATCGACGTATGAGAGGGTGGCGCCGGCGTCCACTAGCGCGCGCACGCCCATGCCCTCGATGGTTATCGGTATGTAGAAACGGTCATCTACTTGCATTTCGGTAGTTGGCTCGCAGCTTGGTGGTTCCATTGGCTTCTCTGGCCGAACAAATAATGCTTGGCGGCTTCCTCTCACATGGTTGGACGGCATCCTGGATGTGTTGTTTGTAATGGAACTACTTGGTCCAGGCGAGGAGGGTGGCGGGTTGGCATGCTGGTAGCCCGGCTGAGGCTCGTCGCCGTTGGGGCGCTGTTCTTACCACCTTCCTCGACCCACAGTCACAAAAACAAAATTATAGTTATCATGCCTATTGGTGGAAACCAGGGACTAGAAAAGGAGTCTAAAAAGGGAAAGAAAACAATGGAGAGAAAGAAAAAAATTAAAGCGGTAGCAGACCGTCCGTGTCAGGTGGAGTCATCCCACCCCTCTTGCTCATGAGGCATGAACAACCTTGAACTCCACTTTGACTCCGATAACCGAGTGGAGTTCCCTTATCCTGACTTCGTCCGTCTGTTAAAGTCTAAAGTCGGGCCTAATACATGGTCTGTCAGTCTAGTAGCAACACCTCACTCATTCCTAGTGTGCGGCAAGGGCAACACCCACACTAACACAAGGAGGGAATCAAGCCTGCATATTTGCTATTACCTGTCAACCAAGGAATGTAAAATAAATCATTTTTTTTCTATCTACTCAAATTTATTTTTACAATCTTTCAAGGAAACTTAGTTGCTACCCTGAACCAAAATAGTGAATCTTAAACTATTTATGAATTCAAAAAAACCTAGACAAAGATTTAAATGATATGAAGAAAATGTGTAAACTTCTAAAGGAACATCCTTTTTACAATTCAAAATGTGGCATTGATAGAAATTTGAGACAAATTTAATTAACTTAAAACTAGAATAAAGAAATGAAATAAATAAATTAAGCCTATTAATAGACCGCCCTTTACCTATCTCACCTAATATAATTCAAAAAGTGTAGTGAGTGTTTCCTAGCAGTGATCCACTAATGTGTATAAGTAGGTAATATAATAAAAATAAAAAAATGTGTAAAGAGCGAAAAAAGAGAACAAACAAGATTTATCAATGTATAATATTACCAATCGTGGAAGTCACCACGCTCACCTGCAGACTATGTAACAAGGCTGGAGCGGCGGGCGGCTGAAAGTAAAAAAAAGGAAAGAAACAAATAGGAACAACAATCCTAGTGGATTTCCTACACTATTATACAAAACTAAGTGTCCACATGGGCTTGCTTGTAATTTTCACCACATGAAACTTTTAGTTCCGGTTCGTACAAAAAAACATGCGTATACACATTCTTAGTGCTCCCGTAAATTATTATGGAAAAAGTGAAAAACAAAAAATTTATTATGAAATATTGTGCTCAACGTACCAAGTTAAATGATGTTAAAAATTCAGTTTTGCCAAAAAAAAGGAAGTTATCAAACAGATGTGCGAATTTGCTATTTGTTTTCTAGCAGACCTTCGTGGGCTGCAACGTACACTTCGCGATTTCGAGAGTGCCTCGAATTCTAAGAACTTCCTAGTTCAAAAGTTAAAAAAGTTAATAACTATAGTTTTCTTTTCCTGCAAAGTGCCAAAAAAAAGATTAAAAAAAAAATCGAAGGAAAGAAACAATAAAAAAACCGAAAGGTATAAGAAAATTAATGGCAAGCATTATGTGCAGCTGCCTAGTACATAAAGTAACCGAAATGTATTAAAAAGTTGAGATAAAGGTTATAAGTATGTAAAAAAATTCCATAAACATAAAAAAATTACAGAATAATAATTAAAAGCGTAAAAGATAAAAACCAAGATTGAAGCCGGCGAACTTGTGTCGGTCGCCCCGTGTTGAGTTGGTGATGTGGTTGAAATGTGGTGCGCAGCGCACTCTCCCTATTAGCGATCTACAGCCAGTCGCTCACCTGCTCACTTACTTGGTTGTTGCCAGTCCAAACTAGCAATGTTAATTATAAGTTGTGATGCGATGATTTGTAATATGATGGAATGGGGTATGCTGTATGCTGGGATGTTATATCGTGCTGTAATGTGATGTGGTGATGTGATGTGACGTCGTCTGATGGTGTTGTGTCGTGCCGCCGTTTTGCGTTCTTACCCGATGGGTTGTATAGTTGGTGGTAAGTGTCGCAATAGGCGTGGATCCACCTCTGGCTGCTTGCGGCTTATACCTAGTAGTGTTTGTGCTTACCATGTTTGTTGATGTATTGTTGTTAGTGTTTAGTGATGTTGTTTTCTGTTGATGATGTGTAGCATGTATGTGTATTGCTCGCAGTGTTAGAGGTGGTTGGTGTGTGGTATTGCCTGTTGTTGCTAATGTTGCGTGGTTTTGTGATGTACTTGCTTGTGTGAAGAGGTGGTTGTTGAGCGATGTTACCAGGGTTTATCATTAATGTTGCGTGCCTTTGCGTGTATTTGTTATGACTTCAGGTGTATTGTTTAACGTGATTGGTGTTTAATGTGATTGTATGCCGCTGGTGTTGAGTTTCTATGGCATTTGTGGTTGCAGGTTTTGCGTTTTGGCTGGCGGGTAGATGTGTGGCTGGTGTGTATTTCGCCTAGATGGAAGTGGGTTGATGTGGTGTTTGTGGTTGTATATTTTGCGCTTTGGGTGTTTTAGTATCGGTTGCTGGTGTTTGTTGAATGTGGTCGTATGCTGCTGGTGTTGAGTTGATGTGTTTCGCCTAGATGGCGGTAGAATCCCTCTCGGAGGCAGACGCGGTTCCTGGTGGGAAAAAAGAAGGGGAATATTACAGTCGGGCAAGGGTTAATAAGGGCATCTGAGGCGGTAAATATGTTAGGGTATTGGCTAGAGACAGGAAGTTTTATGTGACTTACCGGTGGTCATGATGATTCGGCTGGTGGTGAGGATTCTGTTGGTTGCCATGGACAGTGTCCCGTGTGGTTCCGGCACTTTAAACTTTAAGACACCGTTTCTTTTTGTACCCGGTAAACTCACTATAGGAATTAACTATTATTATTTTTTTTTTTCACTTCCACTCGCGAGGTAAGGCGTCCGTTCGACTCTATGTCTTTTAATTTTTGCAAATGAAAATCGGAACTTCCCTTATTTTAAAGATTATTTGATTTCTCTTTCAACTCCCGTTTTCCTATCTACATTTTTTTTGCGGTCAAATCCCCTTTCTTAAAAGTCACTCAAAAATCCTGCTAGGCGTCAAGCATGTTGGCTACAACACTTTGTTTTGTATTCACCCACATACACACATAATATGCAGTTAGTTTGCAGAGACAGTGGTGTGCGTGCGTGTAGGCGCACAGGGGCGTAGTTTGTTAAAAGGCTGTCGTTACAGGCTCGCATCCGCCGATGATGTTTGCATCATGGAGCGCGTGCGTAAAAAAATTTTAACGCAGCCGCTAATCCCATCTTTTTCTGGCCCAACGTGTGGCTTAGACCCACTCCCAATGCCGGGCTTCATCTAATCATATCAGTTTTGACGCTTTATCTTCATCTTCTCTACTATTGCACTTTTTTTTTTGTACATTGAACATCTATACATATGTGGACAACCACTCCACTACTAGGATCACTGGGTTTTAAAACTACTTATCTAAAATATCACAGGTTAATCATTTATATCCACCGTGGTGTGATGGTAGCGTGCTCCGCCTATCACACCGTATGCCCTGGGTTCAACTCCCGGGCAAAGCAACATCAAAATTTTAGAAATAAGATTTTTCAATTAGAGAAAATTTTTCTAAGCGGGGTCGCCCCTCGGCAGTGTTTGGCAAGCACTCCGGGTGTATTTCTGCCATGAAAAGCTCTCAGTGAAAACTCATCTACTTTGCAGATGCCGTTCGGAGTCGGCATAAAACATGTAGGTCCCGTCCGGCCAATTTGTAGGGAAAATCAAGAGGAGCACGACGCAAATTGGAAGAGAAGCTCGGCCTTAGATCTCTTCGGAGGTTATCGCGCCTTACATTTATTTTTTTTTATTTTTATTTTCAATCATTTATATCTATATCACAGGTGGTTGTTTTCAACTTATATCGTCAATCGTCAATAAAACAAATAAATAAAAATACAAAAAAAAATTTAGCTAGAGGTGTATAATTAATGGTCAAATACATTAGTGACATGGTCAATTTGATTGTTTCGTCAGTTGGTGTAATTGGTCAAGTGGGCTTCAAAGTACTATAGCTAATAACATAACAAAGATATCTAATACAGAATACTAATACGAAATGCATTTAACAGGTATTACAAGTATTACATATAACAGCGAAAAGGTCTTTTGCATGGTACACGCCGATTGACTTGCCTCGAATATCGCCTAGTTCGTACATCGCGTTGCCTATTGCCTTAAGTACAACGCACTTAATTCGCTTTGGGGCAAGTTTCACATTAAAATTGTCAATTTTGGAACTTTGTTTAAAATTACGGCGGTATATCATCTGCCCTACATTGAATGCTACTTCCCTGCTTCTCAGGTTGTATGTCTTCTTACTCCTTTCGTGTGCTAATTTAAGTTCTTGCATGATTTTTTCTATGAGTATATGCAGCCTGTCCTGCGTCGTTCCTACTTCGAAATCAGCGTCTTTCAGCGCGCTCAATTTCCGGCATAGTTCATAGGATGCACTATGTTGCATCATCGGAATACCAAAGATCGCCTCATATGGGGACGTGTTAATTGCCGTGTCTAGGACACTGCGAAGTGCGAACGCTGCATCGCATCCCAGTTCTTTTGATTGTTATTGATGTATACCGAATTATTTGTAGTATGGATGCTGTCTTTATGTGCGTCGTTCCGTATTTTTGCAAAAACGAGGTAAACATTTCGGACGTAAACTGCTTTCCATTATCAGAATGCACATATTCAGGTACTCCGAAAACGTGGATTCCACCATGACCAGCTGAAGGTGACGCGTGCGATACCTCTACCAAATCCCTTCGCAGCTCTAGCGGAACCCAGAGTTTCCAGGCATGGTACTCCTGCGGTTCGTCTCCTCGGTTAAATTGTGTTCTTCTGTACACGTACCCATCTGATACACATAGTTCTGGTAATCTGTCTTGGTTCTCTGTTATAGTCTTTTGTAACTCTGTGTATTCGGGCGTCTTGAAAGCTTCTGAGTTAATGTCAATGTCCAGAATGTCGATTTCGTCCATGTCCTTTCGTGATAGGGCATCAGGCACTACGTTTCGGGTCCCTTTACGGTGTTCTATCTTAAAATCATACGCCTGTAGCTTCAGGCTCCACCTTGCCAGTCGGCCCGAGAGATCCATTTGGCCCATGAGCCACTTCAAGCTCGCGTGGTCCGTTATTACCGTAAAAGGTAGACCCTCCACGTAGGGCCTGAACCTCTTTATGCTTATAACAGCAGCGTAATATTCCAGTTCAGTGATGCTGTAGTTACGTTGCGCCTTATTCAGTTTTGCGGACACATACGCTATTGCTCGTTCGTTGTTGTCGTCGTCCACTTGGAGCAGTACTCCACCCACCCCGTCAGTCGATGCGTCACACTGTATGTAAAAATGTCTGGTGAAGTCCGGATGTGTCAGTACGGGTGCCGATATCAGGCTCTGTTTTAAACTATTAAACGCTTTCGTGGCCTCGTTCGTCATTGCAAATTTTTTTATATTTTTCTCCGTAAGTCTGTCGTTCAGGGATGCAGCAATCGTCGCGTAGTCTTGTATAAACCATCTGTACCATGCCGTCATCCCTAGGAACCTTCTGAGCTCCTTCGGGGTTCGTGGTTCGGGAAAGTCCCTCATCGCCGCTATTTTGCTGTCATCTGTCCGGATGCATCCATCCCCGACCACGTATCCGACATAGCGCACGTCCTTGTAACAGAATTTACTCTTTTCAACGTTGATCGTCAATTTCGCATCTCGAAGTCATTTAGCTATAACAGATAACAAATATAAATGGGACGAAAAATATATATAACTTTGTCCATTAAACGACACATACGCTGCGCAGCATTCCATAGGCCAAAGGGCATGACGGTAAAATGGTACAAAGGTCTACCAGGCACCGTAAAAGCCGTCTTTTCTCTAGACTTTGTCTCTAATGGTATATCCCAAAACGCGTCTTTTAAGTCGATGGCAGATATATAGCGTGTATTTTGAAGTCGGCTTAGGATACCATCGATGTGAGGGAGTAGGTAAACATCTTTTATGGTGCGTTCATTAACTTTGCGAGCATCGAGGCACAGTCTGTTCTTGGTTCCCTTGATGACTAAGCACACCGGCGAGTTCCAGCAGCTGTTGCTTTCTTATATGACTCCCATCTCTAGCATGCGGTCGGGCTCGTGGAATATTAATTTTTGTATGGCTGGCGATATGGGGTTGCTTCAGGGTAGATGTTCATCCGCTACCTCAATCACGTGCTTCTCAATGTCTGTTTTCCCTAAACCAAGAACAGCGAACGACGGAAACTGTACCTCTTTGCTCTCTAACCCTTTACTCTCCTCAGGGCTCAGAATATGTTGCACCGCATCAAAACACAGGGCCCCCTCGGCGGGTGCGAGTTCTGTTACCATGGCTGGCTGCAGCTCCCCATCCCCTACTAATAACACTAAGGTCGAAGGCCTGCCAAAAGTCAACCCCTAAGTAGACTTCCTGCTGTAGACCAGGAACAATCAGAAATTCGAGATCCTGCGTCATGCCATCCCACAAAACTGGCAGAGTGATGACACCTTTGACGGGTGTTTCGCCTCTATTTGCCGTTCTTATATTTTGATCCCTGATTGGTAGGATCAAGTGCTCTTTTCCTTCTAACAATAAACTCGAATTCTTACCCAAACAGCTAGCTACTGCCCAAGAGTCTAACAACGCTAGAACCTCATGACACCCTATCTCGGTCTTAGCAAAGAATCTATTATCCTCTTTCACTGTGACGATTGTTGCTATTATTTTGCTTCTAATTCTCTTAAAATTTTTTTCTTTATTTTATTGAAATTCCTATCACTTTTTCCCTTCTTCTTCCTAGCTAATTCTTCGCAAAATATATGTCTCGGAACTTCTTCATACCTCAGTTTTCTGGTATGTAGGCTTTCCTTTTCTGCTATTTTTTTATTTCCCATACGCCCTTCGCTATGTAACTCACCCGCTTCTTTCCTGCGTTTCATGATTCTAATTTTAGAATTTTCTATTCCGGGTTGCCCTTGTTCTGGACAGAGTGCCCGGACATCTCCGCCAGACCCCGGTTTCCCGCCTCAGGTTTGAACACACAGAAGGACGAGTCACTGCCACATGCAAAACATTTGATAAGGTGGAAGGAGGACTTACATTTACTGTCCTTTGCTGCTTCAGCCGAGTTCCTAAAAAATAGTCTACGGGCATTCCACAAGCAAAGCACAACATGAGGTGGAATGGAGACGGACAAAAGGATTGGTTTGGAACACTACTCACACACTTACTTTGGTTATGGGACGAATCACGTACGTTTGGATCATAGGATGGAGGATGGGGTTTGCGGACCACGGGAGGAGGCGGGCCCGGGCTTCATTTTGTTTGCCCCTGAGATATCCCTATTGAAGGCTTCAACTTCTACTTTAGGGCATACCTGCCCTCTGAGTTATCCCCTTTTCATCTCTTACAGGCCGACTTGGACTCTTTTCAAGGCTGGTGTACAGCGAATTTACTAGATTTAAACTGATATAAATTCAAGCTGATGACGTTTCATCGTGTGAAGCCAATTTTGGCATCTTATACGTTAAATAGCACGCTCTTGGAGCGTATATCTGTTGCAAGTGATTTGGGAGTTCTCTTTGATATGAAACTGTGTTTCAATATGCATATTTCATCAATTGTGAACAAAGCAACAGGGGTACTTAGATTTGTGAAGCGATGGGCCAAAAAGTTTGATGATCCGTATCTCACAAAGCTCCTTTTCACATATTTAGTACGTCCAATACTTGAGTACTGCTCGTGTGTCTGGTGTAAAAAGGCAAAATGTAAAAAAGGTTTGTGGATAAATAAAAGCAACGTGAATCTGGAAGCGCTAATGTTCAGCGCTGAAATTCAATTTCAATTGATTTTTATTATTAAATGCTTTCCTTTTTATAGGAATTTTTCTTACAATACTATTACAATAGTTTTGTATAATACTTACACACTAAAAATAACTACATTCTATTATATTCAGTGCTATATTCTTATTACCTAACACCCGACAAACTGACGCTGTCAATCAGTTATGTTTATGAGTTAAACAACTGTAAATAGATATGGCTCATCGCTGGGTTCAATGTAACTTAGCTATATCGCTATGAATGTATCGCTATGAGTAATTTGTGTGTGTTTGAAAGTGAAATTCATTTGCTTATGCCTTTCAAGCTAGACCTATGCTGGTATGTACATAAGTACAAATATCTTGTATTGTGGTACTACCACACTGGTGCCCGCGGTATCAAACCTACATACATCAAATTGAGTCGGTTCAGAAATAATTTTTAATTTTCGCACTCCGGGGCCTCAACTGGGATCACAACCATCATCTACCACAATACAAAATTAGGCTGCTTCTTATTAGTTTGCCAACTTTGGAAAACGGCGGAATATTACTTGGGGTAATGTTTCTGCACAAGCTCATCGTTGGTGAGGTTGATTCCTCTTACCTTGTCAGTCACCTAAACTTCGCTGTCCCTAGCGGAACTTTTAGGCAATATGTTCCCTTCCACATATCAACTTGCCGACAAAATTTTGCTAAAAATAATCCCCTGCGGAATTAGTGCTCGCACTATAATGATTTGTATAATTGTATCAGCATGGAATATTCTATTACTGCTTTGCATAATTCAATACTCTCATATCTGGCCTGATTGTTGATTAAAATAAGAACAAAATTAATTCTCTTTTTGTTTTGAGTTGAATTTTATTTTTAAACTTCTTATGTATTTAGTTATTAATGTTAGTTTTAAAATTTACAAATATTTTTTAGTAGTCGACCGCGTTCTGTCTGTTGTTGACTTTAAAATAAAAAAAATAAATAAAAATTTGCTTAGTGCTTAAGATGATGTGGGAACAACCAAGTAAGCCCCTTCCAACCTTTGATTCGAGGGATGGTATAATGGTGTGAAGATGATAGCTTGCGACAATATCGCGAGATTGCGGTGGCTGGAGGAAGTGGTGCCAAACCTCCAAAAGCAAGTCACAAACGCGCGGTTTGAGGTGGTGGATAAAGCGCAAATCCCCACGGTACCAAAAGTTAAGGTATGGATACCATGCGTGATGAAGTCGGAGGATACACTGCGACTTCTGCAGAGTCAGAATCCGAACATACCGACACAGGATTGGAAGGTACTTACTGTATCTCGGCCTGCCGAGGAAGGTCAGCTCTACATCTTCCAAATAAACAAGCAGGTGGAGGATATTTTGTACATGTAGCTTGGCAAAATGTCCTTTGGCACTGGCAAAATTTACATGCGACTCAGGAAAAGAAGTCCCGAGGATAAAAATCCCAACACGCTAGAGGTGGGCGAAGTCGAAAAGGACCTAAAAAGCCTAAGGGAAAAAAGACAGGTGGAGGTACCCGACGTCACCACGAAGGTGTTAGAAGAGGACCAACCGCCAAAAGGTGCTGTGACTCGCACAGAGGAACACACGGCACAACAGTTAAGAGGGGCTGAAGGGGCCTCAAATTCTCTAAACCAAAAAGGGCAAGGGGAGGACGACGACGTCACGAGCAAGGTGCTGGAGGCGAACAAACAGCCCAATGGTGCTGCGAGTCCTACAGATAAACCTCCAACACAGTAAAGTGGCGTCGAGCGAACTCTTCCTAACCCTTGAGGAGGGTTCGTTTGACATGACGCTGATCCAGTAGCCGTGGCTCTCATCGGGAGGAAAAGTTTCTGGACTGAGCGCGCCCAGGTTTGGCGTTTACTACGCGCAAACGGAAGGATGGGTGCGAGCTGCAGTAATGGTAAGGAAATAGCTGCATTCATATATGCTGCCTAATTACACAACTGAGGACCTCGTAGCGGTGGCCGTTGAGCAAAAGAATAAGCAGGCATTTATGCTGGCGTCCTTCTACATGACCCATGCTGCGGAGGTTCCACCGATAGAGTGCAAAAGCTAGTACAGGAGAAACGGCGCAAAGGGCGGTTGGTCATAGGCGCAGATGCAAATGCGCACCAAAATGCGTGGGGAGGAGCAGATACGAACGATAGAGGCGAATCTCTATTTTGTTACATCCTGCAAACCAATTTGCAGATAGCCAACAGGGGAAATGTCCCTACATACATTGGTCCAATATCCAGAAATGTTCTGGATATTTCATTGAGCTCCGAGCGTGATATATCAAGGTATGATAGGATGGTTCTTGATAGACCATCTTTCTCCGACCATTCGTATATCGGCTTCAGCATCCCCCTAAAGAGGGTAGAGGTCAACGAACTGGACTAAATTCCAGAAACATGTAGAAACAAAATTGGGACAACCCTAAGAGGTTGCCAATGTGGAGGAACTGGAGGAGTCGAATGAATTCCTAACGAGGATGTTTATGACTGCGTATAACAAAACTTGCCCTCTAAGAAGATTCAGAGGAAAAGCAAAGCAGCCATGGTGGAGCAATGAGCTGAGTCTTCTAAGAAGACAGGTAAAAGGAATGTTTAAGCTCGCAAAGACCGCGGAAAGCGAAGCGTGTCTGGACGAGTACAGGTATCTACTGAGGATCTACAAGCGTGAAATTTCCAGGGCGAAGAGAATTCTGTACGGACATAGTGTGCTCCAGCGAAACAGCTCGATTGAAAAAGTCCTAGCAAGGGGAAGCGACTAATAAAGAAAGAGAATGGGGAATCGTCACATAATAGTGAGGAATCCCTTGAGGTGCTTCTCGACACACATTTCCCATCGGGAGACTGTTTAGAAGAGCCACCAGACATCACTCACCCTTCGATCACGGAGCGGGTAGTGCCGGGCTTGGTGACCGATACCAAGATCGGCAGAGAAAACGTTTTCTAAGTTTAAATCGCCGGGCCCAGACGGTATATTCCCGGCCATGCTACAATTTTCAAGTATGGCGGTCGTGGTGGAATGGCTTAAAATAATATTCGATAGGTGCATAAGGCTGAATCATGTAACACACTCTTGGGGAACTGCTCGTGTAGCTTTCCTACCAAAGGCGGGGAAGATCGGTCACGTGTATCCCAAATACTATAGACTCATTAGCTTAACATCATTTCTGCTCAAAATCTTTGAGAGGCTGATAGATGTGTACATAAAGTCCAACGTGGATGAAAAGCTGCTCTCCACAACACAGCATGCGTACAACAAAGGCAAGTCGGTAGACACCGCATTGCATAGGGTGGTAATAAGCATAGGGAAATCCCTGGAATATAAGGAGTATACTCTAGGAGTCTTCTTGGACATTACCGGGGTTTCAATAATGTTTCTAAATGGGCGATTATGGATGGTCCTAATTACATTAAAGTACACCCCGCCTTAATCAGATGGATCGGCTGCATGTTAAATTGCAAGAAGATTACATCACAATGGGGATTGTATGAGGCCACGAAATCAGTGGACAGGGGCACGCCGCAAGGGTGGGGGGGGGGTGCTATCACCTCTGCTGTGGACGCTGGTCATCAACCAACTGCTCAGGCGACCGATGAGGGACCCGTAAAACCTACGGCTTACGCAGATGACGTTGCAATTGTCATAAGTGCAAAGTGTCTTCCAACGATTAGTTCTTTGATGGATCGGGCGCTTCGGGATATTCATACCTGGGCATCTAATGTCGGGTTGAAAGTCAATGCGGAGAAGACGGATATGGTCTTGTTTACAAAGAGGTACAAGGTCCCAAATTGGACCAGGCCTAAGTTAGGAGGGGGCGGCCACCGTGGTGTGATGGTAGCGTGCTCCGCCTATCACACCGTATGCCCTGGGTTCAACTCCCGGGCAAAGCAACATCAAAATTTTAGAAATAAGATTTTTCAATTAGAAGAAAATTTTTCTAAGCGGGGTCGCCCCTCGGCAGTGTCTGGCAAGCGCTCCGATTGTATTTCTGCCATGAAAAGCTCTCAGTGAAAACTCATCTGCCTTGCAGATGCCGTTCGGAGTCGGCATAAAACATGTAGGTCCCGTCCGGCCAATTTGTAGGGAAAAATCAAGAGGAGCACGACGCAAATTGGAAGAGAAGCTCGGCCTTAGATCTCTTCGGAGGTTATCGCGCCTTACATTTATTTTTATTTTTAAGTTAGGAGGGGCGACCTTACAGGAGAAACCTTGCACAAAATATCTAGGAATCATCCTAGACAGTAAGCTGTCATGGAAACTCAACGTGGGAAGAGGGTCAAGAAGGCCTCAACGGCACTCTATGCATGTAAATGAATGCTTGGGTGTACGTGGGGCTTATCGTCCTCTCTTTCTCATTGGGTTTTTACATCTATTGTAAGCCCTATTCTATACTATGGAGTTCTTGTTTGGTGAAAAGCCACACAAAAAACAACATACCTCAAAAAATTAGAGGGGTTATGCAGACAATAGATGCTTAGCATTACGGGAGCCTTGAAAACAACCCCGACGGCTGCACTGTATACCATTCTGCACATTCCACCTGTAGACCTGGTAGCAAAGATCATAGCATTAACAACCGCAACCAAGCTCGGTGCCTCGGGGCAGCTTGAGCGCCGAGCATATGGCCATAGTAGTATAGCGCCATCAATCACAAGACGAACAGTCTACCTGATTCCCTGTCTGCGCTTCGAGGGAGATCTTAAGGCCATAATAGAGGTGGACGGTTGGCGCAAGGGTGTGCAAATGGCGGACGAGACGATACATGTGTACACAGATGGTTCCAAAGTAGTGGAAGGAGTAGGGTCTGCGGTATACTGTGCTGAACCGGAAGTAAGCAGATCCTACAGACTGCCGGATTACTGTAGCGTTTTTCAAGCGGAAATATTAGCCGTAACCAAAGCAGTAGAAACCCTGGAAGAGAATAGCTTAAGCTGCAACCGTGTTAACTTTTATATTGACAGTCAAGCCGCAATTAAGGCAATAATCTCGCATAGCACAGCATCTAAATGCATGTTAGAATGTAAGCAATCTCTCGGGCATATGGGAATAGATGGGAATGAAAAAGCGGACGAACTAGCTAAAAATGGCGCATCCCTTGAAGCTTGCTCCGTAGACGTCCCAATTAGACTGGGCGAGATTAAGCGAAGGCGAGAGGTGCATACGATCGACCAAACGGGAAAGGCGTGGGTACAAGCACGGGGCTCTAAAATATCGAAGGTTATGTGTAGGTCTTACAACCTTAGACTAACAAAGTTGCTTCTATCATTAAAAAGAGAGGACTATAGACTCATGACGGGTATTCTGATTGGACACTGCCTTCTGGCGTCACATGCCTTTAAATTAGGCTTGGTCATTGATAGCAGATGTAGGGAGTTCGGGTTGGAGGAGGAAACGATCGAGCACGTTCTGTGCTCATGCCCTGCATTTGCCAGGCTAAGACTCAAGCTATTAGGAGTGATAGAGCTCTCAGATCTAGAAGCAGCAAGTGGCTTAAGTCCTAGGAAGCTTCTAGTATTTGCCAAGAGGACGGAGTTATTTTATAACTTTATGATTTTTCCGGTCAATTTATTTTTGTAGATTTTTGTTGGTAATAGGCTTTTTTGACCAATCGTTTCTTAATTGCAAATAAAGATATTTATTTCAATTTTTCCATCTAACGTTTCGCTAGACTTCCTAGCATCATCAGAGGTGATCTAATTTATTAACAACAATAAAGATAAAAATATTCACATTAATTTATGGTATAAAGATTACATTAATTTATATATATATAAATTTACTTTATATATGTAACGAGAACAACACTAAAATTGATTTACATACGTACAAACATAGACAACACTTACGTAATATATTTGTTATTTAAATATTAAAACTAAAAGCATTAGTACCATTTAACATTGGTATCATTGTCATACTGATTCTTAACTATAAACATAAAAGGTAAACAGCTGCTATATTTTGTGTGTCCTCTTTCTTGTTTATCGTATTTGCCCGTTTTTCCAATATTCTCAGACTTTACAATGTATATCTGGCTCTCCCGTGTTTGTTCCTATCTATTATTTTTGTATTAGCCAGATCAGCTGAGCGTCCACTTGTTGTGATATGCTGCGCTAAGGCGGTGGTGGTTTTTTGGTTTTGTATATCAGTTTCGTGCTCTTTCAGTCGGATTCCCAGTGCACGTTTGGTAGTCCCTATATATACCCTGCTGCAGCTTTCATTTTCTTTACCTTTACACGTTATTTCATATACCACATTGTTTTGTTCTAATTTTTCGGTTGGGTTTTTTGTGTTAGTAAATATACTTGCTAGTGTATAGTTTGATTTATATGATCAAGATATGTTTTGTTTGTCGTGGAATATAGTTTTGGTGAGGTTTTGGGTAAGTTTAGGTACATAGGTTATACTGAAGTATTGTTTTGACTTATTTTCCTTATGTGCCGTTGTGTTGTTTTGTGCGTTATTTATTTCTCTTATTATTTGTTCTATTAGATTTTTAATTAGGGTGTGTGGGTAGCTATTGCTTTTAAGCATTTTATCAATTTTTTGCAAGTTTGTGTTCCAGTATTGCTTGTCACTTATAGTTAGTACTTTCTTTATCAAATTTTTCGCCGTTTTTATTTTGTATTTCATTGGCTGGGACGAATGAAAATTTATCAATCTGCCGGAGGATAAAGGCTTTGCGTACCACTCAAATGAGAGGCTTCCATTATTTATATTTTTATATATTCTTACGTCCAAGTATAGTATGCTGTCATCTCTCTCCATTTCAATCGTAAACTGAATTTTGTTGTGATATTTGTTAAGTGTTTCTAATATTAAATCCACGTCCTTACGTTTTACAATCGCCAGAATGTCGTCCACATATTTTACTAAAACTTTTATGTCGATGTCATGTTTTTGTTTCAGCTCCTTTAGAGTTTTGTCAATAAGGTCATCTAGAATTATATCCGCTATTGTAGGTGAGAGTGGATTTGCCCATTGGCATACCAAAAGTTTGAGCGTATATGTCGTTGTCATAAATAAAATAATTATTATCGAGTAAACAAAATCTTAAAATTTCTTGGAATTTGCATTTGGGTATATTTGTTAAAGAGTTGATTTTATCAAATTTTTCCATTATTATCCGTATGGCGAGATTGGTGGGGATGTTCGTGAATAGTGACACGACGTCGAAAGATACAAGAGCTTTTTCTTTGTCGATTATCATATTTTGTAGTCTCTCTTTCAGCCTAAACATATTTTTAATGTTGTACTCTTCTGAGGTTATATTCTTTATTATGTCTCATATATGTTTCGATAGCTGGTAGCATGGTACATTCACGGATGATGCAATTGGGCGTAAGGGTGTATTGGGCTTGTGTATTTTTGGTAACCCGTAAAGTTTTGGTGCAATCGCTGCCGAGCATGTTAACTTGTGTTTTTCTTTAATGTTTTTGTATTTTTGTTTGTATAGATCGTTGACTATTCTGTTGTTTTTCTTTTGTAGTTGTATTGTTGTTAATAAATTAGATCACCTCTGATGATGCTAGGAAGTTATTTTATAACACAGGTACTGGTTTTTGATAGGGTTTTTCAGTTTGGTCGTTAAAACAAAGTTCTGGTAACACTACGGACTCAATCAGTCTATGTGAGGTCCTCATGGACCGGCCAGTTCAACGTAACCTAACCTTGGTCTCTTAAAATAAAAAATAAATGTAAGGCGCGATAACCTCCGAAGAGATCTAAGGCCGAGCTTCTCTTCCAATTTGCGTCGTGCTCCTCTTGATTTTCCCTACAAATTGGCCGGACGGGACCTACATGTTTTATGCCGACTCCGAACGGCATCTGCAAAGCAGATGAGTTTTCACTGAGAGCTTTTCCTGGCAGAAATACACCCGGAGTGCTGGCCAAACACTGCCGAGGGGCGACCCCGCTTAGAAAAATTTTCTTCTAATTGAAAAATCTTATTTCTAAAATGTTGATGTTGCTTTGCCGGGAGTTGAACCCAGGGCATACGGTGTGATAGGCGGAGCACGCTACCATCACACCACGGTGGCCGCCAACCTTGGTCTCTTAAGCTCAACCTTTCCAGCCAAATCAAAAAACGAGACCGTATCTAATTACACCATATTTAATTCTAATTTAATACGGGTTAATTAAATTTATTAAACTTGCTTTTTTTTAAATACGAGGGTTGTGCTAGCTTAAACTTAAGCCCAATCAAAAAAAGAAAACTTATTTATTAAATGATATCCGGTCAATTATGTTGTTGTTGTTGTTGTAGCAATACTCGCCCCACCTAATAGCCGCGACCGATCACAAATTGTCATCAATATCCTCTAACGGGAGTCCAAGGAAACTTGCCGTTTCAACAGGGGTGGACCATAAGGAAAGGGGTGCTAGAGGCGTTGGTTCCACATTACAATTAAAGAGATGGTTGGTGTCATGTGGGGACACATTGCAAGCAGGGCATACATTTTGTATGTCGGGGTTGATTCTGGATAGGTAAGAGTTTAACCTGTTGTGTATGCAAATGCAAATTTACTAACAACAATGAATTTTTATTCTCAGTGTAAAACTAACTTTATTAATTGATATATTTGACGTTGTAATTTTTGTAAATATGGCAATGCTGAATTATGCCATCAGAAATAAAATGTCATTAGGTTTAGAGCAATAAAAGCGTGCATATCTCAACGGCTACCGAAGTGTGTGAGTATAACCTAATAATAAACTTAACATCTGGCGACGAGAAAAAATACAGATATGGCTGAGGAATTTTACAAAAAATTGTTGGAGGAGCAACGTACCTTCACATTGAATGTGCTAAAAGAGCAGAAGGCGTGGATGGACAGCTTTGCAAAGAGGTCTCCAGGCCAAGATACCACTCTCGTTCCAGCTTTTGCACAATTTAACAACCAACAGCAGAAATGGGACTCATATTTGGAGCAATTGAAGCAACATTTCTCTGCTTACGCGGTAATTGACGCCAACAAGCAGAAATCATTTTTCTTATCTTGGTTGGGCAATGACGCTTACGAAACTCTCAAAAAGCTGGTCGGTGTGGACGAGTTACAAAAACAAACATTTAGTGAGCTCTCAGCAAAACTAACAGAGTTTTATAAAGAAAAAGTCCATGTAGTTGCAGCTCGTTATGAATTTCATAAAGCTGAAATGGGTAGTCGTACATATAAAGAATGGATTGCCGAACTACGAAGCATAGCCCGGCAATGTGATTTTGTGTGCAAAAAAGAAAATTGTCTACATGATTTCTCCGATGACATGATCAGGGACAAATTAATTTTGAAGTCACCGCATGACGCAGTTCGTACAGCTGCATTACAAAAGCCGCAGTCAACGTTGGCAGAAGTGCAGCTAATCGCCGAGTCATATGAAACAACAACTAAAACTGTGAGTACAATCAAAGACAAAACGGACACTGCAAATGCAATAGACAGCAACGGAGTTTATTCGATGACAACAAAAAACACAGAAAAATCAAATATGCGTAACAAAAACAAAAAATCTAATAAAAAACTGAAATACCGTTCATGCACAGGTTGTGGAGTCTCACATAATCGTGATGACTGCAAATTTAAAAACGCTGTTTGCAGAGGGTGCGGTAAAACAGGTCATATCATAGCTGTGTGTTTATCGAATGAAAAAAAGAACGAACAAAAGCAGAACAAAGTTACCAAAAACAACAAAAGTGAGAAAGGTGACAAAATAGAATATATTTCAACGGCATTTTCGGTAGCTAGCCCAGCAAGCAACAAAAGTAAGAAACGTTTTGTGCAAGTTTTGGTTAACGGCAAAACGATTGAGTTTCAGATGGATTCTGGTGCAGAAGTCTCAGTAATAACACTAGACACTTACGAAATGTTAAATAAACCGCCAATAAAACAATGTTCGCGTGCACTATACGGGTACGGTCATACGCAAATCGAAACTTTGGGAGAAATCTCTGCAAAAATTCGATACGGGTCAGTAGAAAAAATACTGCCTTTAGTAGTTTCTAATGTGCGCGGTTCTAGCAATTTATTTGGGGTAGATTTATTCGAAGAATTGGGCTTCAAAATTGTGCAAGTTGATATCTTGGCTGTCAGGTCGGTCGAAAAGTTGCAAACACTTCTGACTACCTTCGCGGAGGTGTTTACACCAGCACTTGGTACAATGAATTCAGTCAAAGCTTCGATTAAACTTAAGCAAAACGCAGTGCCTAATTTCAGTAAGAGCAGGCCCATTCCTTTTGCACAGCTGCCAAAATTTAAAGAGGAAGCTCAACGGTTATCACAAGCAGGTATTTGGCAACAAATTACCTTCAGCGACTGGGCATCTCCTATTGTGTTAGCAACAAAACCAGACGGATCGATACGCATCTGCGGAGATTTTAAAAAAGGGGTGAACCAGCAGATTGATGTAGATCAATATCCTTTACCTACTAGAGAGTGCCTGATGCATACCATTCGACATGGCAAATATTTTTCTAAGATTGACTTGCGTGATGCATACCTGCAAATGGAGCTCGACGAAGATTCGAAAAAAATTCTGGTGGTCAACACACCGCTTGGGTTATTTCAGTACCAGCGATTACCGTATGGAGTGGCAAGCGCCCCAGCCATGTTTCAGAAACATCTAGAACAGCTATTGTGTGGAGTTGATGGATGCGCAAATTACATAGATGACATTATCATCGCCGGTGCAAACGAACAAGAACACCTTGAGCGCTTAGCCAAAGTGCTTCAGATACTCAAAGCTGCGGGTATCAAATGCAAGAAAGAGAAATGCGAGTTTCTCAAAACTAAATTAACATACTTGGGTCGTGAAATAAGCGCAGATGGCATTTTGCCTGACGAATCAGGTATTCAAGCAGTGAAGAACTTGCGACGGCCAACAAACTTGAAAGAGCTTGAGGCATTTATGGGCAAAATAAATTATTACCATAATTTCATACCAAACTACTCTCAACTTGCAGCACCTATTAACAGATTGAGGCGAAAAAATGTGACGTTCCAGTGGAAGTCCGAACAAGAAAAGGCGTTCAACATGCTCAAGGGGCATATAGTTAAGGCTACGATGCTAACCCATTTTCGAGAAGACTTACCAATAGTTGTTGCTACGGACGCATCATCGTATGGAGTTGGAGCCGTGCTTTCGCACATCCATCCAGATGGTACGGAGCAACCGATCGCTTTTGCCTCGAAGACCCTAAACCGTCATCAAGAAAACTATAGCCAAATTGAAAAGGAGGGTTTGGCAATAATATTCGGAGTGAAAAAATTTCATCAGTTTTTATACGGGCACAAGTTTACACTTATTACGGATCACAAACCATTAGTCAGTATATTTAGCCCAGATAAAAACCTTCCAACAATGACGGCACAACGTATACAGCGGTGGGCTATTACGCTCATGGGGTACCAATTTGAAATTAAGTATCGCAAAACAACCGATCATGCAAATGCAGACGCTTTATCGAGATTACCATCGGGTCCTGACGAAGACTTCGACAATGGCGAAATTAATCAAGTTGCTACTATTGAAACTCCAATTAATGCTGAGCTCATTCGCGCAAGCACCAAAAGTGACCCAATACTGCAGAGAGTTAAACAATACATTCAGAACGGGTGGCCTGAGAAGTTGAATCCGAACGACGAGGATCTTCGGCCTTATTTTGCTCGTAAGTGGTCATTAATTGTTCAAAATCATTTCGTTTTATTACAGACTGACGTCACACGGGTAATCATTCCACACTCATTGCGTGAACAAGTTTTACGGCATCTACATGACGGACATTGGGGTGTGGTCAAAATGAAGCAACTGGCACGACAACACTGTTGGTGGGCCGGTATCGACAGGGACATCGAGAGGTTAGCAGCTGGATGTGAAAACTGCAAACTAGCTGGTCCAAGTGATAGGCGGCAATATTCTAGCTGGCCGGAACCTCAAGCACCTTGGCAAAGGGTCCACATTGACTTTGCTGGTCCAATTTTTGGTTCCATGTGGCTTCTGTGCATAGACTCGTTCTCGCAATTTCCGTTTGTTTGCAAGCTCGCAAATACTTCGACAGAATCGACGATTTTCGCATTAACTACTATTTTTGCTGCTGAAGGCTTGCCGGAGACTATTGTAAGTGACAATGGCCCACAACTTACAGCCGAAGCTTTCAAAACGTTCTGTGCTCAAAACGCTATAAAGCACATCACGATCGCACCGTTTCATCCACCCTCCAATGGGCTGGCTGAACGATTTGTACGTACCTTCAAAACTTCTGTAAAAAAGAATTTAGATGACGGATTGCAAGTAAGCGAAGCCGTACTAAAATTTCTTACGTCGTATCGTACTATGCCGAATGCAAAGGGCGTATCACCAGCACATCTTTTACATGGTCGTCCTGCACGTACTGTCCTTTCGCAGATGTTTTCAGTGAAAAATGACAAAAAAGATTTTGAAGAAACTACAACCAAATTTTCTCCTAAGGAAAGTGTTTACATCCGTAACTATGGTCGTGGAGAAAAATGGTTAAAAGGGTTCGTAGACAGGCGCCTGGGAAAAGTGATGTACGTAGTAAAAACTAGTATGGGCTACTATAAACGACACCAAAATCAAATGAAAATTCGACATGTGAACAACGAAACAGCAGTTGATGATAAAAGAGGAGAAACTGATCCAGTTACCAACTTATTGCTACCAGATACTACGGCGAATGCAGATAATGAGCATTCTCAAGAACAGTCAACAAGCCCAAAAGAAGTTCGTCGAAGCAGCCGTATGCGCAAATCGGTACACCGCTATCAAGCAGAAGATTTTCGCAATTAAAGCGGGGGATGGTGTTGTGTATGCAAATGCAAATTTACTAACAACAATGAATTTTTATTCTCAGTGTAAAACTAACTTTATTAATTGATATATTTGACGTTGTAATTTTTGTAAATATGGCAATGCTGAATTATGCCATCAGAAATAAAATGTCATTAGGTTTAGAGCAATAAAAGCGTGCATATCTCAACGGCTACCGAAGTGTGTGAGTATAACCTAATAATAAACTTAACATAACCTGTTACAGTATCCAGAACGAAGTTGAGCAAGAGTGACACGCGTTTCCCTGGGGAGTATGCGTTCCTCTTCTGCGAGTTCTGGATATTTTTCTTCAAGTACTGGATTCACCGGGCAATTCCCGACATAAAGGTCCGACGCCTGTCTTTGGAGTTCACCAAGGACCTGCTTGTGTTTTTCCGCTTCGTACGGCTGGGTTCTCAGGTGCCGTATTTCCTCAAAATGCTTACGGAGATGACTCCTTAGGCCCCTAGGCGGTGCTGGTTCGTCAATCAGATGTCTGTTGGGATGCCCAGGTTTCTGGGTATTCAACAGAAACTGTTTGGTCAGCATCTCATTTCTCTCCCTGATGGGGAGTATTCTCGCCTCATTATGCAGATGGTGTTCTGGGGACATAAGAAGACAGCCCGTGGCGATTCTGAGAGCAGTATTTTGGCAGGCCTGTAGTTTCTTCCAGTGGGTGGTTTTTAGGCTTGGCGACCATATGGGTGACGCGTAGCACGTAATCGGCTGGCTAATTGCTTTGTATGTGGTCAAGAGCGTTTCTTTATCTTTTCCCCAGGTACTGCCAGCAAGGGATTTGAGGATTTTATTACGGCTCTGAATTCTTGGAACAATTGCGGTTGCGTGCGCACCAAAATGTAGATCCTGATCAAACGTCACACCCAAGATTGTGGGGTGTAGGACAGTCGGTAGCGTAGTGCCATCGACGTGGATGTTCAATATGGTCGACATTTGGGGCGTCCATGTTGTAAATAAGGTCGCGGAAGATTTAGTCGGTGACAATGCCAGGTTTCGCGAGGCGAAAAAACTGGAGAGATCAGGGAGATAGCCGTTTATTTTATTGCATAGGCCATCAATCTCTGGGCTTGTACCTGTGGCCATTATTGTGCAGGCATCGGCGTAGGAAACGATTGTGACTCCTTCCGGTGGTGAAGGTAGATTAGATATGTAGAAATTAAACGAAAGTGGGGATAGGACACCACCCTGTGGCACCCCTTGTTTAATTCCCCTTGGTTTTGATGTTTCGTTTCTGAATTGCACAGATGCCTGCCGACCACCCAGATAATTTGCGGTCCACCTTTTAAGACATGGGGGAAGGGTGGACCCTTCCAGGTCCTGCAGTAACGAGCCATGGTTGACCGTATCAAAAGCTTTTGATAGGTCTAACGCTACGAGTACTGTTCTATGGTGGGGATATTGATTCAAACCGCAATTTATCTGGGTGCTAATGACATTTAGCGCGGAGGTAGTGCTATGGAGTTTTCTGAAGCCATGCTGATGAGGGGCTAGCTGCAAATGTGCTTGGAAATAAGGGAGCAAAATGGCTTCAAGCGTCTTTGCCACTGGCGATAGGAGAGATATCGGACGATATGACTCGCCTACGTTAGCTGGTTTCCCAGGCTTTAGTAGCGGGACCACCTTGGTTATTTTCCATTTCTCGGGTATGACAAAGGTGGAAAGAGACAGGTTGAAGACATGCGCTAAGTATTTGAAACCCTCTTTCCCTAGGTTTTTAAGCATCGGCATGGCTATGCCGTCTGGGCCCACTGCTTTGGATGGTTTAGCGCGACCAATGGCGTCCTCAACCTCTCTAGCGGTGATGGTAATTGGTGACGCGCTGAGTTTGTGTTTATGTGCGTGTCTATTGGCTCTCCGTCTATCTTTGTCGGCCGTAGGATGCATTATATATTGTCGGCAGAAAGCGCTCGCGCATTTTTTCGCATCCGACAGCACCTTATCGCCAAAGGCGATGGAAACTTTGTCTTTGTGCTTAGTCGGATTCGATAGGGACTTTACGGTGGACCAAAGTTTACCTACACCGGTAGAGAGGTTACAACCTCTTAGGTGCTCTTCCCATTTCGCCCGCTTGTGTTCGTCCACAAGCACTCTGATGCGTTGGTTTATATCCCTTATTTGGGGGTCGCCTGGATCAAGCTGTCTTATAAGGTCGCGTTCCCTCGCTAAGCTCGCGGCCTCCGCCGGGAAGTGGGCCGGATTTCGGGAATTCTCCCGGCGGGAATGAAATGTGCCGAGGCGGATTCAATGACCTTACGGAAGGCACGCTCCCCTTGGCGGGCATCAGTCGGGATAGGGAGGGCAGCAAAGCTGCTGTCTGTTGCAGATTTATATTCTTCCCACTTTCCTTTTTTGAAGTTTATGAAAGAGCGTTTTTCGGTGACGATGAAGTCGGCGGTACGCTCGAACGAAATAAGTATGGGCAGGTGGTCGGATGCCAATGTTACCATCGGCTGCCAGTTGACGCAGTTTACGAGTTCTGCGCTTACGATTGAGACATCTGGCGAGCTATGACAGCTTCCTACCATACGTGTGGGGGCGTCTCCGTTTATTGTGCAGAACGCCGTTTTGTCTATTTGATCCGCCAACATCTCACCCCTACTGTCCGCCCGCAAGTTTGAATGCCATAGGTCGTGATGGGCATTGAAATCGCCTAAGATAATGCGATTGTTGCCAGTGAGTAAGGCCTCGATATTAGGGCGGTATCCACTGGGGCAACAGGTGACAGGAGGGATGTAGATGTTGATGATTTCTAGATTTGCATCGCCTGACCGGACAGATAGGCCTTGACGTTCTAAGACATTGTCACTGCGGTCGATGCCAGGATCAAATATATGATATTGCACAGAGTGGTGTATAATAAACGCGAGGACGCCTCCATTTCCGCTCTCGCGGTCTTTCCTGTGGAAATTATAACCAGAGCAGGTCTGCAATGCAGATCTTGCCGTGAGTTTAGTCTCTTGAATCGCAGCAATGCGGATGTTGTGCCGCTTCATGAAATCGACTATCTCCGTAATCTTCCCAGTTAGTCCATTACAGTTGAACTGCAGAATTCTGAAGTGCATGAGGGGTGACGCCGCCACTCTAGGGGTAAGTGAGGGGTGACTACGCCTAGGTTGTGGAAGGCCAGGACGCAATTGCTGTTGTGGCCTTGGGGCTGGGCGCCCTTGGGCAAGCATTGGGGTACCCGGATGATTTGGGTTTGCGACCTGGCAACATGGCGCGATGAAACCCGTCGGGAGGTTGCCGTCGCGGAGACCAGAACATCTAGGAAAGTGGCACCACCCAAGGCAGGAGCTGCATTGAGCGGATGTCGCAAACCTATATATTCTGTGCTGGCAGACGGTGCAAACGGAGGCAGGGACTAAGAGTCTGTTTCCCTGACCTGCACGATTGCTGCCAGAAAAGAGGGGGGGGGGGGGAAGAAGACGGGGCAGGGGCTGATGCTCAGCATTGCTACCAGCTCTACTACGAAGGTAGTAGTTATGAGTGGTATCAGCTGTTTGAGTTGTTGGCGCCGTGGGGCGCGAGCAGCAGCGGGTACTTGTTGTGGCTTGCTGAGCAGCGAAGCTGCTGGAAGGTAGTGGGGATACGCTTAGGCGTAGACTACGGGACGCCCTTGGGCGTGAGCAGCAAGGAGCCACAAAAGATTTATAAAAGTTACGTGGACGTCGGGTTTTGGGATCAAGCCCAGAACAACCTGTCCGATGCAACCATCCCTTGCACGAGACACACTGAACAGAGTATGACCGTCCTAAAAAGATTCTTTTCTGGCAAATGCAGCAAAACCATTTCTCATGACCGGGGTCAGGAGACGGACCCGGATTGGGTTCGATACCTTCCCGGAGTAAGAGAATATGTAGCAGTCCTGCTGCAAGGAGCTGCTGGGAGGATGACAATTTGTGGGAGGGACGAAACAAATTAAATGGGGTCACACTGAAATGACAGTCCTTGGTCGGGAAAAATCCCGAGTCGCTCCGGTACATAGAACCGACTGCCTTGGGAAGCGCGGTCAATTATGTCGTTTGCCGCAGTAGAAATAGGCTTTTTGACCATTATTTGCTTAGTGCAAAGTTAAATAAAACTCCCCTATTTCGGCTTAACGCTTCGCTAAGCACCTTAACCTCTTCAGGAGCGAAGCCGAATTTATTTAGCCATTTTTATCACAAACAACAACAATGTACATAAAAGAATTTATTGAAAGAAATTTGGGTTAAAAATAATCAAAAGACATGCATATGTAAATGTATGTATCCCTGGATTACATCGAAGGCGTCACAAACTACACAATTTTATTATAAAGTAACTAAGTTATGCATAACAATTATAAATATAAAAGTGGTACTAGTTATATGTAGTACACTTGTCATTCAACCGAACTTTGATCATCAAACATAATTGGTATGTTTTGTTTACATATGTCGTGTGTATGAAAGTGTGTGTTTAAGTGAATACCTACGAATATGAAAATATAAACAAAACCTTATAAACATAAAAGATATGCGGCGGAGATGTCAGCTGTGTCTTGCTTTCTATTGACAGTTCTCTCTCTATTTTGCATAATTCTTAAGCTTTCTTTGTATCTCACTTTTTCCCGATTAACATAATGAATATTGTTGTGTTGTGAAAGTGGATAGGGCTTTTTGTTTTAGTGAAAATACTTTGTAGAATCCAATTTGATTTGTCAGCCAAGCATGTGTCACTTTTGTTGTATGGTATATAATAGCCGAAGTTCTCAGTCTATTTTGGTATGTAAGTCACACCGAAGAACTTCATCGGTTGGCTTACAGTGTTTTTTGTTGAGAATCTGCTACTTGTCTTCCAACCTTTGATTCGGGGGACGGTATAATGGTATGAAGATGATAGCGTGCAACAACATCGCGAGCTTGCGGTGGCTGGAGGAAGTGCTTCCAAACCTCCAAAGGCAAGGCACGAACGCGCGGTTTGAGGTGGTGGATTAAGCGCAAATTCCCACGGTACCAAAAGTTAAGGTATGGATACCATGCGTGATGAAGTCAGAGGATACACTGCGACTTCTGCAGAATCAGAATCCGAACATACCGACACAGGATTGGAAGGTACTTACTGTATCTCGGCCTACCGAGGAAGGTCAGTTCTACATCTTCCAAATAAACAAGCAGGCGGAGGATATTTTGTACACGCAGCTTGGCAAAATGTCCTTTGGCACTGGCAAAATTTACATGCGACTCAGGAAATGAGGATAAAAATCCCAACACGCTAGAGGTGGGCGAAGTCGAAAAGGACCTCAAAAGCCTAAGGGAAAAAAGACAGGTGGAGGTCCCCGATGTCACCACGAAGGTGTTAGTAGAGGACCAACCACCAAATGGTGCTGTCACTCCAACAGAGGAACACCCGGCACAACAGCTACGAGAGGCTGAAGAGGACCTCGAATACTCTAAACCAAAAGGGCAAGAGGAGGACGACGACGTCACAACGAAGGTGCTAGAGGGGGACAAACAGCCCAATGGTGCTGCGAGTCCTACAGATAAACCTCCAACACAGTAAAGTGGCGTCGAGCGAACTCTTCCTAACACTTGAGGGAGGTTCGTTTGACATGACGCTGATCCAGCAGCCGTGGCTCTCATCGGGAGGAAAAGTTTCTGGACTGAGCGCGCGCAGATTTGGCGTTTACTACGCGCAAACGGAAGGACGGGTGCGAGCTGCAGTAATGGTAAGGAAACAGCTGCATTAATATATGCTGCCTAATTACACCACTGAGGACCTCGTAGCGGTGGCCGTTGAGCAAAAGAATAAGCAGGCATTTATCTTGGCTTCCTGCTACATGGCCCATGCTGCGGAGGTTCCAAAAATGGAGTGCAAAAGGTAGTACAGGAGAAAGGGAGCAAAAGGCGGTTGGTCATATGCGCAGAGGCAAATACGTACCACTATGCGTGGGAGGAGCAGATACGAACGATAGAGGCGAATCTCTATTTTGTTACATCCTGCAAAACAATTTGCAGATAGCCAACAGGGGAAATGTCGCTACATACATTGGTCCAACATCCAGAAATGTTCTGGATATTACATTGAGCTCCGAGCGTGATATATCAAGTTATGATTGGATGGTTCTTGATAGACCATCCTTCTCCGACCATGCGTATATCAGCTTCAGCATCCCCCTAAATTGGGTAGAGAAGGTAGGCCCAAGATCAACGAACTGGACTAAATTCCAGAAACTGGTAGAAACAAAACTGGGACAAGCCAAAGAGGTTGCCAATGTGGAGGAACTGGAGGAGTCGAATGAATTCCTAACGAGGATGTTTATGACTGCGTATAACAAAGCTTGCCCTCTAAGAAGATTCAGAGGAAAAGCAAAGCCGCCATGGTGGAGAAATGAGCTGAATCTTCTAAGAAGACAGGTAAAAGAAATGTTTAAGCTCGCAAAGACCGCGGAAAGCGAAGCGTGTCTGGATGAGTACAGGGATCTACTGAGGATCTACAAGCGTAAAATTTCCAGGGCGAAGAGACTCTCATGGAAAAGTTTCTGTACGGACATAGAGTGCTCCAGCGAAACAGCACAGTTGAGAAAATTCCTAGCAAGGGGAAATATAGTCCAGGGACTAATAAAGAAAGAGAACAGGGAATGGTCACGTAATAGTGGAGAATCCCTTGAGGTGCTTCTCGATACACATTTTCCATCGGAAGATGGTTTAGAAGAGCCAGCAGGTAGCACTCACACTTTGATCACGGAGCGGGTAGTGTCGGGCTTGGTGACCGTTACCAAGATCGAATGGGCAGTGAAGACGTTTCCTAAGTTTAAATCGCCGGGCCCAGATGGTATATTCCCGGCCATGCTACAAGTTTCAAGTAGGGCGGTCGTGGAATGACTTAAAATAATATTCTGCGGGTGCATAAGACTGAATCATGAACCGCACTCTTGGAGAACTGCTCGGTAGCCTTCCTACCAAGGGCGGGGAAGATCGGTTACGTGTATCCCAAAGATTATTATTATTATTATTATAATATTAATATAATCCCCACTTTTGTTTAATTTCTGCATATCTAAGCTACCTTCACCGCCAGAAGGAGTCACTATCGTTTCATACGCCGATGACTGCGCAATAATGGCCACAGGCCCAGGCCCACAGATCGATGAGCTCTGCAACAGAATAAACAGCTATCTCCCTGATTTTTCCACTTTTTTCGCCTCGCGAAACCTGGCATTATCACCGACAAAATCATCCGCGGCCCTATTTGCAACTTGGACGTCCCAAATGTCGACCATTTTGAACATCCCCGTCGATGGCACTACGCTACCGAATGTCCTAAACCCCAACATCTTGGGTGTGACGTTTGATCAGGATCTACATTTTGGTGAGTACGCAGCCGCAATTGTTCCGAAAATCCAGAGCCGTAATAAAATCCTCAAATCCCTTGCTGGAAGTACCTGGGGAAAAGATAAAGAAACGCTAATTACTACATAAAAGCAATTGGCCAGCCGTTTACGTGCTACGCGTCACCCATATAGTTGCCAAGCCTAAAGACTACCCACTGGAAGAAGCTACAGGCCTGCCAAAATACTGCTCTCAGAATCGCCACGGGCTGTCTTCTTAGGTCCCCAGAACACCATCTACGTAATAAGGCGAGAATACTCCCCATCAGCGAGAGAAATGAGATGCTAACCAAACAGTTCCTGTTGAATACCTAGAAACCTGGGCATCCAAACAGACATCTGATTGATGAGCCAACACTAGGGGCTTAAGGAGAAACCGCCGTACGCATTTTGAGGAAACACGGCACCTGAGAACCCAGCCGTATGAAGCGAAAAAACACAAGCAGGTCCTTGGTGAACTCCATAAACAGGCGTCGGACCTTTATGCCGGGAATTACCCGGTGAATCCAGTACTCAAAGAAAAGTACCCAAAACTTGTGGCAGAGGAACGCATACTCCCCAGGAAAACGCGTGTCACTCTTGCTCAACCTAGTTCTGGATACTGTAACAGGTTAAACTCGTACCTATCCAGAATCAACCCCGACATACAAAATGTCACCCCAGCGGGTTAGGGGGTCAGAATATTCCCGCGGTAGGTATGCCTGTCGTAAGAGACGACTGAAATACCAGATTCAAAAGGCTGTGTAGCGCAACCCTTCAGGTTGCCAGCGCAATATATAGCTTCTCCAAACCCAATTGTCAACCTCACCTATCCGCGGCGAATCCTGTTTAACTAACAGAGGAGGCTCCGGCGACCCCAAGCTCCTCATGGAACTTGGGGGTGGGGAGGGAGGGTATGGCCTGAAGGTTTAATGTGGCCACATAAATCGTTCCCGAAATGGTCGGGCTAGCACCTTAATGGTACTGTGGTAGCGGATCTGTATCCGGCAAAGGACCATTACATCGATAACACTCCCCAAAGCCTTCGGGGAGCAACCTTATCGCTACAACAACAACAACAACAACAACATACAAAATGTATGCCCCGCTTGCAATGTGTCCCCACATGACACCAACCATCTCTTTAGTTGTAATGTGGAACCAACGCTTCTAACACACCTTTCATTATGGTCCACCCCTGTCGAAACAGCAAGTTTCCTTGGACTCCCGTTAGACTATACTGATGACAATTTGTGATCGATCGCAGCTATTAGGTAGGGCGAAATATTGCTACAACAACAACAACAACACTGCTAAGACGCGTCCAAAAATATCGAAAGAGGTGTCAAAAGACGCATATAAATCTCGACAACAATAATACGAAATCTTTATAAAAAAATAAAAAAAAAATGTAAGGCGCGATAACCTCCGAAGAGATCTAAGGCACGCCTGTCGTTAGAGGCGACTAAAATACCAGATTCAAGGGGCTATGTAGCGTAACCCCTCAGGTTGCCAGCGCAACATATAGCTTCTCCAAACCCAATTGTCAACCTCACCCACCCGCGGCGAATCTTGTTTCACTAACAGACGAGGCTCTGGCGACCACAAGCTCCTCATGGAACTTGGGGTGGGGAGGGAGGGGATGGCCTGAAGGTTTAATGTGGCCACATAAATCGTTCCCGAGATGGTCGGGCTAGCACCTTTATGGTGCTATGGCACCGGAGCGTAACGGATGTGTATCCGGCAAAGGGCCATCACATCGATAACACTCCCCAAAGCCTTCGGGGAGCAACCTTATCGCTACAACAACAGATCTACAGTCGAGCTTCTCTTCTAATTTGCGTAGTGTTCCTTGTTGTTGTTGTTGTAGCGGTGCTTCGCCCCACCTAATAACTGCGACCGATCACAAATTGAGAAAATCAGAGGACAGTCGGTAGCATAGTGCCATCGACGTGGATGTTCAAAGTGGTCGACATTTGGGACGTCCACGTTGTAAATAAGGTCGCGGAGGATTTAGTCGGTGATAACGCCAGGTTTCGCGAGGCGAAAAAACTGGAGAGATCAGGTAGGTTGCCGTTTATTCTGTTGCAAAGCTCATCGGTCTATGGCCTGAGCCTGTGGCCATTATTGTGCAGTCATCGGCGTAGGAAACGATAGTAACCCCTTCTGGTGGCGAAGGTACCTTTGATATGTAGAAGTTAAACAAAAGTGGGGATAGGACACAACCTTGTGGCACCCGTTGTTTAATTATTCTTGGTTTAGATGATTCTTTTATAATTTGCACCGATGCCTGCCGACCACCCAAATACTTTGCGGTCCACCTTTTAAGACATGGGGGAAGGGTAGACCCTTCTAGGTCTTGCAGTAACGTGCCATGGTTGACCGTATCAAAAGCTTTTGATAGGTCTAGCGCAACGAGTACTGTTCTATGGTGGGGGTTTTGATTTAAACCGCAATTTATCTGGGTGCCAATGGCATTTAACGCGGTGATGGTGCTATGGAGTTTTCTAAAGCCATGCTGATGACAGGCTAGCTACAAATTTGCTTTGAAGTAGGGGAGCAAAATGGCTTCAAGCGTCTTGGCTACTGGCGATAGGAGAGATATCGGGCGATAAGGCTCTTCTATGTTAGCTGGTTTCCCAGGCTTTAGTAGCATGATCACCTTGGCCATTTTCCATTTTTCGGAAATGACAAAGGTGGAAAGAGACAGGTTGAAGACATGTGCTAAATATTTGAAACCCTCTTTCCCTAGGCTTTTAAGCATCGGCATGGCTATGCCGTCTGGGCCCACTGCTTTGGAAGGTTTAGCATGACCGATGGCGTCCTCAACCTCTTTGGTGGTGAAGGTAATTGGAGACGCGCTGAATTTATGTTTAACCCTTTTGGACCGGCATTCAGCCTGTTAAGTAAATATAATTTAATTAGTTTCAAGTAATTAAGATACAGATAATTAGACTATTTGCATTTAAAAATTTTAAATTTTTGTGATTTGGCTGGAGGGGGGGGGGGGGGCTGGTACAACATTGTACTATTGTGTGGTACAACATTTGTACCAGCAGTTCTCAGCGAACAAATAATAATAAAACATTTTCATATTGATGGATAATCATTTATTGAAAAAAATAAAAATAAAAGTTTTACAAAAAAGTATATTACTTCCAAGAAAAATGTTTAAAAAGTAAACACACAATTTTTAAATTTCGAAAATTATGTATGAATCTAATTTATTTTTGAGTATATTTCGCGAAGCACATCTTGCAAAGTGATATATCACATTGCTGTCAAATTTGTCTCGTTCTGGTTTGTGTTTTGCCCTGCGCACACTTTACGCAACGTCTTCGAGTCTCAATAGGAATTGGCAAAAGCAAGGATACGTTGCCCAGCTCCCTTTTTTCGTTGAGACAAACGGCTTGGTGATTGGGATCTGCGTACGGCTGCAGTTTGATATTAATGACCAGATGTGCTGACCCTGAACAAAGACCCATTTCTTTCCCATTTTTCGTTTATTGGTGGTAAATTTTTTCTATTTTTCTTTAATTGTACTAACTAAAGCTTTAACCACACGTTCGCCTAAAGTTCCATCGTATTGATTTTGTTCTCTTCTGTTGTATATATTGAAATCATATATGTATCCCGTCTCAGATTCACATCGCAGCCACATTTTCATTCCACGTTTTACTGATTTGAGTGGCATATATTGTTTTAAGGATGATCTTTCTTTAAACTTTGCCATTGATTCATCTCTTGTCAGCCCAACCTTATCCTGCCTGTATTTTTGAAGTGAACTTTTCAAATACTCCAGAACATCGTCGATGTAATAAGTTTTACTGCAATCATGTAGCCCATAAATTAAACAGCCATGTTCGTCCGATTTCACTTAACAACTGAACTTTATTGCATTCTGTTTTTGTTGTTGTAGCGATAAGGTTGCTTCCCGAAGGCTTTTGGGAGTGTTATCGATGTGATGGTCCTTTGCCGGATACAGATCCGGTACGCTCCGGTACCACAGCACCATTAAGGTGCTAGCCCGTCCAAATCGGGAACGATTTATGTGGCCACATTAAACCTTCAGGCCATTCCTCCCCAACCCCAAATTCCATGAGAAGCTTAGGGTCGCCAGAGCCTCGTATGTTAGTGAAACAGGATTCGCCACGGATAGGTGAGGTTGACAATTGGGTTTGGAGAAGCTATATATTGCGCTGGCAACCTGAAGGGTTGCGCTACACAGCCCCTTGAATCTGGTATTTTAGTGGCCTCTTACGACAGGCATACCTACTGCATTCTATTTTCTTGAAGCTTCTCTGATATATCAGTACGCATACATTTTTAACAAAGCACTCGCTATATGTTTGCACATGCGTAAGAACGAATAGTATCTATTATTTAAGAGACGTGATGAACCATACATTTACATATGCGTTAGAGTGAATTACTTTACAATAGTTACAAAGTTATTAAGAGTAAAAGAGACAATAAATAATAAGCTTGAGCTAACGACTATAATTTAAATTAACACCGCCCAGCAAAAACTGCCTAACGCATTCACGTATACAAATGCAAAATCTTCAGCTGTCATCTCCTCTACAACAAAAACAAGTTTGTTCTGGCTATGGCG
Organism: Eurosta solidaginis; assembly: GCF_040869045.1. Taxonomy (NCBI): domain Eukaryota; kingdom Metazoa; phylum Arthropoda; class Insecta; order Diptera; family Tephritidae; genus Eurosta; species Eurosta solidaginis. The sequence goes on from NC_090322.1 coordinate 86,656,137, forward strand.
GAACTATACCAGGTGGTACAACGGTGACCACTGATTTGTCTTTTTTTAATGTGATTTGCTACATCAACTTCCGGCGCATTACGATTTTGACATTAGTCCATCGATTTACAAAAACAAAGTACGTGGAACTTTTATGTATGTTTGTAGCTATGTCACCATGCTACCACCTTGTATGGTTCCGCCATGGTTCTGGCTGAATGTCAGAGAGGGAAGAGGATATATCATTTTTGCATTATTGTCTATTTTATGCATTCCCACTCATTTGTTTTGCTTTCTTGACAGATTGCACGCGTAAAAAAATATTAATAGTATGTAAATTTAATTAATTTAATGCTGAAACTTCAATTGAATTAAAAAAGAAAAGATGCCACCGCTTCTAATAGTAGAAACTCCCTTTCTGGAGTTATACTAAATAAAATTAATGCTTACTCTACCAAGGGATCGTCTAGTAAAATGCAGATGCAATTGGCAGTGCTGGGTCTGTAGCAGCAACTGGAGCCCACAAATGCCACGAATTCCCAGAATCTTCTGATCAAGAAAACCAACAATGACCGAATAAAATGCGTAAGTTGCTGTTGAACGGAGGTATGTATTAGTAGATATACAATATACGAACGAAAATTTTAATGCACGCTTAATATCATGAGAAAAGAACGATAGGGCTTCGTCTCAACCATATGATTGAAATGACCAACATACACAGCAATACCGTCAACAACAACAGCAACAATTGCAACATCAACAAAATCAACGTTGGAATCGTTTATCCAATTATCAGCAACAACAACAAAATAACGATTCCGGACCATTTTCAAGTGTTGCTTCCAATCAACAACCGCAACGTACATAAATTCAAAAAAGAGGTAGTACTACGTAAATCGCGTGAAACTTTTCAAGATATTGGTGGTATGGAGAAAACTTCAAAAGTACTTTGCGAATTATTAATACATATAAAAGCACCAGATATATATTTTGCTTTGGGTTTAATGCCACCTCGTGGTTTATTATTACACGGACCGCCTGGATCTGGAAAAACGTTACTTGCGCATGCAATTGCTGGCGTATATATACATGCAATTTATAAACGTAAACCTTTATTTTATATATACTATATATTTTTCTTTACAGCAATTAAATTTGCCATTAATAGATGTTGCTGCTACAGAATTAATAGCTGGCGTGTTGGATGAATCTGAAGAACGTATACGCGATGTATTCGAGCAAGCGCCAATTTATGCACCTAGCGTTTTATTTAATGATGAAATTGATGCTATATCATCGAATCGTTCGCTGGCACAAAAAGATATGGAACGTATAGTTGTTTCACAATTGTATTTCAATAATGTATTCCAAATTTTTAAATATTCATTTTAATAAAAATTTTATAAAAAAAAAAATTAAGTGTTATTTTTTTCGTTATAGATGCGTTAGGACTATGGGATAAGTATAACAGCTATATAATTTGTTAATTACTTCATTATATATGCATTAGGAATATCAGATAAATACAACAGCTAGATAATATGTTATTTATGCCATAACGCTAACGCATAGCTTTATGACATTCGTTGCTGTATAAATCATGTTATATATGGCATATGAACAGCATATTGAAAAGAGAAAAAATATATGAAAGCTTAGTACCAGAATTTAGTGAACGTAAAAGAGAAGGCTGCTCACATGTATAGAAAAATATACGTGAGGATTTGTCACTCTGTCTTAACAAACTAATGTAAACTTTTTCAATTACTCACGCATAGTTTTTGTAGCACTACGGATAATTTAATGCATTATCTAACAAGTAGCGTTCTAACTGGGTGTGGTACCACTTATTTATATACGTATGGCATATACATGCTTCGCACGTACATGGATTGGCTATCTACAATATATACATACATGGGCTAACTTGCTAAAATTCGGCCATTCTGACCATTAGATCCCCTGATCTTGAGTGTTTTTTAAGTTTGTTCTTTTATTAAGCCATGGTCGTATATTTGTAACAGCCCATACTTCTTTATAAGGTGTCCTGGACCGTTGGAAACCTTCCACATCCTCTATAACGTATCGGTAATTACGTAAAACTTTTGAAATCTTATAGGGTCCTCTAAATTTAGGAATTAACTTTCTACTTACACCCGCAGTTGAATCAAAATTTTTAACCAAAACAATCTCCTTCTTTGTACTGGTTCGCAACCCGCCGTTTACTGTTAACGTACGTATTATTATAAGATTGTGATCGCTTTTCGTTTTCTGTAGCTTGTGCTCTAATCTCTCTATGACTTTGTTGGACGGCTTTGGCCCCTTTTTCTATCAGTTCTTCACTAAACAGATCTACGACTTTACCTCGCTCACTCGTTTTACTCTTAATTTTAGGTTCATCGGAGCGTTTAGTATTATCATAGTACTTCCTAAAAATTTCGTATAGCTTACTTGTGTGATAAAAATTTAATTTAGAACTAACGTTTAAATTGGCCTCTCGTTATATTCATTATTAATTAATAAAAGTTGTTTGGTAAAATCTTGTTCGTCTTTCTCATCAACTTTACAACTTGAATCATTAATTACTTCAATTACTGTGTCATCATAACACTCGTTTTGTTTTAATCTTGAAGCATCATTTTTACTATATGAAGTTTTGTCTTTTTTATTAGTATCAGAAATTATTTTGTAGTCGCTTTCCATGCAACTTGATTTACATTGGTTCATTGACGATATATTTTCTTCAACTTCACCCTCTCTTACTAATTTAAAAATTCTAAAAAATCTCTACCCAACACAGCCTTATAATGCATGGTACTGTCATCAGCTATTATAAAATTTATTTCGAAAAATTTGCCATTTATTTTAACGTAACACAACAACTTTCCATAAGTTAAAATTTTTTCGTTATTTAAACAAAAGTATGAATTATTCAAATTTAATATATTGTTCACGTCCACTTTTCCGCTGACACAGGTCCGCTTTATAAAGCTGATTGGGCTTCCAGTATCAATAACCATTCTAATGAAAACGAAATATTTTTATAACTTTTAATGGCAAAATGAAACAATCTTACATAGTCATCCACCAAATGTACACCTATCTTTTTGTTACAAGCTGCTGCCCGATGGTCTCTGCTACTGCACACGTAGCATGCTCCTAACTCTCTTTTTGGTTTCAGACATTTAGCTGCCAATTGCCCACATATCTTGCAATTGTAGCACTTTAGTTCACGTAAGCCATCTGGTGCTGTTGATGTGGTTGCTGCCGCTTTAATATCCACATTGGAAAGGCCTTTATAAGTTGAGCCTTCGTGGTGTAGCTTTGCAAGTATGCTTGTGTTCTTAAACGGTAGTCGGTTATACCTTCTATTGCATACTCGACGATTTCTTCCTCTTCAAGCGGGTTTGCCAACATTATTGTGTCATTTAAGTAATGTGCGAACTTTTCTCCTGCTTTCCACTTTCTTGCCTCCAATTTTCGGCGTAATATGATTCGTTTTTCTTCTTGTAAATTATCTACAGGCTCCGATAGAAAGTTAGCTTTGCTTTGTAGCCAATTTACAGCTTTGTCCTTTAGCTTGCTTAGCAATAGCACATGCTGCTCAGTTTGTTTAATATTGTATACATTTACAATGTTTTTAAATTGTGCTACCCACGCTCCGAAGTTTGGACCACCCTCATAATCGCGCAACAAATTTTTAGCATGTCTATTGCAATTTTTTCCTGCGTTCCAGGTGCGTTAGTAATTGTTCCAATATCACGTAGCAGCAAGTTCTCCCTTTCTCGTAAATGCTTTTCACGCGCAGCAAGTCTGCTTCTCGCTTTAGCATTTCGAACTCAAATACATTAACGGCTGTTTCTTCGTGTTGCCGCTCTGTTTGCTTCTCGCTTGCTTCGTGGTGCCGCTCGCCACTTGAGGTTCTGGAGTTGTTTCGTCTTCTTCTCGTTCGTTAGCTTCGTCGTTATTTATAGCGTATGTTTCGTTGTGTGTGTCGTCGAATTCTATTGTTGGACATTCTCCTCACTTGTCTGCCGGCACATTAATGAGACGTATAATGAGTGTACTTGTGTTGCGGCTTGACTGCAACTGCAAACTACGTAGGCAAGCACGTAGCTGTAGAACACTATAAGTTGAAAAATCCTGATCTGCCATGTTTTTACATTGCTTTTCTAATTTATTTCGAACACTCTTTTTTATAGCTTTACTATTTCAATTGTCTTTTATAATTGCTTAGCTTCAATTCAGTATCATACGCCAATTATTTTCCACACAGCTTTACTACCATGATTCAATTACTAGAAGTTCGTTCTTCAATGACGGCAGAGCTTTGACACTACCAAATTGAAAAATCTGGACGGGTTGCTTTTACGAAGTGAGGAAAACGGGGAATAATTCAATCCCCTTTAGCGAAAATTGTAGTAGAAAAGTACCTTTAGTAGTATATTCGTAGTGATAATACATTTGTAAATGCCAACAGGTCTTGGAGGGAATAATTCATTGTCTACTAAATATTTCGTGAATTTATAAAGAGCTATGTAGGTTTAGAATTTTATTCAAAAATACACTATCAAAATTTGTTTCAAAAACTCCCTATATGAGCATAAGTTCAATGCATTTTGACATAAGAGGGAGTTAATGAAAAGCATTCTGAGGCGTTCTTCAATCTAATTCTAATATAGGGCGTTTCTGTGACAAATCATGAAATGGGAAGTTTTTGAAAAATATTTTGAGATAGGATGATATTGAAAAGGCAGCCGACATGGTCTGCCAAAAAAAATGTAAAAGAAAATGGCTTATTGTCTTCGAACTTTATATTCCGGTCTTGACTTTGACAAAAGAGTTCAGCTTTTATGCGGTACTGCTACACAGGGAGTATTCACTTTTTATTCTGAAATTTCGGAAAGCTCCTTTACGTTGAGTATTCATGGAAGTCTTCCGTTAATTGAGAATATTCGGAACACGTTCGTTTCATACTACCTCACGAGGTCCGAATATATCAAATAAGTATATACTACATAATATTCCAAATATAAACCGATTCACCAAATTCTTAAATGGGGACGAATTTTCCGAACATACGGAATGAATAAGTTAACATGTTCAATGAGTACATTTCGTTATGGCATCTCCGATATTTACTAATTACATTTAACGTAAATCGATTTACTAATCGAGTTTTTGACGTTGAACGTCTGGAGGTCGTAGAAGGAGCCGCAAAATTTAGTTGACTGATTAGGTCAGGGGAGTAAATCACTCCAATGATGAGCTTGTGAATGACGCTAAGTAATATTCTACGATTATCTAGAGATGGCAAATTAATTAGAAGAAGCCTATTCCTGTATGGTGGAAGATGAGTACTTGATTCCCAGTTGAGACCTCGTAATGCAAAAATTAAAAACCGTCTCTGGACCGACTCAATCCGATCAATATGGACTTGATAGATTGGAGACCAAACACATGAACAGTATTGGAGAATAGGACGTACCAGCGAGGTATAAAGGATCTTTGTGAAATAAGGGTCATCAAACTCTTTAGCCCAACGTTTTATAAAACCTAATACACCAGTTGCTTTGTTTATAGTGGTTGAAATATGTGTGGTAAAATTTAATTTCGGATCAAAAATAACACCTAGACCAGTTACAACAGATATCCGCTCCAGAGGGTTGCCGTTAAGTATATAAGATGACAGGACCGGCTTCACATGGTGAAAAGTCATTTGCTTACATTTAGAGCAGTTCAAAAAAAGTAAATTTGCAGTACACAAGCTTTGAAATGAGTCAAGATCGGCCTGAAGCTGATTAAAACAGAACAAGTTTGAAGGCAGATATGTATAACAAAGTTCTACATCATCTGCGTACATAAAAGCTCTAGAATGTAAGATAACGTTTGGTAAGTCGTTAATGAACAGGGTAAAAAGTAATCGACCCAAATGGCTACCCTGGAGCACGCCAGAAGTTACACCAAACGACTTTTAAAGATTGTTGTTGAAGAAAACTCGCTGAGTCCAATTTTCAAGATAACTTGAAATCCAACCTAATAAAGGCGCTGGAAAGCCCAGAAGATCAAGTTTGTGAATTAAGAGCTCGTGATTAACCGAGTCAAATGCTTTACTAAAGTCGGTGTAAATTACATCTGTTTGTTTGCAATCTAAAAAACCATTCCTAACAAAAGACGTAAATTCAAGCAAGTTGGTAGTTGTTGATCTCCGATGCACAAAACCATGTTGACAAGGTGATATTAAAGAGCTTCACATGTATTGGAGCTGGTAGGTAATTATCTGCTCAAAAGTTTTAGGGATAGCTGAGAGCTTAGCTATGCCTCTGTAGTTCTCAATATTAGACCTACTACCTTTTTTATGCAAAGGTATAATAAACGATTGTTTCCAAATAGATGGGAATGATCCGGATTCCAGAGACAGTTTAAATAATTTAAAGATAGTCTCAGCTAAGCTGGCAGCACAGTACTTAAGTACACAACTAGGAACACCATCTGGACCCGGTGAAGATATCGGTTTCAATGCAAGAAGATTATTAAGAACAGTATCCTTATCAATAAATGGGTTTAAAATATTATTAGAACTTTCCAAGCAATATCGATTAACATTAGACTGGACACATTGGGATGAATAGGTTGATTTAAAGAATTCAGCAAATAAATCTGCGATTTCGTGATCAGAATTTGCGTTTTTGGACCCATAAATAAAAGTAGAGGGGAAACCAGAAGTTTTCCTTTTGGAATTAACAAATCTGTAGAAACGTTTCGGATTATTAGTAAATTGGAATTTGCAGCATGATAAGTAACCTTTATAACACTGCTGTTTAAGACGATGAAAATTGGAGCGCGCCACTAAATATTTAGAAAAATCAATAGCTTTACCAGATCTTTTTAAACGCTTATAGAGTCTAGATTTAATATTATCAAGTCTTAATAGTTGCCTTGAGAACCAAGGTGGTTTACCCGTGGTGGTACTAGAATAACGAATAGGGACACAGCTTTCAAAGAAAGCATCAAGAGAGCTATAAAACAAGAAAGTCGATGTTTCAACGTCTGTACACGCGTAAAAACTCGACCAGTCATGGTCAGAAATCAATTTATTGAGCTTACTAAAATTCGTCTTTGAAAAACATCTCGAACAGGGTCGGGAATTCGGCTTAGAAACATCGAGCATTACTGGTTGAGCAACATCCAGTACTATCTCAAGCGTAGGATGAAGAGGGTCTTCAGGAAGGGATAATGGGGGAGTTCGGGTTAGAGTAATACCCGCAGAGTCATCTGTAAACACTAAGTCTAAGATTTTCCTTTTAGAATTTAAAATATTAATTTGGAGAAGAGATGTTTCTAGCAGGCTATTTAAAAACTCGTGCTGAGTAGTGGGAGTCATAAAATTTGAGTCGATGGTATTGATCCAATTTACTGATGATAAATTGAAATCACCAAGAACTGCTAGGCGGTTTTTGTCTCGCAATTGCGAGTACAAACTACAAATAACAGTACTATGACATGTATAAACGTGTATATCCGATCGTGGCGATATATACGAGCAGCAGATAAAAAGGCTAAAATTGTGCAAGGCAAGCTTTACTGCCATGAATTCAATGTCATTTGTGGTGTCCAATAGCAGCAACTCAGATGGAAGCGTCGAGTCAACAGCAATAAGGACACCACCCGCTCTAGATTCACGATCACGTCGATAAACTACATATTTACGTGAAAAGAGTTCAGAGTTAAAATTATCAGCTTTTAACCAGGTTTCAGTAAAAGCTATAACTTGAGAAGTAAAAATAAAACTATTCGGGAAAAACGTTCTTAATTTCGATCTTATGCCGCGAACATTTTGGTAGGTGATAGGTATTTTTTCACTGTTTCCGCAGAAATTTTTGAGTTTTTTGAACTTCCTGCGGCGTTAGGTTTTTTTGTAAACAAATGCACAACTCAATGTTTCGACCAGAATATATGTTCAAGAACTCCATCAAAACAAGCGTCTGGCACTGATATTTTAAACGATGAAATATCACTATCATAACTAAAATTAAATTTATACTCGCCCTATTTTAATAGATTGTGAAAGGTCTAGCTTACCTTCTATATACTTAATAATATCATTTTCCGTAAGCGAAGAATGAAGACGAGATACAAAAATGGCGGCACGGCAGTCACCTGCCTCGGTTGCGCCTTGTCAACATTAGGCAAAGGCGGAGGTAGAATCACCACCTGTGTTTGTGGAACTGGAAGCAGCATTGTCATTAATGGTTGTAATATCATTAACAGCAGTAATTTCAACATGAGTTTTAGCAGCAACATTTAATGTTGCATTATCGTGAGAAATCTTGTTTACAGCCAAGGGTGTAGGTTTAGCATTCGTGTTGACTTTACCAGCGGCTATGTGTTTAGCAGCAGCGTGGGCATTTGCAGTTTAATTGGCAATGTATTTAGCATTAAAGTTAACAGAAATGTTATTAGCAGTCGAATAGTTAGCAGTATCAGCAGCATTGGCAAAAATTTCATTACAAATTTACTGATTTACAAAATTTTTCTTTAAACTTATTAATATTTTCACAGCCTTTTATCTCATTTGGTAATTCATTATACATTGTATAGCCTATGTATTCTAAAGTCTTCTTAGCGAACTCAGTTCTTACCATAGGCAGTCTTATATTTTTACTACTTATAGCTTCGTAGTCGTGAATCTCATGATTAAAATGCATTTTATTTAATGATTTGGGAAAAATTTAAACAACGTGACATCAGGACGGACAAGGTGACAGCTGTTCCGATTATACCTTGTAAATCTCTTCAAAGCCTTTTCTGCCGGGAGTGGGAGTCGAACCCGCACTCCTACGATAGTTCAAATGGTTACAAACGCATTCAGCTACGTCATGCCTTAGTTGTTGTATAGTTTTTCCCAATTGCCTTCTTTCGCATATATTATCTTCCACACATCACATACTTCGTATGTAGTTATGTGTTGAAGTTATGCATGTTTGTAAAGCGGTTTCATAGAAACTTGGTTTTTTTATTGCTGTTTTTGTTCTATTTATAGAACTACAACGAATTAACCAAATGTTGTCTATTTATATGAATTAATCGGGGATTGTCCGTATTGCTTCAAATGTATGAACATTTATTTAAAGCAATTTTTAATTTTATAATTTATTTAATAATTTGGGAAAAATTTAAACAACGTGACATCAGGACGGGCAAGGCGACAGCTGTTTCGATTATACCTTGTAAATCTCTTCAAAGCCTTTTCTCCCGGGAGTGGGAGTCGAACCCGCACTCCTACGATAGTTGAAATGGTTACAAACGCATTCAGCTACGTCATGCCTTAGTTGTTGTAAAGTTTTTCCCAATTGCCTTCTTTCGCATATATTATCTTCCACACGTCACATACTTCGTATGTAGTTATGTGTTGAAGTTATGCATGTTTGTAAGGCGGTTTCATAGAAACTTGGTTTTTTTTGCTGTTTTTGTTCTATTTATAGAACTACAACGAATTAACCAAATGTTGTCTCTTTATATGAATTAATCGGGGATTGCCCGTATTGCTTTAAATGTATGAACATTTAAATTAATTATAAAATTAAAAATTGCTTGAAATAAATGTTCATACATTTAAAGCAATACGGGCAATCCCCGATTAATTCATATAAAGAGACAACATTTGGTTAATTCGTTGTAGTTCTATAAATAGAACAAAAACAGCAATAAAAAACCAAGTTTCTATGAAACCGCCTTACAAACATGCATAACTTCAACACATAACTACATACGAAGTATGCGATGTGTGGAAGATAATATATGCGAAAGAAGGCAATTGTGAAAAACTTTACAACAACTAAGGCATGACGTCGCTGACCGAGTTTTTAACCATTTCAACTATCGTAGGAGTGCGGGTTCGAATCCCACTTCCGGGAGAAAAGGCTTTGAAGAGATTTACAAGGTATAATCGAAACAGCTGTCGCCTTGTCCGTCCTGATGTCACGTTTAAATTTTTCCCAAATTATTAAATAAATTATAAAATTAAAAATTTCTTGAAATAAATGTTCATACATTTAAAGCAATACGGGCAATCCCCGATTAATTCATATAAAGGTCTAAAAAGTTTCAATGAACTGCCTATAGATATAAAAAGTTGTAATGAAATCGGGGCTTTTAAAGCAAAACTTTATGAATATTGTAAAACCTTAGCAATAAGATAGTAAATTGTAATATAATTTAATTTATGAATTAGGCTTTTTTGCCGTAATAAATAAATGAAATGAAATGAAATGAAAAAAATAAAATGAATTTTCTGGCACAGATACTTTGGAAGTATTCCTAAATTCGCATGATGAATGAATTTCAATGTAAAGTAACTTATGGACTGTTTTATACTAAGCCAATTTAACATATTTAACATTGTACTTCTAAGTGTCGAATTCGAGCATTTTAAAATTAATCGCATTGCCTTGTTTTGCTGTATTTGAAGTTGCTTTATTTGTGTTGTATCATTTGCTAATAGTAGAATTGTAGGACAGTTGATAAAATGTGATTCAATGATGGATCTGTATACTAATATTATATAACGTTGTTTTAAACCTGATTTAATATCGGTAATGTATATTGTAAACAATATTGGTGCCAGTACTGAGCCTTGTGGTAGGCCAATGTTTACATCAACAACCGATGAAATTGAATTTCCAACTATCGTTCTTTGCTTCCTGTTACTCAAGTAACTTCGAAACAAAGGTCTGCTTTGAGTACTAATAAAATTAGCGCACTTAGTCATGAGCTAAAAAATTGTGTCTAAATGTGTACAGGCAAATACTATGTGTGACTAGCACATAAAATAGAAAATATATACGAGTGCCCGGCAACACATATGTCCCATACATATATGACATTGTTGAGTATAAACTGAAATCATAGTCGCTTTAACTCAGTAGCATGTTGGTTTCGTGCATAGTACAGGTATACAAGTATGATATGTATGAAAAGGAAACAATTCCTTTCTCTTTCTAACCCACTGCAGTTTGACATTTCGGTCAGTGTCAAACTATTGTGGAACTCAGTGGAACCTGCGTGGAACATGCGTTTGACAGTGAACGAAGTGTCAAAATTACCGGTGTTGCTGTCGTGGAAAGCGACGCAGGGAAACAAAAAAAGGAGCGGAATATCAGATATGGGTTGCTGTGATGGTAAATTTTTTTGAACGAATTTAGTATGAAAATGTAGTTCACCTATATTGTCCTACAGAAAATTACACAAAAGTGTTGAATTGGGGTATCTGAGGACGCGTAGTTATTCCAGAATTAAGAATACAAACACGTGTGCTAAGTTTTTCTAACCGTTCAAAAGTTCTCCGCGAAAAGCAGTTTGAAACCAAGGTCGACTGCAATAACCCATCCAAAAATGTGGAAAGAGAAATGAAAAGACGCGTTTTGTCCTATTATCAATAGTCCAAAGGCGAAAAAGTATTCGAAATTTTGGAAGCGAGGCAAAAACGCGTTTAGTAATACCTCCCCCGACGGTTTTGGTCGTGTTTTAACAATCGTTCCCGGTAATAAAGAATCACAATTTGTTAATTAAAAATTGTCCAAAACATATGGATTTTAAAGAGAGATGTAATCAAGTGCTCCTTTGAAAGTATATAAGGATATTTCTTTGTAATTTTACAATAAAAATTTTACGCAGTTTTCGTTAGCAGCTCCTGCACTTTTCTTGGACCTAAGAAGTACGACAGTGCCAAATAGCATTCCCAAAAAAAAACGAACAAGAGCAAGCATTTTATCAGGTGAGCGTGGCTGTGTATGTGCGTGCTGCTACATATCCTACTTGTAGACATGTACGATGGTTTCGTGTGTAATACACTGTATACTTCGTTTATTATCGGTTTTTCTTTAGCGCTTTATTCAGTTTAGTTTCGTGTACATCGCTGTGTTGCTAGCGTCAGAAGACTGATATGACTATATTCATTTTATTGTACTGTTAGTCATACTGATTCAAATTAGTGTTTCGTATAACACAGTTGACTTTCTTGCTCAATAAGACAATTGAGTACTGAACTGCTTCGTGGCTTATGAGCGGTTATTCATTTTAGGAACATGACTATGTAAATGTGTTTTAGTGGATATAAGTGCTTGATATTCTTTGTTTGTGTACGCACTAATACTAATTTTTTGGTTATTCCACTAATAACTTTAAAACATATATGAATTGCAGCTCACTGTTCGGAACCATTCCAACGCTTTTCTCCTTTTACCAATTTTAAACATGACATCAAACAGAATATCTCTATCAATTGTTTCGAAAGCCCGTTTTAAGTCTAGGAAGACCGATAACACAACTTTTTTGTCACTAATATCCTCTTTCCATTCTGCAATTACCATATTCAGCGCTGCTTCACAAGAATGACTTTTCCTAAACCCAGATTGCTCAGGTATAATTACATCATGTTTTTCTAAGTATGATACTAGTTGATTTTTAACCACTGTTTCTATTATTTGTTTATCTGCAGGTAACGTATTGACTGGACGTAGCTCCTCCGGCTTTACTGTATTTTTAACTTTTTCCACAGGAATTATTGTAGATATTTTCCAGAAATTAAAAACAATGCTGTTATTCAATGAATCGTTTATGATTTCTTTGTAAAAGTGAGCAGGTCATGGCATCTTTAAATACACCTTCCGACAAAAGCTTTTTCGCCATATTTGTTTTTAAATTTCTTAGTGATATTTATTATATCATCTAATACTATGTCTGTGAATTCAAACGCTTCTATTTGGTTATTTACGCTTATTTCGGCAGCATAAGGAATTATTTCAATGCTTTCATTAATTTCGACTATGCTCTTAACAAAGAAATTTTTCGTGGCATTGGCTTTATCACATTCCTTCTCAATGCATTCATCATTAATTATTAATTTGGTTATATGTTTTTTGTTGTCAGTCATCTCTGCGAGATCCTTCAAACATCCGTTTTATGTGTCCATGATTATCGAGCACCCTATCTTCCATATCTTTCTTCTTTTTATACTTGGTAGTTTTTTTTATATGTTCTCTTAGCTGTATTATAATCATCCCAGTATCCTGTGTTTTAGCAATATTATAAGAGTCGAATTTTACTTTGTGCAATATTCGCAGCTCGCGGTCATACCACTTATTTCTTAGCTGTATTTTTATTCTTTTCTCATACGTCAATGCTTGCATGTCTTCAGCCAGTATTATACAAAGAGCTTAAATCGCTTGCTCGCAGCAGACTTACCAGATTTTCCGCACTATAGAACTCCCAGCTAGTTACGGTGTCAAATTTTCTCATTTTGACAAATTTTGTTGTTGGTATCTTGAAATGTATTGTCTTCTGATCTGAAATTCTATGATCACTCAAATTTTCAGTTAGTATTTGGTCGTTATTACTAAACAGTAAATCAATTTTTGTAGCTGAGTACTCTGTTATTCTCGTATTGAAGGTGATCCTCTGCAACATAGCCATTTCTGCAATAAACTTGCTAGCTGATTTGAATATGTTGACGATACATTCATATTTATGTTGAAATCTCCCATCATTATATTATTTTCTGATTCCTTTACATATTCAGTGATGTCGTTGAGATATAAAATAAAGTCGGCATCACTGCTGCTGGGTGAGTGATAGAGTACACCTATTTGCCATTTTAATGCACATTTCTTGATTTTTATGATAACACACCATACATTCATATTGATGGATTTATTGCACACAATCCTAAATTGTACTGATTCGTGGACATATATTAGAACACCACCAGTATGTCTACTGTGGGAGTCGCACGGGATGAGATTATAGGTCGGAATATTTAGTTCAGAATCCATAATTAGATCTGTTGTACATGTTTCCGCACACAGCACAATGCTTGGTTTATTTATTTTAACAAGATGTTCTAATTCTAGTTTATTTGCTGTAATACTACTAATATTAAGACATATACATTCCATGTTGTGTATTTTGTTATCGAAATGTGTGTGAGTTTTTGACTTAGTGTTTACAATTGCCTTCGTTGGTTGCTAGTATTCAATCTTCCTCTTCTTTGACGTTAGCTTTTGTTGATAATCAGGACACATTTTATCCAGAGAATCATGATTTCCATCTAGTCCCAATTTAATTCTTTATTTGCTCTGATACAATTAATGCATTTGTTTATTACTTCTTTATTGCTCAAAGCATATTTGTGTTTTCCCAAGCATTTTGTACATACTTCTTTTTCTTTGCACTCGCTTGCTTTATGATTAAAGCCTTTGCATTTGAAGCAACACAGAACTCGCACTGCATCATAGACTTTACAACGTTCCCATCCTACATTGAGCCTTTCTCCGGCTAGTATAGTCGCAAAGACATCAGCCTCGACTTCCATTACAGCGTTATAGTAAGTTGTATCTTTTTTCTTCACTCCGAATTGCTTCACGATTTTAAAATTTGCTACGGCAAGACAATTATTTTGTCGTTTGAGTTTCTGTGTAAGCTCTTCGTCATCATATTTGAAGTTTATGCCAGTCACCATAATTGTCGGCTTCAATTTTGTAGGAGTTTTCACCTCGTAATTATTTCCGATATTGTTTTCGATATCATTTTTTATTTTCTCCCTTTCTTGAATTCTTGCACTCTCAACAATTACAACTTCGCTTTGTCTTGCTACTATATTTGTAATTTGTGGCTCTTTAGGGTCGACTTTCGAATTTAGGTCACTTTTGGTTATTTTAACATCTTGCTTAGTATTTGGCTTAACTATTAAAGGGACTTCTTTTCGAATTTCTGGCAACGCTTCTTTCTTGGATTTCGACCTTTTATTGCTGCTACATATGATTGCTTCGCTTCGACATTGACGTTTCTGTTTAGTTCTGTACACATTTTTTTATTCTACTTACTAATTGCATCTATCATTTTTTTATTGTCATCTTTACTGTTTTTCAACTCATCGCATTTGAAGCCTACTGCTATTTCGCGTATTTTGTTTACTTCCTGTATACTTCTTTCATACAACTCCCGAGCTTTCTGCATAGCCTGAATTCTTGCACTGAATGCAATTTCCACTTTCAGCACTTGTTTTATTTCACGCTCATTTTTTTTAAGCGCGTTATCAAACTCACTTCTATACTCAGCTAGATGTTGACCATTTTGTTTTACCACCAATTACATGTCTTTTACGATGTCATCCACATTCCGCACGTATTGCACACAATCGGTGCACATAAACCTCAGCATCTCACATTCTTCAAGCTTATTAACGCTGTATTGATCCAGACCAGAACATTTTGTTGTTATATGGTAATATTTACTACAAACACCTCCACATCTAATTTGTGTTACTTCTCCACGTATTGTGCTTTTGCACTTTTCGCATTTGTTTTCCATTTTACTGTCAACATGAACGACAACGAATTTGTAAAATGCTATTCAGAGCTTTTGGTTTAATAAAACTGCTGAAATTTATTGTCCACTTATTAAAGTCACCTTTTTGCGTTATATTATATATTTTTCACAATTTTTAACAACTTTATCTAGTTATAAAGTGACTTTAAATTATGCGCCTATTTTATACCGCTTATCACTTTCGCATTGCTGAATAGACTTGATTGAAGGATGCTTTGACCAATAATGTTTTAAAGTCGGAAGCTTGTTATAAGACATAACGAACATAGAGCCCAGCATAATTTGTGTCAGTGTTTACTAGATTTGATCTTTTTTTTGCGTTTTGAAACTCAGAAATGGTGTCATTTGTACATTGTCCGACATACATGCACAGGCTTCGAGGCTTCTTTTGAAAAATTTTGAAAGGGCAAAGAATTGAGAGGAATTTTCGGTCTTATATTACGTCCACGGTAATCATTTATAACATGTATAGGTATGGAATTTTCTCAAAGAGAAGACCACAACCTAAAGTCTGATGAGATGTAATTCTCATTATCATCTTGTGCTAAATTGGATCCCACAAATTCATTCGGTGCTATAATGCTTTCAACAATCTGATAGCTCACTATTGGACGATGAAGGGTAACCAGATTCTTCGCCATGCGAACCCAATTTTGCCAAATAGTTATCATCATTTCCGTTTAAAAAATCAGTGCCTATATAAGTCAAGCATTTCATCAATCAGCAGCTCGGTAATTTTGTCTGAGCTCAGTTTATTCGACATGGTATATCTTTATAAAAGAAAGACGAGAGAATACTTCTGTTCTGAAGAGAGGTACTATTGGTACGTATATGTACCAGTATAAAATACTACTGGTACTGAAAAGTGTTTATTTTTAAAAAATGAAAGAAGCTAAGACGTTCGCAGTCAAAACATGAATCCTCTTTGTTAAATAATTGCTTTCTCTTTTATAGTAATTTACTTAACCTATACATTCATAATAATCTTAATACTAATAAACTAAAAATATGTACATTGGTAATAGGGTATGCATATACATATGTAAGTTTGCATACAGTCTTTGTATACATGTAGAATTGTATGCATGACTCCATACATGTAGGTTTGTATACATTGTTAGAAACGTCAGCAGATTAATGCAAGTACTTTGGTTAATGTTAGGCATACATGTAAGTTTGTATGCCTGTCTCGCAACCTAAGCAGGTCAATGCGGGAATTTGGTTAGTTCCCATAATTGGTTGTATGTAAATAATAAGCAAAATTTATTAGCTGTGAACGGACACGGGTTTCATATTCGGCATTCCATTGATGTTAGTAAACCGTCTGGGTTAGTTCAATAATTTATGTTGTATAATATTGTAATATGATTGCTATAAAAATATATTTGGCATGGAGGTTCATGATGCGTAATGCCGCAAGTGTATTACATAGATGGGTCTGACGCATAATGCTACACCATCCGCCTTAGAAAAAGAGTGTTATTTAATTGTTTTGTGAACAATTGTATAATACTCTTTGTCCTATTTTTAATGATTTTGGTATTTTACTGTTACTTGATATTGTAGTGATAGAGTTTGTTTGATTTGGTTCTGATTTGCTGACCTTGATATTTTCACATTTTATGCATATCCCCTTTTTTCAAAAATGTTTACATTTTACATATACTTTCTTTGGTTTTTTTTTTGTATAATTTCTTTCTCAAAAAAAAATTTTAAATTTTTACATATAGAGAATTTTTTTTTCTCGTTTTTTTTGAATTTTACTTATTTTATTTATTTTATAAATTTTTTTTTTTTATTTTATTTATTTTAATTTTAGTTATTTTATTTCCGGATTTTAAATGTGTCGACCCATCTAAAATACGCTTGTTTTTAGAAGTTTTTATAAATTAAGTTAACAAAAGATATTTTAAATGGGTTTAAGTCTATTTTTATGGATTATTATTTCCTTTGTTTTGTTTGTACTATCTCTATTTCCTATACTATTAGGTATTAACGTATAATTATTATTTTTGTCTATACTTTTTACGTTATAACATCCTTTGTATTTATTATCTAGCTTATGGCTAGCTTCTTCTCTTACTAATACTAAATCTCCTAATTTTATTTCCTTACTGGTGCTACTTTTGTCGTAAGTGACTTTTTGTTTTTCTTTAGCTTCTTGCACTAATTTTCTAGCTCTTTGTTGTGCTATTTGAAGTCTATATTTAATTTCTTTATCATATGCCTCGTGATTATATACTGGGCTTATTTTATTCTGGTTTAAGAATTCGTACATCGGGGGATTTTTCGCAAATATAAGCTCGTAAGGGCAATAGTTGTGTACGGCCGATGGGGTCGTGTTGTAGCAGTACGCGAAATATTTTAGGTATTCATCCCAATCATCTTTGTGACTGGATATGTAGGAACGTACATATTCATTAAACGTTCTATGACTACGCTCTACCGTGTATTTTGTGATATCGCATATAATGGTAACTGCGTATTCGTTTCCGTTTATTGACCTTGGCAATGGTCCGACCGTATCGATCTGTACTATATCGAATGCTCTCGGAGGTGTCTCTTTTATAGTCATTCGCTCTTTTATATGCTTATTTGTTTTATTCTTCTTGCAGTGGATGCAGTTATTTCCGTATTTCTTTATGTCACCTCGCATATTTTTCCAGCAATAACTTTGTTTGATTTTCTTTATCATGCGGTTTCTTCCTGGGTGGCCACCACTAATAGGATCGTCATGATATTTCTGCAGAATTTTTCTAATTTTCCCGGGACTAGTCACGTACACAACCTCTGGGGTTAGTGCAATTGTTAATTTTTTGAGAACCCTATTTCCTAATTCAGTAGATTTTTCTACTCGAGTATAATTACTTTTAAACAATTTGTCCCCTAAGGACAACTGTATCTTTTCAAGTCCTAAATTGGCAGCTTGTATTTATAGTGCTACAAATTTTCTTTCCCTTTTTGAAATATAATTTTGGGGGATTGAAAACGAGCTTGACATGTCTTTTTACTTCAAATTTATTTAGCGCTACGTATATTTTGGGGTTCTCTGTGTGCCTTTCTACAATTTTAATGTTATTTTTTATATTTTTAGCTGTTGATCTAGTTGTGACTTTCATTATTTTGCATGCTTCCACTGACATTTCTTTTATATTTTTTATGTTAATGCGAAACAATGCGTCCGCGATGTGATTTTCTTTTCCAGCAATGTACTCCACTTCGAAATCGTACTCTTCTAAATCGAGTCTTACTCGTGTTAACTTAGATGAAGGATTCTTCATTGAAAAAAGGTATGTTAAAGGGCGACGGTTGGTTTTAATTTTGAATTTTCTGCCATAAACGTTTGGTCTGAAGAAGGTTATGGCCCAACGGATTGCTGCTAGTTCTTTTTCTATTGTAGCTTTGTTTGTTTCACCTTTTGTGAAAGATCTAGAAGCGTAAGCAATTGGTAACTGTTTGCCATCATGTTCTTGGCTAAGGACTGCTCCGCAATCATACCCACTGGCGTCTGTTGTTATGCAGAATTCTTTATTGAAGTCGGGGTATTGCAAAAGTTTTGGGCTGATTAATGCTTCCTTTAAATAGACAAAAGCTTTTTGACATTATTCTGTCCAGTCGAAGGAAACATTCTTTTTGCAAAGCCTAGTTAATTTTCTTGAGTATTCTGCGAAATTCGGTACAAATCTTCTGTAATAATTGCAGAACGCTACGAATCTTCTAACGTCATCTGCTGTTTTTGGTGTTGGGTAATTTTGAACTGTCTCAAATTTGCTTGGATCGGGTAGTATTCCCTCGCTTGTGCATTTATGTCCTAAATAAGTTACCTCTTCGCTGAAGAATAGGCATTTGTCTGGATGTAATTTTAAGTTGTATTTCCTACAAGTAGCAAAAACATCTCTTAAGTTTTTCAGCATGTGTTTTTCTGAACACCCTAGTACAACCAAATCACCCATATATAGAAAGGCTTGGGATGGTTTGAGGCCTGCAAATGCCAGTGTCATCATTCTTTGGAATGAGTTTGGTGCTACTTTTAATCCCTAGGGTAGTCTTTTAAATCTATATGTACCATTTTCTGCTGTGAAAGAGGTTATATATCTAGAATCTTGGTGTAATTCTATTTGGTGAAAACCTGACATAAGGTCAATGCATGAAAAATATTTTGCTCTTCCAAGTTGGTCTAAAATATCATCAATTCTTGGAAGTGGAAATTTATCCGCTGCTAGTTTTTTGTTTACTTGTCTGTAGTCAACCATATCTTGTTGCCAGCTCTGGGTTTAATCCGTCCGAGATATAGGCTCCCTCCAATGATCTAGTTATCTTTTCTATCTCTTCAGTGTATTGATTTGCAGTTTTGCTACGCTGTTGGATATTCAGGATTTTTGCTGTCAAAACTTCCACTGATTCGCCTTTGATTGCAGTTTTTAATCTTAGTTTTATTTGTGTGATTGTATTCTCATTACTTATGAAGTTTCTTGCCGTGCCTTTTAGCTTAGTCTTTATCATTGTTATAGCTATGGCTTCATGATTATCCTTGATTTGATCGAGGATATCGAGGGCATCTAAGAAACTATGCGAATTTTCAGGTTTGCCGTCAAACTCTGGCAGTACTGATGAGGCGGTTTTGATGAATTCTACTACGGTTTGTGGCATTGTGATATTTATGAGTGGAAATTCTAGTGGTTTGTTTTCTTCTACTGACGAAGTGTGACTCAATGCTGGTGATGGAGTCCGAATTTGGGACAATTCAGTTAGAACTGAATTAAAGTCAACTTGGATTTTTTCTTCTACTGTAGTGGGTATAGTTAATTCTATGTTGTATCTAGCTAAAGAGGATACCAATTTGTCTCGTACGTGGGAGAAGAATTGGTATGCTTCTGCTTGGTGTTCTTTGGTGAGTATATTACTTACCCTATTGATTACCTGTCCTATATTGTTTAGGGCTTCTACGATTGTGTTTAGATGTTTCACTATAGTTTCTGGTTTTATCGTGGTGTTTTTATTTATGCACTTGTATGCTTTTTCTGCCTTAAGTTTTTCTTCAGATAGTGCTTCAAAGATTTGTTCCCATTTGTTCATTTCTCTCTTGGCGGAGCATGAGTGGGGGAAAAAAATTCTAAATTTGGGTTTTTATAAGGGTGACCTAATCATTCCAATTTACTGAGAAAATGTTTACGTTCATTTGATTATTTATTTTTTATTTCTTAATTCTTTAATTTTTTCTTTTAATTTTATTCTATCGTCCTTATTGGTTGTAATGTTTAATAATTTAAAAGTTTCAGCTATTTCCTTCTTTTTTTTTTAAATTGTTTACCCCCCCCGTTTTCTTTTTCTTATTATTGTCGTGGAAGGTATTATAGGAATTTCTTTTATTTAAATTTGATTTTACTTAAATTAACACAAATTTAACCAAAGAACTTTTTCTAGAAGTGGTACGGTTTTGTATCAAAGAAAATAGATATTTTAAGTTTAATAAGAAGGTTTACGAAAAACGTGCGGGAATGCTTATGGGGTCGCCCGCATCGCCGGTTATAGCAGACATCGTAATGGAAGAATTACTATGCAAATTTGAAGAAAAATCACCCCATAAACCGCGCCTTCTCAGTAAATATGTAGACGATATTTTTGCTATTGGGCGATCTGACGCGATAGAGGCCGAACTAAATGCCTACAACAAGTCCATAAAATTTGCAGTAGAAGTTGAGAGTGATGGACAGTGATTGGACACACTCGTTGTAAGAAAAGATAACATCCTTACATTTGATTGGTATAAAAAAGCCCACAGCGTCCGGGAGATTATTGAATTTTTAATCCAAACATGACAAAGCAACAATAGTTAACACGGCAAGAAATTTTATAAGAAGAGTCCTCTCACTCAGTGATGAGATATACCACGCGAAAAATAAAGAAATAATAAGAAATATCCTAGAAAATAATGAACTTCCTACTCATCTAATTAATCGGCACATACGTGATCATTTCGAACAGAGTAAAAACAGAACAATTACGGATGAAAAGATTTATAAATCGGCAATTTTCGTACATGGCCTATCTAACAGAATCAAATATTCAAATCTATACGACAGGGAACAATTTCAAATTGCCTTCAAATATCACAACAATTTGCAACAAATATATAGCAACACGAAGAGTAAGATCGGGAAATACGATAAATCCGACGTTATATACAAAATTAAATGCAACGGTGACGAATCCCAGTTACCTTGCCCTAAGGTATATATTGGGACCACTAAATCCAGACTAAAAACGAGGATTTCCGCGCACAAATCCAATATTAAAAATCGCGATCACTATAATGACAACCAAACAGCTCTTTCCCAGCATTGTAAAACTTTGGGACACTCTCCAGATTTTGATGATGTAAAAATTTTACAACAGGAATCACATTACAATAAACGCTACATTTTAGAGATGTTGTATATTATCGGCACTCACAACGAAAATCGCATGAATTTCAAGTCCGACACTGACGGTGGATTTTCCCAAGCATACAGACAGCTGATAACGCAGAACAGTAACCAGAAATGCTGAGAGTGACATCAATTCGTTTTTTATCCTCATCTTCGCCTTGTATTATACTTATTTATATGGATGATTCTCTTATACATTAGGGTGGGTCGATTTAAAAATCGCTCATTTCTCTGTGAAAATCGTATTCTAGGGATCAAAATAAGAAACATCAGAATTAATTTTAGAGGTATGGTTCCTTCGGCAAGGTTTCTTATTTTGATCCCTAGAATATGATTGTCACAGAGCAATGGGCGATTTTTTTGCGTCCCCACAAATCGACCCGGCCTATTATACATATATATGTACTAGGCCGGGTCGATTTGTGGGAAGGCAAAAAAATCGTATTGCTCTCTGAAAATCATATTCTAGGGATCAAAATAAGAAACTTTGCCGAAGGAACCATACCTCTAAAACGCATTCTGATGCCCCCCCCCCCTTTGGGTCGTATGGAAAAATTTTGAAAAATCCCATTTTGAAATGCCTATGTTTTTTCTTTTTGGAGTTTATTTTTCTCTTTAGAAATTTATTTAGTCAGAACATATGTAAATGAAAAAATTAATTTAACTTAGTAATAGAAAAGAAATTTTAAAAAATTATTAGAAATTAGCGTTTTTACAACCCCCTTTTAAAACCAAGGCATCGCTGTGATGCATTTGTATGTCGTAAACATAGTTGTGTGGGTTTTTTATTCAACCGTTTTAAAAAATGAAGGTATCACTGTGACACAATTGCAGATCGTAAAATTGCTTGTGTTGTTTTTTTTAAGCCACCACAAGATACAGCAGGTAGAATTGAAATTGCCCCTACCCAAAAGTTCGACCCAAAGGGGGGGGGGGGCATCAGAATTCGTTTTAGAGGTATGGTTTATTTTTTGATCCCTAGAATACGATTTTCACAGAGCAATGAGCGATTTTTAAATCGACCCGCCCTAATATGTACATATGGATTTAGCATTTCATGTGTTGTTGCTTGTATCAAATTTTGTTTACCATAGCGGTGTTTCCTTTTGTTTGTTTACCTTTTTTGTGTTCATATTCCTCTGTTCTTAACTTTAAATATTAAGTTAGTCGACTAGGTGACGTCAAGAATGTAGGTATATGATTATATACCTTTGTGCAATTTGGTTTTATGTGTTTATTTATTAATATTAACATTTTTCAGTCCTGAAGATGATTTCAAATTGAAATCGAAATATCGACTTAAATATATCACTAAATATATACAACAAGTGTGTGTATTTTATTTAATGTGTGGCCTAGAGCTCGTTTAAGATTATTAAAATTATTTAAATTAAGTATGGTTTTAAAGTATGATAAATTTTGATTTAAATTTGCTTTATTAGCGTAATGAAATAATAAAAAAAATTTTTTGATTATCTCAAAATGAAATTGGGTACATCCGATTTTATTTATCTAGGCAATGCCCTTATGCGGTTTTTATGTACCGTTTTGTATTTGTATTAATATGGGCCCTGATATATGTTTTTATGTTTTTCACGTGGCTCTTTTTGAGTTAAAACCATATCGTTTATGTTTATTACTATGGGTTGTGCATTTTTGTCGTATGCATCTTTATTTCTTATTTTGTGTTTCTCTACTAACTCTTTAGCCAAGGCGTGGCATTTTTGCATTCGGTATTTTACTTCTTTTGAATAATTTTCGATATTATAAATGGGTTCGACTGTTTCGTTCTTCAGTTCAGATGGCACAATGGCCTTTTAAGTTTATTATCGATTACCGTATTTGGCGTTATGTTATGCCAAAACGTAAAATATTTCAAATATGTACCCCAATCATCAAAGGAATCATTTAAGTACGCACGTAGGTACTCGTTAAAAACTCTATGGCATTGTGAATGATAACAAAGTGTGATATCTTATCTGTCAAATGCCTGACAGGATGTTCAATATGGCTACTTTTTAGCGTTTTGACAGGGTGTTCAATATGGCGGCGCCTATTTTCAGCGGGTGATAGAAAGAGATACAGAATGAGACAGCGATATTCAAATACAAATCAGGTGATCAAATCACTTTGGAATTTTGACGTCTATGCAGAAGATATCACACTTAGTTATCATTCATATTGCTCTATGGTTTCTTTCGACAGTTCCTACGGTTTCATGATGATATGGTGTAGAAAAGTTGTGATCAATATTTAATAAACTAGTTAAATTTGCAAAAATTTCATTTTTGAATTCGGTGCATAAATCCGATTTAATGGATTTCATAGCACCGTATATTAAAATAAAGCCTTCGAATAGTGCTGACGCGATGGTTTTTGCACTTTTATCCGGTATTGATATTGTAACGAATTTACTTGCAAATCCTCTTATTTGCCCTTCTGCTAAGTTCGAATCACTAAATTGTTGAATAAATAACTCCAATATTGAATAATGGAAAAATGGCCTTTATTAAAGCACTTCACAATAACATTTATACTTTGCAACGAATAGCTTGCTTAATAACCAAACTGATTGATAGCTCAAATGAAACTCACTTTCAAAATAATACTGCTATTTCCCGCTAGATAGTGTCTTAATCGAAACTAATTATAGCGCGCTACCGCTGGTGCTTTTATACTCTGTGATTTCCTCGTGGCATCTTCTAGGCGCTTCCAGAATTTGCTTAGTTGCCGTCATATAATTATAACTACAGATGCACATATATAGCTTCTCATATGCGTGTATTTGTGAGCGACACTTCAACAATTACAATTGCATACTTTTGGGAGCATCTCTTCTCTGCTGCGTGTACGTACTTATGTGTAGACATAATGTTTTATTCGTTTATGTAGATACATAATGATTGAGCTATGGATGTGCATGCAAGGCGCGCCTTAGCATCGGCTTAGAGATAGCAGCACCCCTTAGTTTTGCTAATGTTCGTAACACTGCCCTCCACCTAAGTCCGATCGCCCCGATCAGACAAATCTCTCGATCTAAACGTTCTACTTCGTGGTTTCCCAATGGTTTGTACGGGCCTTCCCAACTGCACCGAAATTTGGATGGAACACCTTTCCGCCGGTGAGGGTTGTATAACAGTACCAAATCTCCCGCCAAGAAACCTTTCGAATTATTGTTCTCATGGTACCTGTGTTTCATCGTACTACTCAATACCCTGGTTCGTTCCTTCACACTCCGTTGTTTGGCCAATGAACTACTTCGTAGAGCTTGCGCTGGACGGATTTGCTTTGCATAATCAGTATCGTTCCCACGTTTCCCCACAGTAGTGCGCTCTGGTTTGAAACTACCCTCGCATTCTTTCTGGGAAATTTGGTCCTTCGGTTTTGTACGTCCATTAGGGTTTGTCAATGCCAGTGTTTCTCTCGCAGGTACTTTTGATTTTGATTTATTTGGCCCATTCGATCTATCAACCTTTGCCTTTGACTTTCGTGGTCTTTGTCGAGTCTTTTCCACCAGTACCCTATTACTGCTGAACCCTTTCTCCAAACTGAAGTGGTATATCCTGGTTCCTTTAACGCATCACCCTTCTCTGCATATCGATCTTGATGTCATGGTCAACCAAGAAGTCCACTCCCAATATGACTTCATCAACGATCTCTGCCACAACGAATTTGTGTAGAACCATGACCTCCCCAATTAAGACTTCACATACCACTTCTCCCTGGACTTGGTTATACTCGCCAGTAATCGTACGCAATCTTGCTCCAGGTAATGGCTTTACTTTCCTGTTGACCAAATCAGATCGGATCAAGGAATGAGATGCGCCCGTATCTACAGTCAGTACACGCTCCTTGCCATCCACATTTCCTTTGACGGTAAGACTCCTCGATTTCCTTCCAGTTTACGAGATAGGTATCACACGGCATTCAATAGCTGGGGCAAGTTCTCGATCCTTACATTTGACTCGTTCTTGTTTATCTCCTCCAGCTTTGCGTTTAAGACCAGCCAACTTGGAACTACCATGACCGGTGCTGCAATTACGTGCAATGTGACTTGGGTTACCGCACTTGAAACACTTCATAACTCCGGCATTGTTTTGTTGTAATCCCTTCAGTGCTTCCAAAATTCTGTCTACCCAATCTGGCCTTTCCACTTCCACGCGATGAGCTTTGTATACGGGCTTACTAAAAAGTGACGCTATTTCCTGAGACAGTGCATGGGATATCGTTTCAGCAAATGTTGGCTTTGAGTTCACGTATGTGGCTCGCTTCGTTTCGACGTCCCGTATGCCGTTAATAAAGCTCTGAATCTTTACCCTTTCAGTGTGTTCCACGTGTGCGTCCGCATTTGCACGATGAGCCAATCTTTCAACATCCGAAGCAAACTCCTGTAATGTCTCATTTTCTCATTTGCTTTTTGGTAACGGTGTTGCAACTCAATTTGGTATATCTGTTTTCTATGCTCGCTTCCATAACGTCTCTCGACAGCGGCCATCAATGCTTCATAGTTGTTCCGCTCTCCCTCGGGAATCGTCTGTAGGAGTTCGGCTGCTGGCCCCTTCAATGCTACGAATAGAGCAGCAACTTTATCTTCAGCATTCCAGTTGTTCACTGCTGACGTCTTCTCAAATTGAAGCTTGCATACCTCGAAAGGAACAGAGCCGTCAAAAGATTAGTTTTTACCTTCGGATTGCTCGCTGGAACAGCTGGGCGATTTAGTTGTAACTGTTGCATAAGACCTTTCAACGCTTCATCAGTTTTGTCCTCGAGATGTAAAATTTTTGCATCCTGCTCTTCCAGTTTCGCAAAGAGCTGCGATGATACCTGTTCCGAAATTTGTGTCGACATTCCAGATATACGTGCCTCTTGCGCTTCCAGTTGAGATGACATATATGTCTTCTGTTCTTCCAATTGAGATGACATTTGCGACGCCATTTCTGAAATGCGTGCCTCCTGTGACTCCAGCTGAGATGCCATTGTCGATGTTTGTACAGATATTGTGCTCGTCACTGTCTGCGGTTTTTCGTTTTTTTCTTCCATTTTTGTTGTTGTTTTGTCGCTATCATAATGAAAGACATACTCCTCAGCATTGTAGATTCCTTCAAATATCAGAGCTATACTTAGTCGTTTTTGTAGCTGGGATTTATCGCCAGAAGTAGCCAATCCAGGGACTTCCAACTCCTCCTTCAGTTGCTGGATCGTCAATTCACTCAACTTTGCCATGCCCAAGCTGTATTCCCAATCTTCGGAATTTATTCAACAATTCCTCTTCTGACACCAATTGTAACGAATTTACTTGCAAATTCTCTTATTTGCCCTTCTGCAAAGTTCGAATCACTAAATTGTTGAATAAATAACTCCAATATTGAATAAGGGAAAAAGGGCCTTTATTAAAGTACTTCACAATAACACTTATACTTTGCAACGAATAGCTTGCTTAGTAACCAAACTGATTGATAGCTCAAATGAAACTCACTTTCAAAATAATACTGCTATTGCTCGCTAGATAGCGTCTTAATCGAAACTGATTATAGCGCCTCTACCACTGGTGCTTTTATACTCTGTGATTTCCTCGTGGCATCTTCTAGGCGCTTCCAGAATTTGCTTAGTTGCCGTCAAATAATGATAACTACAGATGCACGTATATAGCTTCTCATATGCGTGTATTTGTGAGCGACACTTCAACAATTACAATTGCATACTTTTGGGAGCATCTCTTCTCTGCTGCGTGTACGTACATATGTGTAGACATAATTTTTTATTCGTTTATGTAGATACATAATGATTGATCTATGGATGTGCATGCAAGGCGCACCTTAGCATCGGCTTAGAGATGGCAGCACCCCTTAGTTTTGCTAATATTCGTAACAATATTATAACTAGGTATTTTGTCAGATCGCAAATTATGGTAAGCGCGAACTTATTACCATATCTCAATTCTGGCAATGGGGAGAGGTTTATTAGGAGTAGGAGTTAAAACTAGTTCTTCTTTATTTATCATTTTGACTTTGTTCAAAAGACATTTTTCGCATTTCGTAACATAACTAGCTATGTCGTTTGTCATGTTTTTATTTGAAAATTAAATCGTTTTTTGGTCATTATATCTCCTTAATATTAAGTTTTCCGGCTTCTTTTTCTAGCCTCGAAAGTAAAGTATCGAAATTCTTTATTTCGTTAGAAAATTCAAAATCAAGTAAAATTGTGCTTTTATGCTTTATATGCGCGCATATTCTTAAAAAAATTTTGTTTTTATCATGAAATATTTCTGATCTAATACGAGCAATTTCTTTTGAAAAGTTATGAGCGAGTTTATAATAAATGTTTAATGTTTGTATATTTTCACATAAGTCAATATTTTCGATAGAACTACATTTATCCTGTTTCTTACTCATAGCCCCAGTCTGAACTGCAAATATATTATTGGTTGATTCTTTTATTTCGCCAATGATTATACGAGAAAGTGCATCAGCTCCTACATTTGATTTTCCCTTTATGTACTCTATTGTGAAATTGTATTCTGCCAACTCAAGTCTAATTCTAGAAAGTTTTGAAGATGGGTCTTTCATAGTAAATAAATACACTAAAGGCATGTGATCTGATTTTACAATAAAGTTATTTCCATAAAAGTATGGTCTGAATTGTTTAATGGCAAAATAAATGGCTAATAATTCCAACTCAATGATGGCTTTCTTTTGTACTGCCTCATTAAAAAATTTTGACACATAACATATGGGTAAATGGCTGCCTTGATGTTCTTGGCTAAGTATTGCTCCACATCCCGTCTTAGAAGCGTCTACTGTAATGGTAAACTGTTTGGAAAAATCTGGGTATTTTAATATCTTTGGTGATATTAGGGATGCTCTTAGTGCATCAAAAGCATTATTACATGTTTCGTACCAGTTAAATTCTACTCTTTTTCTATTCAGTCTATTCAGAGGTGCTGCCAGAGATGCAAAGTTTGGAATAAAGCGTCTGTAGTAGTTAGCAAAACTACTCCGTGCAGCGTCTTTGTCTGTTGGCTTAGTATACTTACGAATTGCATCTATTTTTGTATCGTCTGGTGACAGACCTTCAGCTGAGCATTTGCGTACTAGGAATATTACTTCCGGTCTTAAAAAATTACATTTATTTGGATTGAGTTTAAGGTTGAATGATCTACAAGTATTAATACTTTAGACAAATTTTTAATGTGATGGGACTCGCTACAGCCAATGACGATAATGCCGTCTACATAGAGAAAAGCTACATTTACATTCCTGAAAATGCGATGGTCATCATTCTTGAAAACGAGTTTGGTGCAATGTTCAAACCAAATGACAATACCTTCCATCGATACGCTCCGCGACCAGTAGAAAATGAGGTTATCTACGTGTAATGGTGTTTGGTGAAATCCCGAAAAAAGTTCTAAGGTTGAGAAAAATTTGGCTCTGCCAAGATTGTCTAAGATATCATCGATTCGTGCTAGTGGGAATTTGTCCGCTATTAGCTTCTTGTTAACTGCGCGAAAATCAAAGCACATTCTGTATGCTTTTTTTGCCATTTATTTTCTTTATAGGAATTAGTATAAGAAGATTGTTGTAGTTAGAATAGCTTTCTTCGGTTAAATCATTTTCTAGTAATTTTGTAACTTGTTTGTTAATTTTTTCCCGCTGTGAGTAGGGTAGACGATAATTCTTTATATACACTTGTTCGTTGTCAGTTACCCGCAATTTCTGCTCATAAAAATTATTTAACATCATTTTATCGTTTTCAAGCGCGAATATATCAGCATATTGTATGCATAGATCAACGAAAGGCAAAGCGGCTCGTATGAGCTTTTTGCTCATGCGGGCACGCTTTGCACATTTAAGTGCTGGGCGAGGGACGGTCAAGTGCAGGTATGTGGGGCGAAGAACACAGGAAGAGAATAATATACAAACACACATAAGATTGATAAAGAGAGAGTATTTGTGGAAAATAGAGCTGCCGCCGCTCTTATTATGTTCAAATTATTAAGCGTTTTAAGGTAAACTAGCCTTTACCGGCGGCTTCGCTCGCACTAAAGGCCACAAATATGTAATGTCGCTTTTGTGATTCACAACTCGAAATGAATTTTCAGTTGTGATTTTAAAAGTTCCTTTATGATTCAAATCATAAACAAAGCAAGTTTTAAAATTAGAAAAATGGTCGCCGTAAACTAAACACACATGCAACATATGCTCTAACAATTTTTGCAGTGTGGATTTAATGATACTAGAGCTCGCCCAGTGGTTGAAATTCAACCACAGGAAAGGAATGGAAAGGAAACGAGAGGAAAGGAAATGAAATGAAAGGAAAGGAAAGGAAAGTAAAGGATAGGAAAGGAAACGAAAAGAAATGAAATAAAAGGAAAGGAAAGGAAAGCAAAGAAAAGAAAACAAAGGAAAGGAAAATAAAAGAATAGAATGGAAATGAAAGGAAAGCAAAGGAAAGAAAGGAAATAGACTTGATGCATGATCAGCTATGTATTTTTGTTTAATTTTTATTGTGTACAAAGCAACTCCTCGGTCATGCTCACGATTCAGTATAGTACACAAAAAGCAAGTACACACACAGCGTGTCTATAGTATGAATAAGATAAGTGCATGTGTAGTGGTGTGACTTTTATGTTAAATTTTTTATATTAAAATGATTTTTCAATTTTTTTTATTTATGGATAACAGTGCAGCTCGAAATTTTCTATCAATACATATATAATTTGTATACCTTAGAATTATAGTTTAGCAGAAAACGGTTCCACATTTTTTCATCTTGTCTATTTATATATAAGGTACCCGGCCTATGAAAAGGTGGCTTATGACTCGAAAAAGAAATTGCGAGAAACAGCTGTTATAGATATACAATGCATTTCTTCAGTTTCTTAGTATTATTTTTTTTTTTTGAGTCTTAAGCCACCTTTCCATAGGCCGGGTCACATAGTTATGTGAGCTAAAGAAATTTGAAAATTCCTCCATAATTTGAAATTTATAAATGAAAGCAGTTATGTTTAAAATAAAACTGGTAAAATTAGTCGTTGTTTATGCGATTGGTACCTTTTTTTTTAATTTAAACTGATACATTTCTTTATAGGCTCACGGCAACACTGCCAACTAGTCTGAAAAAGGTTTCGTTTTCCCACAAGTGTATACGAAACGTGCATTAGTACGTTTTTCTACTACTACTTCCTCTAATGCTACTACTTTAAAAATACTTTTTTAAATACATTTAAAATATATATATCTATTGCAAAATTAATCGGCTTGCATGTAATTAAATATATGTGAAGGCGAAATGAATGTCAATAATGCGCTGCTTAACATAAATTCGAATTCAATCTATGGTTTTTTTCGTATTTCTTGCCAAAAAATTTATGTTTTTGTTTTCGTACTATTGCAACACAGTTTGGGAATTGGTTTTCGAGGTTGAGAGAGAATATTTTCATTTCAGTTTTTTAGTGTTTCCGCAACCTTCTTGCGATGAATATCATTTGAGCAAAGCGTACGATATTTCCAATGTATTTTTGTACTCACCTAACACCCAAAAATACACAAACGTCTCACCTAGCACTCGCTGGCACTGAAAATGATTTTCCCTACAAATTGGCCGGACGGGGCCTACATGTTTTATGCCGACTCCGAACGGCATCTGCAAGGCAGACGAGTTTTCACTGAGAGCTTTTCATGGCATAAATTCACCCGGAGCGCTTGCCAAACACTGCCGAGGGGCGACCCCGCTTAGAAAAATTGTCTTCTAATTTAAAAACCTTATTTCTAAAATTTTTGATGTTGCTTTGCCGGGAGTGCGAACTCAGGGCATACGGTGTGGTAGGCGGAGCGCGCTACCATCACACCACGGTGGCCGCCTGATTTAGGAGCCGAAAATAGGCCCATCCCTGGCATAGATCTAAAAGTTCAGATGGTGCATCTTTTGGAATTTGATTTTTTAAAATCGAAGTTATTTCGTTAATTCACTTCTCGTCTGACCTAGTTTTGTCGATTACATAGACGTGATAATTTGATAAGTTTTCTGGTTTAATAGAATTTTTGTGTACGAATTGTACATCACTGGTATTGATTAAATTTATGACTGGGTTATTGGAATTTGTAATGCATCTTGAGGTAAATACGCCTTTTTGTATTTCTTGCGATTCAACGAAAAGTGGAGTTGTTGAGTGACCTAAGTCGAAAATTCGAAAAACTTCGCACCTTGGTGGTATAATACACATATCTCTTTCCGTTCCGTGTAGGATTGGCATAATGACTTTTTCTTTATTTGCACAGAATGAGATGCTACAATTTGAATAATTTATTACACATTTGTTATAATGAAGAAAATCTTTGCCCATTATACCGTCTGATGGAATATGGAAGTTATCGTTTACCACATGTAAGCTATGTTCTACTAGATTATTAGAAAAATTTAGCTCTATGTTTATTTTACCCAAGGTAGGGACGGAGTTTGATGTTACACCAGTGATATTAGCTATATCGTCATAGTTAATGGGAATTTGCTTATTTAAGCTTGAAATTTTAATCAAAGAAATATGAGCCTGTGTATCTAGTAAATATGTGCATAATTTCTTAGATGCGGTTATATAAATTTCGACAAAATCCGAGTAATTTAAATTCAGCCAGAAAACATTTTTAGTATTTATTCGCTTCTCTCCTCGTCCCTCAGTATTCGCTGCTGAGGGGCGTCCAAGTTTAAAGAGCGAACGTTTGCATTATTTCGCGTATTTGAACTTCCGTCGTTAGTTTTGGTTCTGTTTTCTAACTTATTTTGACTGTTGCTAGTGTTACGCGAATTACTATTGCTACGATTGTCGTTGTTTTGCTATAGTTGTGGTTTTGCCTATTTTGATTGTTATTATTGTGTCTACCGTTATTATTGTTGTTGTACCTATTGAAATTATTATTGTTATTGAACCTATTGAAATTGCTATTGTTGTTGTATCTATTATTGTTGTTGTAGTAGTTATTGCCTCTATTGTTATTGCGCAAGTTGTTTTGATTGTTAAACATTGACCGAAAAGCTAATACCTGTCTTTCTGTAGCCTGATTGTTTTGTTCGACTATCATTTTTGCTACGACGTCTTTCGCGTCACTAAAAGAGGTTGATGCCAGAATTGCTTTGACTAAGTCTGACGGCGGCCACCGTGGTGTGATGGTAGCGTGCTCCGCCTATCACGCCGTATGCCCTGGGTTCAACTCCCGGGCAAAGCAACATCAAAATTTTAGAAATAAGATTTTTCAATTAGAAGAAAATTTTTCTAAGCGGGGTCGCCCCTCGGCAGTGTCTGGCAAGCGCTCCGATTGTATTTCTGCCATGAAAAGCTCTCAGTGAAAACTCATCTGCCTTGCAGATGCCGTTCGGAGTCGGCATAAAACATGTAGGTCCCGTCCGGCCAATTTGTAGGGAAAAATCAAGAGGAGCACGACGCAAATTGGAAGAGAAGCTCGGCCTTAGATCTCTTCGGAGGTTATCGCGCCTTACATTTTTTTATTTTTAAGTCTGAGCGCGTATTTAGCCTACAAACGTTTACTGACTGTTCGACTGCCATCTCGTGCGCTTTGGATTTTGATATGCCCTCGATAATTAGAGACCTCTCTAAAGCATCAGATAATTCCTCTACACGTTTAGCAAACTCGGCTAAATTATTGTTTGTAACTTTTAGTGAAGCTATTTTCCTTGCAACGACTTTTGAGTTGTCTGGCTTTATTCGACTTTTAAGCGCATCTTTAATTTCTTGGATAGATGTTATATATGTCGGAATTGCTTCTCTTGCTTTCCCTTCGAGTTTCGATTTAACAAGAGAAATGAAAGTTGGCATAAGATCTAGATCTGTACAGCCTTCTACTAGTTCAATTTTATCTATGAAGGACTCTAGCGCTAAGGGGTCACCGTTATAGTTTTCCCTGAATAAGGGCGCCCACGACCCAATAAACTATTTCTTTTGCTCTGATGTAGCCATTATTGTTGGTTCTAGAAAATTAGTACAAGATTGTTTGGAATTTGAAAAAGTTGCTAAAAGCCCTAAAGAATTGTTTGATGAGAAGTTTTTTTTGTAATGAAATATTTTCAGTATGAGGTAAAGAACAACTTTGTTCACCGACGCGACTGTCGAGTGTTTCCGGCTTTGCTGAGGCAGAGAATTCTTCCTCAAAATCGAGTTTGTATGCGTCGAAGGAATCTTTTTCTTCCCGATCAGTAACTGATATAAAAATTTTATCTTGGACTAAGTTTGTTGGTACTTTAACTGTGCAGTTGAGTTTTGTAAAACATTTAATTAATTCTTCCCTACAACGTGATAAACTTTTATTCACAGCAACTGGCCTAGGTCGGTTTTCAAAATGACCATTTACCTCTACTAAAATGTTATTATACGCCTCACTTAAAGAATTTTTATATTCATCTAACTTCCATTGCCTTGTCGGTAAAGAACGACCTGTTTGTAAAACGCGCTTTTTAATTTTAAAGATATTTTCTCTCAATTCTTTGAATTTTTTTTCGAAATTTGACATTAGCACAAGAAAAAACTCTTACACTTGCAGCTTTGTATGCTTCGATATTAACAAATTTGAATGAAAAAGAAGGTTGAAATGATTTTATTATCTAAATCGGATTGTGAAAAGTTGCAAGTTTGAGGTATGAATATGAACGAATTTGAATGAAAAAGAAATTTGGAATGGTTTTATAACTTAAATTGTTTGAGTTATTAATATGAACAAAGTTGAATGGAAAAGAAATTTGAAATGGTTTTTTAACCTAAATTGTTTGAGTTGTGAATATGAAAAATTCGAATGGAAAAGGGATTTTAGATGACTTTATAATCTAAATTGAATTCGCTTTAATTGAATTTTTTATTGAATGTTGAAGTAAAATTAATGAATTAAATAAATTTTTTATTTATTTGAAGTTGGAATCCCTAGAAAGACATTTGGGTTGTATTCCCTGCGAACAATGAATTCAATTTTGGCTTTAAACAAATTTTGTTTATACCGGGCGTGCTACCATATACGGTAGACAAGAGAGAATCCTGATCTAGTTTTCCAATTGGCGTAAGACGATATTGATGTTAACCGGAATATATTTATTGCAATTTAATTTTTTTATTATAATTGTTTAACGTAACGGCCGCACCGTTGCACAAAAAAATCATTAAATTTTAATATTTAACGTGTCGGCCGCACCGCTACATAGCAAAATGTTGAATATATAGTTGTAAAAATTTATTAAATTTTCATCATTATTTAACGTGTCGGCCGCACCTTTCACTAAAAATATTTTGTTTTTTTTGTTTAAAATAATTTTTTTTTGTGTATTATGAGTTAATAAAGTTTTCAATGTATTGAATTTTTAAAGTTTGTTAAATTATTTCAAAAGTATTGGATATATTCAAAATTACTTAAATTTTTTTTTTTAATGCTTCACTTTTAGCCACAATTTATGTAATATATGCATATATATACACACTCTATAAAAATTACTATGATTTCTAAATATATATTTCCATGACTGCAAAAGAAAATACCAATTTCATTTTTTTCCAGTTTGTGTTTTTTTTTTAATTTTTTTTTTTTTGTAAATTTTATTAATATTTGTTTGACGCGAAAAAAAATTCAAAATTAGATTCAAATTCACATGGATAATGTTTTGCGGACGCACCGCGTTTAATCAAAAAAAATTTAAAATGTCGATATACGGAAAAATATTGAATACATAAATATATATAATGTCTTCGCCGCTTCATCTGCTGCCATTTGTCGCTGCTGCTGCTGATGTTCGATGGTGCTGGCGATGCTGCTGCTCATGGTAATCGTGTTCGGTGGTGGTGGTGGAAAATGATTGAGTGGATGATGTAAATGGCGTGGCTTGTGTTCGGCTTCCCGTTACACGTGACGTGGTGTGAGTGCCGTTGTTTAAATGCCTTTATGTACAGGCCCGCTAGTTTCGTCCAAAATTTTTAATTTAATTTTATACTTATATCTGTTGCAATTAAAATTGTTAGATGGTACATTTATTTCTGCTTTTATTAGTTGTTGTATTATAGTTTTGTAAAACTGTTGATTATTTCTGTAGTATTTAGATGTTTTATATTATAGATTTATTAGCTGGTACTTTTATTTCTGCTGAAATTAGACGTTGTATTATAGTTTTGTAAAATTTTTGATTATTTCTGTAGTATTTAGTTGTTTTATGTTATAGTTTTAATAATTTTGTAGGTTAGAATTCAGATTATTTCTGTCGATAGAATTTTACATTATAGCTTTATTAAACTTACTATTGGATTCTCTACGTTTCGTTCAATTTTACGGTTTTATTAAAATTTTAGTTTTTGTTAAATTTTGCTAGTTTCCTATTTCATTTCTGTCACGCACTGCCACTTTCACTTTTTTTTAAATGTAGATCTTCAAAAATTAGTCCGCACCATTAAATGAATTTCCACCCACCACCTGTGTCACGGTCGCCATGTGAGGTTCCCTCTTGGAACCTCTAGAAAAATCGTTCTCCTTGTGTGCACCCACGCTACCACGCGCACGCACTCCCATTATTTGCAAACACAGATTTATTTCAGTTTACTATAGTTCTTTTTATTTATTTATGTTAGTTTAATAAAAAGTATATATTAAATTTTACTTTTGGGTTTTTTAATTTTAAATGAATCACTGAGTTAAATTTTTAGTTTTTCCAACGCGTGTTCGCCAAGTCCCAAATGTATATTAATGATGGCCGCCTTTCTTTACGAGCCGATCTTCCCGTTTCCAACTGGTTTCAATACCTGTTGTCCATTCACAATAGACAACAGGGTTGCACCAATTGGGAAGCAGGGTGAGATTATAAGGCTGCTGTTACAGTTCAAAATATATACCTTTACCACCAACAATTCAGAACAAACCTTCGTGTATAAATATTCAAAACACAGATGAATACTGTTGCTCAATATCCTAGAAGTTGCCACACAAATAGATGTTCATCATATGAAATTGATGATATAAAAGCAGATGTGATAGAAATGCGAAACAATATTACAATCGACTTCCATAATCTAAATTTTCCACAAATATTTTAAGAAAACAATCCTGGCATTAGTGTCAACGTTTTCGGTCTGGATAATGCCACTATAGTGGGCCTATATTATTTTCCAAAGAGGAACGAGAACATCATATAAATTTATTGTTGTTAGAGGACATTAACAACTTCCATTACGTTTGGATAAAGAACATTTCGGGGTAAGACACTAAGAAAAACTCTTAAGTCAAACAAAGTTCGTTAAAACAATTTTTATTTTTATATAATTTCAGATTAATACGTAGTCAATTAACAAAATGTAAACGGAAAGTGTTCGCATGCAACACATGTTTAATCCACTTCCATCAAACGAAGCTTTAGCATACCACAAGGATCATTGCAATAAAATAGTAACAGAGATGCCCTCGGAAAGTGATAAAGTATTAAACTTTAGTAATTTTAAAAAACAATTGCATGTGCCCTTTGTTATTTATGCAGACTTTGAGTATATTCTAGAACCAATAGATATTCAAAATTCTAGCAAAGTTAAATCAGTTCAAAAACATATTCCTTTTGCTTATAGTTACTACATCAAATGTTCTTATGACAACAGTTTAGATAGTTTAATATATGGTGGTGAGGGTTGCACAAACCATTTTTTTGTTAATTTAATTGAAGATGTTTTAAAAATCTATGGTATTATAAGTAAAAATACCGATGATCCCTTTAACTCCCTCTCATGAACAATTTCATAAAGAATATTCAAAAACTCATATTTGTAATGAAAATTTTAATGAAGATGGCAGAGTTGCACATCATTGTCATTTAACTGGTGAATATAGAGGTCCTACTTATAACAAATGCAATTTAGAATATCAAATTTCGCGCTTCGTGCCAATATTATTTCACAGTCTTTCGTCCTAAGACTGTCATTTGTTTGTTAGAGAACTTTCGACGACACAAGGCGACATTAAAGTTATTCCCTTAAATAAAGAGGTATATATATCAATATCTAAGAGAATATGTATAACTGAAAAAGATTCTATCGGAATTTTATGATGATATTCGTAAGGATATAAGCATGCAATTTGATACATCTGCATACCCGAATCCAAATGTCACTAGATTTCTTGCTGGGTTCACAACGTTCACACAAACACACACACACACACCTGCGGTTTCAAGGGATGCTGGTCATAACAACCATCAAAACGAGATTATATCAATCACTGAAGAGTTGCGAGAAACAAATATTATTAAGTAATATGAGTATAAATAAATTTGGACATTCCTCATTTGATAATAGAAGATCGAAAACGAAAACAATTTTAGACGGAAATAAAAACATTAATTTAAACAAGAAAAGAATAATTAACCTAGCTGCTCCTATAGAAGACGATGATGCCATTTCAAAAGTATTCTCTTTCGACGCGTTAAATAAGATAAAACTGAATTATGTTTTTTTTTATTCTTTTATTTTATAACGATTACAAGCGTAGGTATTAATTCCATTATTTTTTACAAATCTCTTATCATCTAAAAACTTAATGTTAATTTATTTATTTCTTGTGTATACAATTCATGACATTTTGAGTTAAAGTACAATTTCTTTCCGAATAAACATCTTTTAAAATCATTTGCAGAAAGTTTGAGAGTAACACATTGTTTAACACCCTTAATTTTTTTAATCTCTTTTTCTTCTTGATCGATGCGAATAGAATACATTTTTGCTCTCAAACCAATAAATTCCTTCATTAATTTGCCATTACATTCATCCTTAATCATACCCAAAACCTTTTTGTTTAACAATGGAAAATCAAAAACATTTGGATTTGGGTATGGAGATGTATCAAATTGCATACTTATATCCTTACGAATATCATCATAAAAGTCATTTGTCTTAATATCGTAAATAAAAGAGTCAGTATCCATATAGTTAAGATTAACATTTTCACAATATTTTGGTTTACTATAATCATAATGAAGTTCATACATTTTCTGTTTAGAAAGTTCTAAAACGGTAAAACCTATATAAATAGGTTTGTTGTATATTTTGAAACCTTTGTTCAATTTTATTGCAATCATATTATCAGTAAATTGTTGTGAACTATGAAAATTAACTTTGCTATTAGAGCTCTAGCTCCTAATCTCCAACCTCTATTCTCCCATTCGGTTACTATTTTTATATCTTTTCATTTATCAACATTTTCCATAGTCTTTCCATAGACTGCATTGTTTAATAGCTTGAAAAAACTTTGTTCAAATGAATTTTTAGCTAATGTTCGATGGTGGTTATTCAAATCAATATATATTTTTTTTAATGTATTTTAACTAAAACTAATCCATGTCTTATATATTGTTTAAGAGTTCTATAGTGTATTATATATTTTTCTTTTTTGGATAAGTCTGTTATCAGCTTAGTATATTTCATATTTTTATTTTTTTGTTTTCTGAACAGAATGGAAAATCATTATGATAATCATGTAAACTAGATGGATATTCTAAATCCACTTCTAATATATAACCAATTTCCGGCACATCTGCGATATTGTTTACATCAAACCCCATTGAACCCATTCAAAATTTATAAATGGAAAATATTGTGACATAGCAAAACCATACAAATTGTTTACATCTAAATAAATGAGATAATTTGATTCTTTATTACAGTCATAATCACTCATATATTTATTATTTGCTATTGAATATCGCTTACTGCACTGAACAATTCCTCCTCTAATACCCCGCTTTATAAAACTATACATATTGTTATCGGTTATTAGTTCTAAATTTATTTTTGTTATCTTCAACATAGCATTCCAAGATAAATCTAGGGGGTATAATATTGACATGGATCTATGTTATATATATCTTTGCATACTTTTTCTAAAATTTTCGAAAATGTCACATAGTGGTAAAACATCTACTTTCAAATATAACAATAAATAATCCATCAACTTTTTGCATTTGAATATATTCCACACTTTTTGAGCATATTCGTAATCAGCTGCACTACACGATTCATTATTTAATTTGTTAAAGAAAAATGAACGCGTAGGCAGTTCTGTTTCTTTCAAACGGTCTATCGAGTTTAGGTAATCATAAGGAAATACACCTTTAGGCTTCATTAATGTAAATTCATCATTATTTTTATAAACTAATTTTACAATATGTAAATCTTCATCGGTTAAGTAATTTGCTAAACTTTGTAAGCTAGATGGCATAAATCTGTATGAATCCAAAAAACGAAGTTCAATAGAATCTTTTTCAGTTATACGTATTCTCTTAGATATGGATATATATACCTCTTTATTTAAGGGAATAACTTTAATGACGCCCTGTATTTTCGAAAGTTCTCTAACAAACAAATGACAGTCGCAGGACGAAAGAGTGTGAAATAATATTGGCACGAAGCGCGAAAGTTGATATTCTAAATTGCATTTGTTATGAGCAGGACCTCTATATTCACCAGTTAATGACAATGATCTGCAACTCTGCCATTTTCATTAAAATTTTCATTACAAATATGACATTTTGAATATTCTTTATGAAATTTTTCTTGAGAGGGAGTTAAAGGGATCATCGGTATTTTTTACTTATAATACCATAGATTTTCAAAACATCTTCAATTAAATTTTTGAAAAAATGGTTTGTGCAATCCTCACCACTATATATTCTAAAAACAACAGCAAAACACCTGCATCTGTCATTGTGCGACTGAGCTCTTCTGATGATCGATCTACACTCTTTAAAGCAGTGGCCCGTTTTTGCAAAGAGAATAAGCGTCCACTAATGCATCGTTATGTAGGAATAAATTCAGACGGGAAAATACACATACATGAGTGCCTAACCAAAAACAATCGTGAGCTAATCCATTTTGCAATGCAGTTGAGAAGAGAGAAAAAGCTCGTTGCTGCTTTCTCAGTTCGTGGATATGTGTATGTTCGTGTACGCCCAAATTGTAAAGCTTTCAAGGTGACTGATATCGAGAGTATTGAGCGTGTTGTTGCTGCAGACACCTGATTATGTATGATTAATGTTAAGTGTATCTAATATTATATATTCTCTTTATTTTTTCTCTAATCTTCTTTTTCAAACAATCTACTGTCCTCCTACACTCTCATCCTATCATATGTTTAATTGTTGTCACTACCGCTTTTTTCTCTATTTTTCAATCATGTGTTTAATTGTCTGTCTTTCTTTATTTTTTCATTCCTCCATTGTTTTTGCCTTGGTCTCTTGTACACACATGCGTGTTGCTTGCCTGCCTTTGGTTCGTTCTGTTTTGGTTCAGCTTTATGTGTATGGGGTCATTCCATAGATCTCGCCCTGGTGCTAATGAAAATGAAAGAATTTTGATTGATATTTTTTGTAAGCAAAATCATGGCTTCAATGCAGTACATTTTAATGCTCGTAGCCTTAGCCATGACAAACTCGATTTTGTTAGGTATGTTTTTGAGGATTCTGCGGTAGATGTGATTTGTGTCTCTGAAACATGGTTCTGCAGTGAGATTCCTGATCTCAACTTTTCGATTAATGGGTACAATCTATTTCGGAATGATCGTAGGTACAAAAAAGGAGGGGGAGTTGCAGTGTACTGTAAAAAAACACTCAAATCTAGACTACTAAAAACTTCTAATTCCTGTGATGCTGAATATATTTTCACTGAACTGTCAGATGGAGTAAATAAAATTATGGTAATATGTCTTTACAACCCCAAAAAAACTTTTTCATTAGAATCATTTTTTGTTGATTTGTCCGAATTTGTAATTGATTATGAACGTATTTTGATTTGTGGTGATTTTAATGTGAACCAACTTGTTAATGATTCCTACAGTAGTAAACTACTTGACCAGCTTGCAACAGCAGGTCTATGCGTTGTCAATAGTGCTAACCCGACGAGATTTGATAATAATTCTGTACCCAGTCTTCTTGATTATTTTGTAACTTGTGATCCCTGGCACGTCCTAAAATTTGAGCAAATATGCTTTGTTTCTGACCATGATTTGATTTTCTGTACTATAGATGTTGAAATGAACCGTTCTGATTTAGATTGTAGTATCGTGATTTTAAATCGTTGAATGTTAATGCGTTGTACTCCGATATATGTGGTGTTGATTGGACTGACTGTTGGTTTCTTGACACGGTTGATACCAAGTTAGATTTTCTTAATAATAACTTGACCAGATTGTTTAATGTGCATGTGCCTATTCGTTGTGCAAGTGTTATTAACAGTTCGTGTCCCTGGTACAATTCGAGAGTTCGATCGGCTATTAAGAAACGTCAAAAATATTATGGTAAGTGGCGTCAAAATAGGACAGATAGTTCCTGGTGTCGATACAAAGAAGTGCGAAATGAAACAACAGCTATTATCAGGCAGGCAAAGTGTAGGTACAGTAAATCAAAGCTAGATCCCTCACATCCATCCAAGGAGTTGTGGAGAAACTTAAAAAGGTTTAAAATACATGGCAAGGATACTACTAAGTGCGAAATAGATTTGGATGAACTAAATGACTTTTTTGTTAGCACTAACAATGACGCCAATGCTCCAGCCCTGCTAAAAGATTACTCCTCCTATGTCGGCCCTGATAACAAATTTCAATTTGATACAATTGGCGAGGGTGATGTGTTGAAGGCTTTATTAAGTATAAAATCGAATGCTTTGGGGGAGGATGGAATCTCTCTAAGATTTATTAAGGTCGTAATAGAGTTTATACTAGGTCCGCTTACTCACATCATAAATTTCTGCTTCACCTCTTCATGTTTTCCCACGATGTGGAAGAAAGCAATTATTCTTCCTATTGCAAAAAAAACTAATGCTACGTGTGCAGGTGATTATAGGCCTATCAGCATACTGCCTACATTTTCGAAGGTATGTGAAAATTTAATGGCAGCACAAATTTCTTACTTTATCCAGCAAAATAAATTACTCAGTCCGTTGCAATCTGGCTT
This sequence comes from Eurosta solidaginis, assembly GCF_040869045.1. Classification (NCBI taxonomy): domain Eukaryota; kingdom Metazoa; phylum Arthropoda; class Insecta; order Diptera; family Tephritidae; genus Eurosta; species Eurosta solidaginis. The sequence goes on from NC_090322.1 coordinate 86,698,892, forward strand.
CAGACCAAAGCACAGCTGCTCTACAGCAATGGTTAAAGTATTGGAGGATATAAGAACTAGTTTTGATACTGGCGACCTAACACTTCTTTGTTTACTAGATTTCTCCAAAGCATTTGATTCTGTGAATCATGAGCTGCTATGTACGAAGCTGAAGTATTACTTCGGATTTGAGGATAGCTCAGTCAAGCTTATTGCCAGTTATCTTAAGGATAGAACGCAGAAAGTTAAATCAGGAAATTCTTTGTCGCAGTCTAAACCTGTATATGCTGGCGTACCGCAAGGGTCGGTCCTTGGTCCACTTCTGTTTAGTCTATTTGTGAATGATATTTTTGATGTGTGCCAGTATGTCAATATTCATGCATATGCCGATGATATGCAGTTACATTTGTTAAGTCGTATCGGTCTTGTTGAAGATTTATGTTTCAAAATTAATAATGATCTGTCTGCAATCTCTCTTTGGGCTAGTGAAAATTCGTTGCGTTTGAATGCATCCAAGTCTTATGTCTTGCCTATATGTCATAGTGTTGTATATAATATTGACCTTCCTGCGTTGTATATTGGAAATAGTCCACTTAAATTTGTTGACAGAGTAAAAATTCTAGGTTTTATTGTGAACTGTAAACTTACTTGTAGTGACCATGTCAACAGGGTAGTTACCAATATTTATGCCATATTCCGGAAGTTAAGAGTGTCGGCCCCATTCACACCCGTTGAAACCAGGCGAAAACTTGTGCTGCAATTAATTATGCCACTTATAACGTACGCCGATACAGTATATGGTAAGATGGACTCAGTGTCATACAACAAAGTTGCTGTAGCGTTTAACAATGCTACGCGATACGTTTACGGGATTGGTAGATATGATCACATATCTGCCTGGCGAACGAAAATTCTTGGGTGCAGCCTTGAAAATTATCTAGCCGCCAGGAATTGTATCTTTATATACAAATTATTATTGTGGAAGACACCAAATTACTTATTCGAAAGGTTGAGACCAGTGAGATCACTGAGACATCAGAGTCTGGTCGTACCATCGCACAATTACTTAACTTCATCTAGACTATTTTTCATTAGCGCGGTTAAATTATGGAATTCAATCCCAGATAATGTGAAGGCTGGACTAAATAGATTCAACTACAAGGATGTAATACTCAAGTACTTCAAAGCTGTATGAAAACAATGCAAAAACATTGTAAGGGTGTTTAAGATACCTGCTTCTCTTTTCTTTCCCCTTTTCCCACTTTGATCTTGACTATCTTTTCTTTCGTTAAGGTTAGATGTATTCTAAATGTGTTATTTAGATTTAAGTTAGAATATACATGTTTACACTGTTTTATGTTTAATAACCTAGTTGAAGTACTTCTAAAAGACTATATCTGGTCTTACTCTGTACTACGTTGGTAAATAAATAAATAAATAAATATAAATATAAATAAATATATCTAAACTGTTGTCATAAGAACAATTGATGTAGTAACTATAAGCGTAAGGAATATGTTTTTAAACTGATTTAACTTTGCTAGAATTTTAAATATCTATTGGTTCTAGAATACACTCAAAGTCTGCATAAATAACAAAGAGCACATGCAATTGTTTTTTAAAATTACTAAAGTAAAATACTTTATCATTTTCCGATGGCATCTCTGTTACTATTTTATTGCAATGATCATTGTGGTATGCTAAAGCTTCGTTTGTATGGAAGTGGATTAAACATGTGTTGCATGCGAACACTTTCCGTTAACATTTTGTTTATTGACTACGTATTAATCTGGAATTATATAAAAATAAAAATTGTTTTAACGAACTTTGTTTGATTTAAGGGTTTTTCTTAGTGTCTTACCCCGAAATGTTCTTTATCCAAACGTAATGGATGTTGTTAATGTCCTCTAACAACAATAAATTTATATGATGTTCTCGTTCCTCTTTTGTAAAATAATATGGGCCCACTATAGTGGCATTATCCAGTCCGAAAACGTTGACACTAATGCCAGGATTGTTTTCTTCAAATATTTTGATTTGTTTAACGACAAGTGGAAAATTTAGATTATGGAAGTTGATTGTAATATAGTTTCGCAGTTCTATCACATCTGCTTTTATATCATCAACTTCATATGATGAACATCTATTTGTGTGACAACTTCTAGGATATAGAGCTGATATTTGCCCATTTGAAACAGTATTCATTTGTGTTTTGAATATTTATACACAAATGTTTGTTCTGAATTGTTGGTGGTAAAGGTATATATTTTGAACCTTTAATAGGCTGATATTTATTTATAATCGCTTCTAGATGTGATATCTCAATCAGTGACCAACCACTATTTCTTTCTTTAAATTCACTAATTTTTTAAGATAAAATGGCGCACTGGTCCTCGTAAAACAGATCAATATCATTTTCCGTAGAAGTTGACTCAAGCAAAATCATCTTGGGTTGATGTGGTTTCAATTCCATCAAACACTCTACTCCTTTTTTAGTCAAAATATATTTACAAAACAGCTCGCAATTAAACTTAATGTTTTGATAATGAGTTAGTTTTTCTCTTAGTCTTTTGTTTGTGTGTATTAGTCAGTACGTGATATGACCACATTTTTTTTGCGATATTAATTGCACAGACATCACAATATATAGAGTCAACCGCGTTAGTTGTATGTTGTAAACGTTTATGTGTTAACAACATTTGAATGTTATTAAACTTTTGTTTGCATATATTGCAACTCACTTCTTTCACATGATAGTTTCTAATATGTTGCCTTAAAGTGCGGTCATATTTAAATTCTTTGTTACAATACTCGCACACAAATGAAGGCATACTATTTTTTTCTTCTTCTTTCTAGAGTTTTTATTATGTTTGGGTCCTTTTTTGAAGTTTTTGTCGCCTCGAGATCTAAATCTTAATAAAAAATTCTGTTTTTTGTTTTTTCTTCTCTGATTTTTGCAGGGCAGGCTAAAGTTCAACTGAACGGGTAGCTAATTTTGGAATAGTTGTAAAGCTCAACTAAATGGAGGAGCTCAAATGAAAATCATAAGTTCAATATTAAGATAACCTTTAGTTAATTATGAAATTCTCACATGCGTATATATGGGACAGCATGTACACACAAACTTACAATATAATAAAATGCCAAACAAAATGTTCAATCTTCATATTTAAACAATTATAAGTTATGTATATGCTGTCATGTTTAAGGAGCTCAAATGGAAATCATAAGTTCAATATTAAGATAACCTTTAGTTAATTATTAAATTCTCACATGCATATATATGGGCCAGTATGTATACAAGACAAAGTCAAGGGGCTCTTTAAAAATCTAAGGGACTCTTTAAAACGGCTCGGGCGAAGTTTAGGGCTCACTAGAATTATGAGGGGTCATTTAAAAATTTGGGGCCCTTTAAACATGTAGGATCCCCCATTTAAAATCTGAGTTCGATCCTCTCCTGAACGGATAAGCTCTGCTAAATGCAAAAAGCTCTAAGCATTTTTCTTATAGACCAACCAGAACACACACCATACAAATGCAAAAAGCTCTAAGTTTAAGAACGTGTGCGCCTAAATGTAGGCAACGAAATTGTTGAATGATCTTGAGAGGATGTAAAAATTTCAGGTCAAGATAAATATAGACCTGGTTTCATTCCTTCGGTCAGATTCATCCAGACTGGTCGGAAAATGATCCCATTCCTAAGGCCAAGACTGGTGACAGACTGGACCAAAAGTAAAAAGTTTTTAGGGTTAAACATGCTCCCAGTTTTCCATACAAAATGTGGCCCAGAAGCCTCATAAACGCACTACTAACAACTCGGAAAAAAACCGCAAATCTACAAAAAAAACTAAGTGCGTTAATTACTGCCTCACCTCTCCTACGGCTGCCACCTGGGACTTATGGGATGGTTAACTTCAAAAGCTGACCAGGAATGCCCATCGCGACCAGCGCCTCGGGAACCACGTTGGGCGCCATCTGTTATGGTAACGCATCTTTAGTGGAGCAGCAAGGAAGACAGTCGGCATTATCTAGTGGTGCACTCTGCCAATTCATGTCGGCTGGGCGGGGTTCTTGTCAACCTTGCTGTCCTGCGCCATAAACAAAAAAATCTTATCATGCCTTTAAAAAAACTGACAAAGCGCACAGCCGACTCAAAGCGCTATAATTCAAATTAAACCAGCATCCGACAGAACCGGATGCCACGAAATTCAAAAATAAAAAGGAATATAAAAAAACGCACAAAAAAACCCTCAAAACCATGGCCACCGACGCACCTATATTTCGGTGACCCCCGAATTACCTACGTGCCTTCTAAATGAAAGGAGATGTCAACATTCCAATCTTACAAAAAATCTTCATTTACAATTCATTTTTGTATATGAGTTCCATGAAAACTTATTCCAATTGTACCGAGATATATATTTAATCAATATCAGGTAAACCTCTGAAGATAAAAACTAATGGTATATCTTACGGAATCAAAATCAAAAGAGAAAGAAACTTGTTTCATCATTGATAGTTGATTCGGTTCTATATCTTCTTCACGTCTTTATTAGTGATTAAAAGGGCTCAACCAAAAAAAGTTTAGTCTAAGAAAAAGGGTTAATCAAAAAAAGTGTAACTTGAGAAAAATGATTAATCTGTTTTGATATTGATTTTGTAACACAATATTCCTTACAACGTGCTAATATAATACCCTAATTGATTGCCACAAATATGTGTATACTTGGCCAGGCCGGACGAGAGGGGAGAATGGGGGGAATCCCCCGGGCCCGGGGTTTCTCATGGGGCCCGAGATTTAGATGTCCTAAGAAATTTTTTTTAATTCAGGAGAGTCTTTAGTTGTTCCATGTGCAAATTTTAAGCCCCATTTCAAAAGCAACGAATATTGATAATGATTTTTTGCCTGGACCTTTGAACAGTGAGGGGACAATAAAAACATCAAACAAAAATGTATGTTTACATGAATCCGAAATCGTAAAGTTTTCGTGGTGACACTGATGAAGGTTCATCTTCAAAAAGTCAACAATACCACCAACTCTGTATGAAAGTCCAGATTATTTAAACGACTTCGATATCGGTTCCGTGAATAATGAGTTTTTGTGATTTGAAGAAGTCAACGAAATAATTCGTCGAGGTCGTCAAAAGTGTCCTGTTATTTTTCCACGTGATTGTCAACACGAGGCATTTTCTACCTCGTTGGTAGACATAATTTTGCCAAATGGAGAGAAAGTGGAGCGTGACTGGTTGGTGTGGCGCGCCAGTAGTAATACTTTTTATTGCCTACCATGTCGTCTGTTAAGCAACAATACTTTAAATCGCCCTAAAATTTGTTGTCCTAGCGGATGTTCGAAATTGCAGGTGTCGAAGGAGCTATGCGATAAACTGCCATCACACGAAACTACTCAAGATCACATTAAATGTTATATTCAATGGCGATCTTTACAAAATCAAGCGGAGGCTACAATTGATACACTTATCAATGAACAGCTAATCACTGAAACTCAAAAGGGGAAAAATTTTTACATTTTTGGGTGAAAGAGGCCCAGCTTTCAAAGGCGAAAGTACATATCTTGGTGAACGAAACAATGGATATTTTTTGGGCTTCTAAAATCTCATAAGCCATTATGATCCGATACTTAGAGATCATTTGGAGAAAGTTAGGATTTCACAACAGTAGCACAAACGTTTACAAGTTCACTATCTTTCCCCAGACATTCAGAACGAGTTTATAGAAATATATGCAAAGTACGTGAGGGAAACTATATTAGATCAAGGCAAGAAAGCCAAGTATTTTGCTATTATCGTTGATGCTATGCCTGATGCTACTCACGTTGACTACGTTTATTTTGCGCTAATTCCATTTCAATTCGAAAGCAACAAATTTTACGATTCAAGAACGGTTTTTGGCTTTCGTGAATTGTAACCAAAAAACTGGTCAGAAAATCGCTGATCTAATTTGCCATACTCTAGGTAAACATGAAATCCCATTAACCACACAGTCTCCCACAGCCTCAATGTATGTGGTGTTGATGCTGCAGAATGTTGAACAGCTGCAATTACTTTCTTCGTAGCACAACGATGGGACATCCTCAAAAAAAAATGTACCGAGCTCCCTTCATAGTCTTTCAGACAAAAGCCAAATTTGACTGCGCAAGCATACGGAGATGTTACCGACATTCTCAAGTACATCAACAAGTTCGAATGTATCATGCTGTCCTCAATTTGGTTCAAAATATTGACTACCATTAATGAAAGAAACGTGGTCCTTCAAGCTAGAGACGCCACCATAGATGTTGAGGTCCGACATCCTGATGCCTTATTAGCTGATTTGAAGTTGATTAGGAACCAATGGGAAACAATTTTGAACGAATGCAAAACAGTTGCTGCCATACTTATTTTATTTTATTTTACTTTATTTTTTATTATCTTATTATTTTTTGTTTGATTGTAGTTTAATTTTATTTTTGGTACATTTAGTTTACTTTTATTGCAATTGTTTTTATTTTATCTTATTTTATTTCATTTTATTTTAGTTAATTTGTAACATCTTTATTCGCCAACGTGTTATTATAATTATGTTAATTTATGTATTGTATATACGCGTATTTATGTACAGGGGTTGGCTGATATTGAAAATAATAGGAGGAGAATTAATGTATGTATATGTTTAACTAAAAAAATTGTAAATAAAAAAAAAGAGGAAGCTTAACAAATACTTACTTACTTAATTGGCGCTTAGCCGTCTAAACGGTTATGGCCGTCCAACAAGGCGCGCCAGGCGCTCCTTCGCTCCGCCAACAGGCGCCAATTGGTCACACCAAGGGAGTTTAAATCGTTTTCCACCTGGTCCTTCCAACGGAGAGGGGTCGCCCTCTACCTCTGCTCCCATAGGCGGGTTCCGATAGAAACACTTTCTTGGCCGAAGCATCATCTTTCATTCGCATAACATGGCCTAGCCAGCGCAGCCACTGCGTTTTAATTCGCTGGACTCTGTTGATGTCTGCGTATAGGTCGTACAGCTCATTATTAAATCTTCTTCGGTACTCGCCATCGCATAAATCTTTCGAAGAACTTTTCTCTCGAATACTCCCAAAGCCTCTTCATCTGCTGTTGTCATGGTCCATGCGTCTGCCCCATATAGCAGGACGGGTACGATAAGTGACTTGTAGAGCATGATTTTCGTTCGCCGAGAGAGGACTTTACTTTTCAATTGCCTATCTAGTCCAAAGTAGCATTTATTGGCAAGATTGATTCTTCGCTGGATTTCAGTGCTGATGTTGTTGCTAGTGTTGATGCTGGTTCCCAAATAAACGAAGTATTTTACTATTTCGAAATTATGGCTGCCAACAATAGCGTGGTTGCCAAGGCGCGTATGCGCTGACTCTTTGCTGGATGACAGCAGGTACTTCGTTTGTCCTCATTCACCATCAAACCCATTTCTACCGCTTCTTTTTCCAGTTTGGAGTAAGCAGAACTAACAGCGCGGGTGTTTAGGTCGATGATATCAATGTCATCAGCATATGCCAGTAATTGCACGCTTTTATAGTATATTGTTCCAGTGCGGTTAAGTTCTGCAGCTAGTATAATTTTCTCCAGCATCAAATTAAAGAAATCGCACGATAGAGGGTTACCCTGTCTGAAACCTCGTTTAGTTTCGAACGGCTCGGAGAGGTCCTTGCCAATTCTGACTGAGCTGATGGTGTTGCCCAACGTCATTTTGCGCAGCCGTATAAGTTTTGCGAGGATACCAAATTCAGACATAGCGGCATATAGGCAGCTCCTTTTCGTGCTGTCGAAGGCGGCTTTAAAGTCGACGAAGAGGTGATGTGCGTCGATTCTTTTTTCACGGGTTTTTTCCAAGATTTAGCGCATTGATTTACCTCAAGCCGCACTGATAACGCCCAATCACCAGCCCCCGGTCTTAAAACCTTCCGTCTGTCGCTGTATTTTTTGGTAAAATTTTCGGTAAAATTTTCGGGCGCTATTCCTGGTGGCTAGCAGCTGAAGCTCCTCGCACTCACGCCTTTCTGCTTCTGCTTTTTTCTTCCTTAAAAGGCGTCTCGCTTCCTTTTTCAACTCACGATAGCGTTCACACACTCCTCTTGTCGCGCTCTTAACGTAGCCCTGTAGGCAGCGTCTTTGCTTTCAGTTGCAACGCGGCATTCTTCATCGTACTAGTTGTTTTTTCGTGGTCGCCGGTATACAATTTTTTCCTCGGCGGCAGTGCGAAGTGCTTTGGAAATATGCCCCCACTGCTCCTGTATTCCTTCAGGATGAGTAGTTGTGCTCTCAGAGAGCAGGTGTGAGAGTCGAGTTGCGAAATCATTAGCAGTCTGTTGTGATTGAAGCTTTTCGACGTCTAGCTTTCCTTGTGTTTTTTGTTTGTATTTTGGCTGCAACGAGATAATCGTCCGAGTCGATGTTAGGTCCTCGGATCGTGCGCACATCTAAAACACTGGAGGCATGCCATCCGTCTATCACAACGTGATCGATCTGATTGCGAGTATTTCGATCAGGAGACATCCATGCAGCTTGATGCATCTTTTTATGCATGAACATCGTGCTGGATATGACCATGTTTCGAGCACCGGCAAAGTCAATCAACCTCAGTCCGTTAGGAGAAATTTCATTGTGTAGGCTGAACTTTCCGACTGAAGGGCCAAACACACCTTCTTTGCCAACCCTGGCGTTAAAGTCACCAAGCACGACTTTTATATCGTGACGGGGGCAGCGCTCGTATGTGCGTTCTAATTGTTCATAAAAAGTGTCTTTCCCCTCATCGTCTTTCTCCTCTGTCGGCGCATGGACGCAGATGAATGATTATTAAAAATTTTGCTTTTATTGGGATAGCGGCGAGACGTTCTTTCCACAGGTGTGAACGCCAGAACTTGGCGACAAAGTCTCTCTTCCACCACGAATCCGTCGCCGAAACTGCGCTTATTCGTATGGCCACTCCAATAGATGTCACAAATTTTGATCTTCTTTCTTCCTTGCTTCGTCCAAAGCATTTCTTGGATGGCGGTGATGTCAGATTTTGCTTTGACGAGGACATCAACCAGCCGGGCATCTGCATCAATCCCATTCAGGGATCGGACGTTCCAGGTCCATGCCCTCAATTCATTGTCCTTCAAACGTTTGCCATGGTTTATCCGAGGGTCCTAAGCCCAGCGCACAACCCGCTCAGCGGGGGTGAAAATATTGCTACGCACGTTTATATAGCGAGCCCCTTGCTCCAAGGCAGACGCCCGCTTGCAGCCGCACCTAGAGGTGTACAGACGCTGCTTAAACCGACTATGTCAGAGTGGCCCAGCCAGGTCTCACATTAGCTCAGCGCTAAACGGATGTTTAACCGCTACCCAGAGGATACTAGGCCGCAAGCGACCGACAGTAGAGATCTGCTTGAACCGCATGCAAAAGAATCGCTCTGGCCATTCCCAGGTGAATGGCGGTCAGAAGCTTTCCCCACTCTCTTGGACTTCTACACACGGCTCCAACCTCCCTACACACGGCTCCATCCTCCAAGCTTAACAAATAACCTAATTTAAAAGTTTAGGTTTATGTGTGTATGTATGTAACTGCCACGCTAACGTTATTTAATTTAATTTATAAATATTAAGTAAGTAGTTAAAGATATGCTAGCAAATTGTATGATGAACCAGAAGTAAAGTTAACATAAGTTGGCATACATAACGACTTCAACAGGCTTAGCGCGCTAGTTATTATGTACCTATATCATTTACTTTTTGTCGTCATATTCATCTTCCAAAAAAAAAAAAAAAACAAATAACTAGGTATTTATATGCCTATATATATATATGCCAGATGGTGCTGTGAGTCGCACATAGGAACACACGGCACAACAGTTACAAGAGGCTGAAGGGGGCTTCGAACACTCTAAACCAAAAGGGCAAGGGGAGGACGACGACGTCATGACGAAGGTGCTGGAGGGGGACAAACAGTCCAATGGTGCTGCGAGTCCTACAGATAAACCTCCAAGACGAGCCTTTTCAACGCCGATGTAAGGACCCTTCATGATCTACGCGATGTAGCACGCAGAGGTGAACAAGTGCTGAAAGAAAGCAAGCTGTTGGGAGCCACTTACCCAGGACGGCATGTAAACGAAGCACGCGTGCCAACCCCAGACATGAGGATGGAAGGCGAGGACGGCGAAATGGATCCGCAGATAGAGGCGCTGGAATATCGACGCAACAGGAGACCAGGCTATTCGGGAATCCAATGCTGGAATTGCCAGGCAATGGGCCACTCATACATATACTGCGAGAAACCCATTATGAATCCCTTTTGCTTCAAGTGTGGCCATAGAGGATTATTAACTCCAAAATGCCCTAGGGACCATCGCAGGCAGGGAAACCAGTACCCGAGCGAGAAGGCGGGGGAACCCCGTTCGGCTTCATAGCTCCCACACCAGCCAGTGCTCGAGGCGTCGTCCCGTGCACTGAACCAGAGGGTGAATCTCTGCATGGAGGTGATACGCTTCCGAGGTGCAGTAGTACCCTGGCAGAAGAGCCCTCAAACGTGATAATAACTTACCCTGACAGTACGGACAATTCGAATATTTCCGAATCCGAGAGTCAAACGTCCTCATCCCCGATGGGGATGTCGCTTGCCAAACGCATTTTTCACCAAACCTTGAAGAAAGGGAACATAGGTACGAACAAATAAGACATACCATTTTTGAACAATACCCGGTATCGGACAACATTTTGAAGTGTAGGAAGAGATACCACAGGAGAGTACAGGAACGTAGACTGCTGCAAGCCACCAAGTTAACGCTTACAGAGGATGAAAGGCCTCTAGTAAAGGCTAAAATTAGAGATAGCTTTCTTGTAGGGCTGTTGGACTCGGGAGCCAAAGTCTCCAACTTAGGGAAAAATGGATTAGAATTCCTAGAGGATAACGGCTTCGATTATCAGCCCTTACATGCGTTCGTATATACCGCGGGCGGCAACAAGCAAAAAATTTTAGGCTCAGTATTTCTACCAGTCACGTTCAAAAATATCACAAAGGTTATTCGTTTTTACCTTGTTCCCTCATTGCTCCAAGAAGCGTATTTCGGGGTAGATTTTTGGAGAGCATTTGCGTTAGCTCCCGAAATATTGCCAAGCGTAGAGTGCATAGAGATTAGACTTGAAAAGGAAGAGGAACTTAACCTGCATGAATTGTCACCAGACCGGAAATTAAAATTGCAAAAGGTCATCGAGACGTTTCCTTCGTACGAAAAGTTAGGCCTAGGGCAAACTAAATTAGTGGAGCATCACATTGACACCGGTGATGCCGTTCCCATAAAAAGCAAACATTTCCCTCTTTCGCCACCGAGGCAAGCCGAAGCTTTTAGCGAACTAGACAGGTTACTCGAATTAGGAGTTATAGAAGAATCAAACTCCCCGTGGTGTAGTCCTGTAGTACTGGTCCGGAAACCCGGTAAAGTTAGGCTGTGCATAGATTCCAGGAAGGTCAACGCGGTGACTAAGAAAGACTCGTACCCCCTGCCTCATATCAACGGGTTATTGAGCAGACTGAAAGATACGCATTTTATTAGTGGCATTGATCTGAAGGACGCGTTCTTCCAGATCAAATTGACAGAGTCCTCCAAGGAAAAAACAGCATTTGCAGTTCCGGGCAGGCCTCTGTACCACTTCAAAGTAATGCCATTTGGTCTGTGCAATGGACCGCAGACTATGAGTAGGCTGATGGACAAGGCAATCCCTTCGCGTCTGCGAGAGAACGTCTTTGTCTACCTGGACGACCTAATGGTATGCAGAACTAATTTTGAAGACCACCTGAAATTGCTAGCGGAAGTGGCCCAATGTTTGAGAGACGCAGGGCTGACAATAAACGTAAAAAAAAGTAAATTTTGTCAGAAGGAAATACGCTACTTAGGGTACTTGATAGGCAGCGGGTGTTTGAAAGTGGATCCGGGTAAAATAGAAGCAATGCAAAACTTCCCGATCCCTAAATCCCGCCGGCAAGTGCGTAGGTTTGTGGGCATGGCGAATTGGTACAGGGGGTTTATTACCAATTTTGCTGACTTGGCAGGTCCCTTGACCGACTGTCTCCGTAAGTCATCAGGCCCGTTCAAGCTTACCCCTGAAGCTATAGAGGCATTCGAAAAACTAAAAGTAGCCTTGAGTTCCGCTCCTGTCTTTGCCCAACCCGACGTTTCCAAGGAATTCGTAATACAATGCGACGCTTCCAAAATAGGTGTTGGCGGAGTGTTATTCCAGGTCGATGATGAGGGCGCTGAACATCCAATCGCGTTCGTGTCGAAAAAGCTGAATAATGCTCAGCGCAATTATGCGGTAACAGAGCTGGAATGTCTCGCCGCCATAATCAGCGTGAAGCGCTTCCGACCCTATGTTGAGGGATTACCGTTTCGGATTATCACGGACCACTCCAGTCTCAAGTGGTTAATGACTCAAAAGGACTTGAGCGGGAGGTTGGCGAGGTGGTCGCTCTTAATGCAAAGATACGATTTTAAAATGGAACATCGTAAGGGCACTCTGAATGTAGTACCCGATGCGCTTTCGCGGTTTGATGCGGATGAGTTAACTTTCACTACCACACCCGGGGAAATAGATTTAGTCTCTCCCGAATTCAGCAGTAACGAATATTTAGACTTGATTGGGACCGTCACCGAAAATGAGGAATCGCTTCCGGATTTACGAGTGGTGGACGGGGTAATTTTCAAACGGGTTAAATTTCCTAAGGGATTGGAAGGGGCAGAAGACTCGCTGTGACGATTATGGTTGCCGAAAGGGTTGACTGAGGAAGCAGTGAGACTAGCACATGACGCTAACCGGAGTTACCATGGCGGGTGGCAGAAAACCTTAGAACGTGTTAGGCAGAAGTACTTCTGGCCGCAGCAGGCTAAGGACGTCAGGGACTACGTCCAGCGTTGTGATACCTGCAAATCAGTAAAACCTACTAATCAGCAGTCGAGACCGCCTATAGAAAATACCTTTGCATCCGAGAGGCCATTTCAGCGATTATATTGCGATTTCCTAGGGCCGTATCCGAGATCTAAGCGGCGAAATCAATTTCTTTTCATAGTTCTAGACCATTTTTCAAAATACGTTTGGCTAAAGCCCATGCAGAGAGCCACCACTGTTAACGTCATAAATTACTTCGCTTCAGAAATTTGTCCGGCTGTAGGGGTCCCTGAGTTTATTCACAGTGATAATGGTAAGCAGTTTATCTCGAAGGAAATGAACCAATTCTTTACAAATTACGGGGTGACGCACGTGAGGACGGGGTTATATTCTCCCCAAGCAAATGCATCCGAGCGCGTTAATAGAGAAATTGTCTCGAAGATTAGGATTTTCCTGAAAGATAAACCTGACCATACCGATTAGGATAAGCATATACCCGAGATTTTATCTGTTTTGAGAAGTGATTTCTATACGGCGATTCAGTGCTCTCCATACTTTGCATTATATGGCCAAAATATGGTTCAACATGCCTTAACGTACAACATTTTAGAGAAACTCGGCAGCCTTCGGGAAGACCAGATTACGATAGTAAGCAGAACTGACAAATTGACTAATATTCGTGAGCAGATCCATAGAAATTTAGATCAGGCCAAGGATAGGGGAGTAACCACCTATAAAAAGCGCTCTAGGCAAGTCAACTATAAGGAAGGTCAGGAAGTTTTTCGGAAAAACTTTGCCTTAAGTAACTTCAAACAGGGTATTAACGCCAAATTCCTGCCGAAATACCTTAAGTGTCGCGTGCTCCGAAAAATAGGCAATGCACTGTATGATCTCGAAGACCTAAACGGGAAATTGATAGGTCGCTTCCACGCTTCGGATATTCGTCCACAATGAACAACAAGAACATTTTTTTTTTGCTAAATTACCAAATGATTTTTTTTTTTTACCTACCAATCGGACCTTTTTTTTTGTCTAGGCGTTTTGGCGGTCGGGGACATCTCGCCCAGTATTCTCTCCGAGCACTGACCTCATAGGGTGTCCACACGCGTACTCACCGAGGACCGTGAACACCCTGGCAGTCCACGCTTAGGTCGGACTAGCCTTTCGGAGTTTGGACGGGTTCTCCATATCAAAATGTCTACACCTTTTTTTTTGGCCTTTCTGTGGGGGCGATAACCACTAGAAATCATCTTTCGAAGTTTTGACGAGTTCTCCATAATAAATGTCTAATTGCCGCAAAGCCCTTTTAAACTAGGAAACAGAAGTAATTCCCCACTTGACTTAACCTTTTTTTTTGATGGACCCATGTTGCCCGGCTAGCTTCGTAGTAGGACTTTGAGACTCTTATCTCAGGGGTGAGTCGTGCCCCACGTTGATTGGCATCGGAGGCCACTGGCAGTGGCTTCCCACAGCGGATCCGGTTTCCTGTTCGCTTCATCGTCAAGTCTTCAAAGCGAAGCAGGTTTGTTACGGTCTGCTGTTATGGTCTACGGTTACGGTCCAATTGGGAGCGTTTTGGTGCGAACACACCTAGTGACTGGGGATGGGGCGAAAGTTGCGATACAAAAGTATCGAGAAACAAGAAAGGCAAGATCTGCGATCACTAGCAGCAAGATAACCACGTTTTGCCGGCCGAGAAAGGAGAAGAACAAAAAAAAAAGGAAATTAAAATGAAAGACGAAAAATTAGTTTCGCCGAGATTATAACTGCGCGGCCATTTTGAGCAAAAAGGGAAGAAAGGAAGAAAAAAAAACAGGAATTAAGGGGACGGCACGCGTGGTCAAAAGGCGGGTTTTTCCTTTTTCGATTCGGCTGCCGTAGGAGTTGGACGTCGCACTGAAAGGTAAAAAAAAAAAAAAAAGTGATTGTGAACAAAGTGAAGGTGGTGTGGAAAAAAAAGAAGTCCATGGTTAATGCGCTGTGGCTGCTATTTGGGAAAAAGTACATGATACGTCACCCAGGTGTACTTATGATATGTAACCACAGTCCAAAAAGTGATAATACGGAAAAAAAAGAAATTTGATTGAATAATTGCTGGACAAAACGAAACTGCCAGGGCTGATGGGGCAGTGTTAGATCTGTACGTATAAGATCTCGATACCGATTTTGTACCACCGACTTGTGTGGGATTTGGTGCATCCCCACCAATAGATATCTGATGTTCGTCACGTAACCGTTGCACTTCTTCGGCTGAACGATTTGCAACAATTGGGTGTTCTTGGAAAAACAAAATTTTTTTCTCACAACAGGCTCAACAGTTGAAAAATGAACAGAGTTAAGCGTTATATATTGCGTGCCACCATTACGAGGAGCACCGACACCATATCCGCCTGCATTTCCACCGCTGTAGCTATTGCCACCTCCACCATAGCTATCTCCACCTCCATAGCCACCACAACCGCAATCCCATCGGCAGCGCCAACCGAGCGCGTAGTGTCCACCAGGCCGCTTCATATAGGACCACCGAACTAAACCCGGCATAACAAACGCCGGCTACCACAACCGCAATCCCATCGGCAGCGGCAACCAAGCGCGTAACATCCACCAGGCCGCTTCATATAGGCCCACCGACCTAAGTCCGGCATAACAAACGCCGGCCACCACAACCGCAATCCCATCGGCAGCGCCAACCAAGCGCGTAACATCCACCAGGCCGCTTCATTTAGGCCCACCGAGCTAAGTCCGGCATAACAAACGCCGGCCACCACAACCGCAATCCCATCGGCAGCGCCAACCAAGCGCGTAACATCCACCAGGCCGCTTCATATAGGCCCACCGACCTAAACCCGGCATAACAAACGCCGGCTACCACAACCGCAATCCCATCGGCCGCGCCAACCAAGCGCGTAACATCCACCAGGCCGCTTCATATAGGCCCACCGACCTAAGTCCGCCATAACAAACGCCGGCCACCACAACCGCAATCCCATCGGCAGCGCCAACCAAGCGCACAATAACCACCAGACTTACCACTTCCAGCACTAGTAACAACAACCAGCAGGGCCGCCGTATATAGGTCTGCTGCAACCACCCAGCTGTGACAACTTACCGGCAACGAATAGTACCAATTTACCAGCAAGAAGCGGTGAGTTCGTTCCGTATTCGGAAACCAAATTCTTTTTTTTATACCTTTAAACTTAATCAATTTATGAAATAACGCACTTAAATATACACTTACAATTGTGCATATACATGAGTTGTAAAGGGTGCTTTTAAATTTAATCAGTTTAGGTTAGATTCGTGAAATAATACACTTTAAATATATACTTACAATCATGTATATGCATAAGCTGTAAGGAAGCTTTTAACTTTAATCAGTTTAGGTTAGATTAATGAAATAATCCAATCTAAAATACGCCTAAAAATATGCATTTACAGAAGCTGTAAAAGGGGCTTTTAAATTTACTCAATTTATATTAAATTCATGACCTAATACAATTTAAAAATTCGCCTATACATAAGCTGTAACCGGGCTTCTAAATTTAATCAATTTATGCTAGATTCATGAAATAATATAATTTAACATATGCTTACAATTATGCATTTACATAAGCTGTAAAGGGGGCTTTTAAATTTAATTAATTTATGTTAGAGTCATGAAATATGAAATAATCTAATTTAAAATACGCTTAAAAATATGCATATACCTGAGTGGTAAAAAGGAGGGTAATTACTTTATATCTATATTAGAGTTGGGTCGTTTCATTCTGAACTTGCTCAATTGACCGGATTTCTCAACTGAACAGGTAGACTAGATCTTCGATCGCGATTCTAATTGTTCTTTTGGTTCATTTGTTCCCTTTAGTTCGTTTTATCTTAGGTTACCCTTTCTCCCTTCTCGTTCGCGAGCATTGTTAATTCCTATATGCCTACCAGAAATTCTGGGCACGAATGTCTGTGAGGCCATGATATTCCTTCCGCATTTTCGGTGGAAGCAGTAAGGAAGGCGGTCGGCATGATGTGGTGGTGCACATTGGCTAGTCATTGTCGGCTGGGGCTGGTCCTTGCCAACCTTACTGTTCCTGCGCCGTAAACAGAAAAAAGTTCCTATCATGCCTATCAAACTAGCAGCTGTCAAATTTAAAATAAACTGACAGAAGCGCAGAGACGACTCAAAACGCTTATAATTCAAAATAAACGACATCCGGTCGAACCGGATGCCACAGACAGACCGTTAAATTCAAAACTACATACAAAATTTTAAAATTCAAAAAAAAACTGAACGCAAAAAAAAAATTACCGAACCGGACATGACCGGTTACTACTACTAAAATTCAAAAAAAAAGCTGAAAAAAAATAAAAGTAAGCGCTGAAAATTAAAAGAAAACAAAGGCCGAATATATATAGGGGGCGCCGCGGGTGGTGTTGCGACGCCCGGTGCTATTCCCACCCTCAAATCCATGGCCACCGACGCACCTGTATTTCGGTGGCCCCTTACCTGCTAACCCTACCTAGTGCCTTCTAAATAAATGTGGACGCCAGCATTCCCATTCTAATTACAATTTTATTTATAATTCATTAAAAAAAAAAACAACTGAAAATGAAAGTAGTCCGGACCCGTCTAAATAATATATTCCGTTTTACATTTCAGTTAGGGTTATGCAATATACAAATGTGCACGTCCAGTCACTAAAGCTAATTAAGCACCTATAGTTAATGCATTTGCATACCTACGCATGTGATATCAAATATTAAATTTTTTATTCATTTTAAATTTAATAATTCGAAATTTACAAATTTGGTATGCCGTACATATTAGCTCTCGATAGTCATGAACCTAGCGTAAAAGGTTCAACGCTTATTGGCCGTCAGCGGCACTATTTCACACTCTTCAAAAGTGTTCTTCCTTACAATCTAATTATATTCGAACGAATACGCCCTAGGCGTAATATATGTGCACAGCATAAAAAAAAATACATTTCAGGCCTGAAAAAAAAAGATTGCAATTTGCATTCCGATGGATTAGAGTTGAGTTTTTTTGTTCATTTCAGAGATTCGATTCATTAGTTCTTTCTGATGAACGAAAAAGTTATTCCTATTGTTCATCGGTTCCCTTTTCTTTTCAAGCAAATATGTCCGCTGCTGCTTGCACCCGCAGAAAAAACGAAAAATAAAAACCCCACCTAGTATAGGTGGGGGTGGGTATGCTGCAAGGCTTTGCGTATATATGTTTAAATGGGTTATGAGTAACTATGGTAGTATATGCATATGGGTTTAATTAACTTCAAAAGAAAGTTACGAATTTCGTAAGATACAGGAAATTTAAAGAGCATAGACGTGAATTGTAAATAAGATCCTCCCGAGTTTAAGAAACGTTATTAGTTTTCTTACAAAAGAGGTTTTCCATTACTGGTACATACATACACTGCTGCAGCAATGCGACCCACAAGGAATATCACGCATATTTGGTGCAAGTGGCCTCACAGACATTCGTGCCCAGAATTTCTGCGTAGGCATATAGGAATTAACAATGCTCGCGAACGAGAAGGGAGAAAGGGTAACCTAAGATAAAACGAACTAAAGGGAACAAATGAACCAAAAGAACAATTAGAATCGCGATCGAAGATCTAGTCTACCTGTTCAGTTGAGAAATCCGGTCAATTGAGCAAGTTCAGAATGAAACGACCCAACTCTAATATAGATATAAAGTAATTACCCTCCTTTTTACCACTCAGGTGGAATAGTCATGAGCATCAGCAACACTACTGTGAAAGCTTGAAACAACTGGGGTATTTTTTGACTCCTCAACATTATCGGGGGATAGTAAATTTAAGACTTCTGAAGTCAGACATTTAAATTTTTTTTTAGGTATCTCCCAAAAAATGTTAACTAAAGGATCCGATATTATAAGCAACATATTCATAAGATCTCAATTCGTAGCTTCACGCGACTGCTTTTGTGTGTTATCGTCCCTGAATCGTCTCATATCTTTGTTACGGGCTTCTTCAGAAAGTTTACCAATAGGTAAAATTGCTGATTTTATAATATCAGTACTATGCACTAAGATTTTATGAACTGTGACAGGCATATTAAACCATGGATAGAGATCTATATATAGTTTTTTAGTCTCGACCGCAAATTTTTCAAATCTTTGGATATTTATATTGTACGCAGATGCTAATGCGCGAAGGAGAGTGTCGAATCTTTTGATGAGCGTTACATTCAATCCCGTATTCTCAGCAATAGCCTCAGAATTTTCGGCGCCCTTCCGCTTCTTACTTTTTGGTGTGTTCAATGCTTAAAAATGTCATTTGTCAAAGTAAATGTCATTGTCTGCATGGCGGAACGATACAAGGTGGCCGCATTGAACAGCTGATTATAACCTTTTTTATTTGATTTGATACATCAACTACCGGCGCAGTACGATTTTGCCATTTGTCCATCGAATTTACAAGTACATGGAATTTTGTTTGTTTGTAGGTATGCCAGCATGCTGCCAACTTGTATCGTTCCGCCATGATTGTCTGTCATATAGCATTGTCATTATTTTATATGCATATTTTAAAGCGTATTTTAAATTAGATTATTTCATATTTCATGAGTCTAACATAAATTAATTAAATTTAAAAGCCCCCTTTACAGCTTATGTAAATGCATAATTGTAAGCATATGTTAAATTATATTATTTCATGAATCTAGCATAAATTGATTAAATTTAGAAGCCCGGTTACAGCTTATGTATAGGCGAATTTTTAAATTGTATTAGGTCATGAATTTAATATAAATTGAGTAAATTTAAAAGCCCCTTTTACAGCTTCTGTAAATGCATATTTTTAGGCGTATTTTTGATTGGATTATTTCATTAATCTAACCTAAACTGATTAAAGTTAAAAGCTTCCTTACAGCTTATGCATATACATGATTGTAAGTATATATTTAAAGTGTATTATTTCACGAATCTAACCTAAACTGATTAAATTTAAAGCACCCTTCACAACTCATGTGTATGCACAATTGTAAGTGTATATTTAGGTGCGTTATTTCATAAATTGATTAAGTTTAAAGGTATAAAAAAAAGAATTTGGTTTCCGAATACGGAACGAACTCACCGCTTCTTGCTGGTAAATTGGTACTATTCGTTGCCGGTAAGTTGTCACAGCTGGGTGGTTGCAGCAGACCTATATACGGCGGCCCTGCTGGTTGTTGTTACTAGTGCTGGAAGTGGTAAGTCTGGTGGTTATTGTGCGCTTGGTTGGCGCTGCCGATGGGATTGCGGTTGTGGTGGCCGGCGTTTGTTATGCCGGGTTTAGGTCGGTGGGCCTATATGAAGCGGCCTGGTGGATGTTACGCGCTTGGTTGGCGCTGCCGATGGGATTGCGGTTGTGGTGGCCGGCGTTTGTTATGCCGGACTTAGCTCGGTGGGCCTATATGAAGCGGCCTGGTGGATGTTACGCGCTTGGTTGGCGCTGCCGATGGGATTGCGGTTGTGGTGGCCGGCGTTTGTTATGGCGGACTTAGGTCGGTGGGCCTATATGAAGCGGCCTGGTGGATGTTACGCGCTTGGTTGGCGCTGCCGATGGGATTGCGGTTGTGGTAGCCGGCGTTTGTTATGCCGGGTTTAGGTCGGTGGGCCTATATGAAGCGGGCTGGTGGACACTACGCGCTCGGTTGGCGCTGCCGATGGGATTGCGGTTGTGGTGGCTATGGAGGTGGAGGTGGCAATAGCTACAGCGGTGGAAATGCAGGCGTGTATGGTGTCGGTGCTCCTCGTAATGGTGGCACGCAATATATAACGCTTAACTCTGTTGATTTTTCAACTGTTGAGCCTGTTGAGAGAAAAAAATTTTGTTTTTCCAAGAACACCCAATTGTTGCAAATCGTTCAGCCGAAGAAATGCAACGGTTCCGTGACAACATCAGATATCTATTGGTGGGGATGCACCAAATCCCACACAAGTCGGTGGTACAAAATCGGTATCGAGATCTTATACGTACAGATCTAACACTGTCCCATCAGCCCTGGCAGTTTCGTTTTGCCCAGCAATTATTCAATCAAATTTCTTTTTTTTCCGTATTATCACTTTTTGGACTGTGGTTACATATCATAAGTACACCTGGGTGACGTATCATGTACTTTTTCCCAAATAGCAGCCACAGCGCATTAACCATGGACTTCTTTTTTTTTCCACACCACCTTCACTTTGTTCACAATCACTTTTTTTTTTTACCTTTCAGTGCGACGTCCAACTCCTACGGCAGCCGAATCGAAAAAGGAAAGACCCGCCTTTTGACCACGCGTGCCGTCCCCTTAATTCCTTTTTTTTTCTTCCTTTCTTCCCTTTTTGCTCAAAATGGCCGCGCAGTTATAATCTCGGCGAAACTAATTTTTCGTCTTCCGTTTTAATTTCCTTTTTTTTTGTTCTTCTCCTTTCTCGGCCGGCAAAACTTGGTTATCTTGCTGCTAGTGATCGCAGATCTTGCCTTTCTTGTTTCTCGATACTTTTGTATCGCAACTTTCGCCCCATCCCCAGTCACTAGGTGTGTTCGCACGAAAACGCTCCCAAGTGGACCGTAACCGTAGACCATAACAGCAGACCGTAACAATATCTAATTTACGATTGTCATAAAATCTCTTAGTCGGTTTGCCAAGTTACTTAATCAATATTTATATCAATTTATAGGTTGTTGTTGTTGTTGTTGTTGTAACAATGCTCGCCCCACCTAATAGCCGCGATCGATCGCAAATTGTCATCAATATCCTCTAACGGGTGTCCAAGGAAACTTGCCGTGTCAACAGGGGTGGACCATAAGGAAAGGGGTGTTAGAGGCGCTTCCCAAGGTAGTCGGTTCTATGTACCGGAGCGACTCGGGATTTTTCCCGACCAAAGACTGTCATTTCAGTGTGACCCCATTTAATTTATAGGTAAAAATGAAGTGCTCTGAATTGCGTACCAAGGACAAAAACGAGTTGACTAAAAAACTCGAAGAACTGAAAAATTAGCTCCTCAACTTGCGTGTAGCAAAAGTTACTTGAGGAGCACCATCAAAACTCTAAAATATAAGTGAATTAGGTAGTAGTGCAGTTTAGGAGCCCCACCCTAAAGTTGGGCCATGATTTTCGAGTGAGGTATCAAAAGACGCGTATTAATCTCGAGAACAATAATCCGAAGGCGGAAAAGAAAAATTTTAGGTAATAATCTAGTTGAGGGGTCGACTGCTAATACGCTACCAAAAATATCGAGAGAGGTGTCAAACGACGCGTATTGACATCAGTATTAATAATCCGGGTAATAATGCAGTTTAGGGACCCCACCCTAAAATTAGGCCTTTTTTTGAGTGAGGTATCAAAAGACGCGTATTCACGTCTAGATCAAGAATCCGAGGTAATTATCTAGTTGAGGGGCCGACTGCTAATACGTTACCAAAAGTATCGAGAGTGGTGCCAAAAGACGCGTATTAATCTCGAAAACAATAATCCGAAGGCGGAAAATAAAAATGTTATCTCTGTGCGGAGATATTTGCAGTTGAAGTTGGCGATTTTCATGTGGTTGTTTTGTGAACAAAAGTGTTTTGTGTGGATATAGTTTTGGTCTCCAAACCGGGGTTGGACCCACCGAGGGTAATGTTTTAGGTAATTCTATAGGACAGCATGACACTGCTAAATTCTAAGTCGTTCAAAAGATATAACCCAAAAACCGAAAAATGACCCACGGGTCCCTCCGAAACTGGGGGTGGGATCTACAGTATTTTTGCGCAGAACACCTTTCTGCATTGGCGGCCTTCGGCCGCGCTTATAAAAAATAATCCTGGGCTACGCCATGACAAGTCCGGGTGTGTGGTATAACCGTGGCATGCTGTCGTATAGAATTACCAAAATAAGCATGGACAGGGTATCCGCATGAAAAAAACGCATTGATTGGCGCTATGAAGAAATGTTTTAGAAGTTTTAAAAGTTTACCCTGTTCCTTACAACCATGGTTACTTGACTCCACGTATAAAAAAATGGTAATTCTATACGACAGCATGACCCTGCTAATACGCGTCCAAAAATATCGAGAGAAGTGTCAAACGACGCGTCTTGACATCAGTATTAATAATCCAAAACCGGAAAAGAAAAAGTTTAAGTCGTTCAAAAGATATAACCCAAAAACCGAAAAATTACCCACGGGTCCCTCCGAAACCGGGGTGGGATCTACAGTATTTTTGCGCAGAACACCTTTCTGCATTGGCGGCCTTTGGCCGCGCTTATAAAAAATTCCCCTGGGTGGGTCCAACACCGGTTTGGAGACCAAAACTTTATCCGCGCAAAACAATTATGTTCACAATTTTTTTGTGGGTAATGTTGGGATGAAATTTCACTTGAAATAAGTATGCACGCGTTATTCTTCAATCTTCTTTATTATTCTATTTATTTAACTCTAAGGAAGGTAAGGTACCGGATGTGAAGCAATATGCAAAACTCGCTAGTACTTTGGTGTTGTTGCCAGACTGTTTGAATAATAATTAAAGTGAGACATAACAATCTCCCATGCTTAATTGGACTCATTATGTGATAAATGAATTATTATATAATTGATTTACATATCTGAATATTAAATATATATGTACATGAATACGAGTAAATATTGAAATTTTGTTTCTATACGTAGTCTATTAAGTGTCGAGGTTTCTTCTTCGAACGTGCAGATCTACGGACGACTGGTTCTTGACCACTTTGCGCTTCATCAGGCGTCCCTTGATTGTTTGACAATTCAGCTGGTTGGTTGTTTGACTCGAGTTGAACTTGTGGAATAATTGGCTCAAAATTGTATTGACTATAATCGTTGGACGGTTGTATTGAAGTGCCTTTCGTGTCGTTTTATTTCGTAGCCGTCATCTAGCTTGTGAATAATGCCTGAACCCTTTCTCCCACGCTTAGTTGACGCACGCCTGGAATAAGGTTAGTTGATTTGTTTTCCGTGTTTGGTTTTAACGCATCCAACCGGATTCGAATTCGTCGATTGGGATATAATTCTGCTGGACTTTTTCCGCAATTAAGTGTTGTTGCGCGGTATCTTTGCATAATTTCGTAAATTTTGTGGCGTACAGAGCCTGGCTCTGCTGACATCGCCTTCAATTTTCATTTGAGGGTTTGGACATTGCATTCCGCTAATCCATTTGTGCTAGGATACCCTGGTGCTATAAGTTTTTGAAAAAATTCCGTTGGTACTGCAATATGTTTTGAATTGATCGCTTGTGAAGATGGTTGCATTGTCGGATACCATTATCGAAGGAAAGCCGTGAGACGCAAATATATTTGAAAGTAGATTTATTGTTGTTGTGTCGTAGGAGCATCGCGTAACACTCGTACTTCTGCCCATCTGGATTTCGCATCCATGACAATTAGGAAAAAATGATCTTGAAATGGGCCTGCATAGTATATGTGTATTCGGTCCCAGTTTGCATCTGGCTCCTCCAAATGATGAAGTGGTGCCTTTGCGGGTTTAGACTGGACTTTCATGCAAGCTTCGCAAGCCTTGACTGTTGTTTCAATGTCACGATCGATGCCTTTCCAAAAGCAATATCTTCTAGCAAGCTGTTTCGTGCTAGTTTTTCCCAGATGGGTATGGTGAAGTTCTTGTAGTATTTGCGGTTGTAGCTTTTTCGGAATCAACACTCTTTGACCCTTAAAGATAATTCCATTATTAAGTGTGTATACATCTTCATTTTCATAATTGTTAAGTAAACTTGACTTAAGTTTAGATAGGTCTGGATCTCTATCAGTTTCTGACGCTAGAATTTCCGCATTTATGAACTCACTTGAAATTTCAAAAATTGATACTGAACATAATTCATTTACTTCTTCATTGATAATTTTGTCTGTAGACGGCTTTGCTAGAGTTGGCGCTGCGCGGGATAAACAATCGACATTAGTGTGTTCTAAACTTTTTGTAGACTATTTCATAGTTGAAACTTGATAGAAATTCAGCATAACGTAGTATTCGTGATGCTGTTATTGCGGGCATTTTACTGTGCTGCTGGAAAATTCGCGTAAGTGGTCGATTATCGGTAATGAGTTTAAACTTCATACCGTATAGATACATAAAAAAGTGATTGATGGTAAATACAATCTAACTGGCTGTAATTCCTTTCAGCGGCAGTCAATGATCTGGATGCAAAAGCGACGGGATGATCTAGGCCATCCTACATGTGCGAAAGCACACCTGCGATTCCCGTAGGACTTGCGTCGCATGCTACTATTACTGGCAACTCGGGATTGAAAGGCATTAGCACTGTATTACTGGCGATAATATCTTTAAGTATTAAAAACGCTGCCTCGCAACCGGAAGACCAAAAAAACTTTGTGTGGGTTTGTAATAGTTGTCGTAGTGGAAATGTGATTGTAGATAAGTTTCGAATAAATCTGGAGTAGTACGTAACCGTTCCTAAAAATCGTCTAACATCGTCTTGCTTAGCGGGTCGTGGCATATTTATTATCGCTTGAATTTTTGATGGTGATTTTGAAATTCTATTATATTGAACAACATGACCCAAATATAGCCTACAAAAATAGTTGGAACCTTTGAGATTGTTCAAAATTTCGTCAATGCGACGTACGGGGTAGTTTGCAGACACGAGCTGTGTATTAACTCCGACTTTGTAGTCGACGCAGAGTCGCACTCCGCTGTCTGCTTTAGGGATAATTACCAAGGGTGACCCCCAGTCACTTCTTTCAACTTTTGATATGATCCCCAATTTTTCTAAATTATTTAGCTATGTCTCAACATGGTCGCGTAGTGCATATGGAACTTCTCGCTCCTTGATAAAACTCGGTTTAGCGTCTTTCGAAGTTGAAGTGTGACTTCAAGGTTTGGCACACACCCTACTTTTTGTATAAAAACTTGTTGAAATTTGTGAATGATGTCTTCTATTGAACAAATGTTACGCATTGGGTAGTTGGATAACTTATTTGCACATTGATTATCTACTTGCTTTAAGTTGATTTTTAGATGTCTAATCCAAATTCGACCCAAAAGAGCATCATACCCATTTGGTACTACGTACATTTCTTCTACTGATCGGTGGTTATTGTATTCTACCTCTATATTTACTTTGCCACCTGGGACTACTACGTTCTTTGTGTAGGAACGAAATGCTTTTGAGGATGGTTGAAGTTTTGTTTGATATTGAGCTGTTCGAACTCATTTCGAGGAATTAGTGTATAGTCTACCCCGCATCTACTTCAAATTTTTGTGGTTGACTATTAATTTTAAGAGTAATGTAATATTTACCCACGTCTGCCTTCAATTCGCCATGATGACTTTTGTAAAGATCAACTATTTCATTTATTGCGTATACCTGGTGAATTTCCTCATCGCCATCAACTGCTTTGTGACTCAACTTGTCGCTTGAATTACTCATTAACGTTTTTATACATACTTGTTGAACGTGGCCTCTTTTGCCACATCAGTTGCATTTGAGGTTATGTCGATTTGTTCGACACTCTTTCGTTTTATGATTATCCTTACCGCAGCGAATACACAAGCTGTCGATGCCTAATTGCTTGTAATTTAATTTAGAACTTGCTCACTTCGAGTGTCTTGATGATGAACGATTTCTTGACGTCTGCCTACTGCGACTTGCACCTGCGAGCCTACCGTGCACCTTGTTTACTTCCTTCACGACAGCTTGTGGTTTTGAATTTAGCTCGCGGCTATCTATTTTGAACGCTTCTAAAGCAAGTGCCCTTTGTACAAGTTTCTGACTCTTCTGATTGAAGAAGCTGCTCACGAATTGTGTTATCTTTTATTCCTGTAATGAATTGCGCACGAAGAAAAATGTTAGAAATGTCAGCATTGCATTGACATGCCGATATAAACGCAAAATAATTTATGTCCCGCCGGAGTAATGCTACAAAATCTGCCACGGATTGTTCTTCGTTTTGATATGTTGAAAGGAAACGGTGCTGTATTACTAATATGTTTTTCTTGGGACACAAATGTGTTTCTAGTTTCGCCACTACCTCCTCATACTTTAGATCTGTTATGCTTTTAGGCGCGGTCAACGATACTAATAATCTAAAGTGTGTAGAGCCAATGGAATTGACCAGCATTTGATGACATAAGGTTTTATTTGTAAATACTCCTTTAATTTGGAGGTAATTTTCGAATCTTTGTAAATAAAGTTAAATAAAGTTTTCTTTCTTTTCGTCGAAAGTCTCGAATGGCGGCAGGATAATGTGCGACCTCGGCTGCGGTGACGTTTGTTGCTGTTGAAGGTTAGAATTTGCATTTACTTGTTGAAGTAACTCACGCTGGGTTTTGGTAAATACTTGTAATAATTTCTCAAATTGGTCCTTGTCCATGATTAAGGACTGTATTGTAACTTGTATTTTCGAATTTTTTTTGCTGTATTACTTATTTTCACTCGTCGCCACTTGTGATGTAATTTTTATTTATTTATTTATTTATTTGTTTGTTAAAGTCAACACAGACACAAAGCTGTCCACTACTGGATATAAGATACAATACATATAACAAGGAAAGAAAACATAAGCCTAAAAAACAAAATTTTAAGTAAAAATTTAAATAATAAACAATCAAATTAATTAAGTTAAATTTTAATTAATACATAAATCAAATCAAAAATAAAGATTAGTTAAAATTAATATTGAAATAAAATTGACATCTTATTTAAAAATCTTTAAAAATATCATGCCAGACGTGAGAGTATTTCCTTGCGGATAGCAGCAATCGAATACTCAAAACTAATGCAGTTGTACAGTTCGTTATAGCGCGAGCACCAATTGCGAAGAGGGCTATATTTGGCAAAATTACGCCGTAGAATGGGTAAATGAAAGAGTACATAGTGTCTTGTAGTTCTCGCAGGAACGGAAAAATTCGGTCTGCTTACAAGGTCAGTGGAGTCTATCTCACCGATAATCAGTTTATGAAGGAACATTACCCCGAGTAATGTTCTTCTATTCTCTAAAGTTGGCAAACTAATGAGAAGAAGTCTATTTCTATAAGGTGGAAGATGTTGATTTGATTCCCAGTTAAGACCGCGTAAAGCGAAGATTAGAAACTGCTTCTGTACCCATTCAATCCGATCTATATGATTTTTATACACCGGGGGCCAAATACAGGAACAATACTCAAGTATTGGGCGAAGCAAAGATGTGTAAAGGGTCTTGGTTAAATAAGGATCATCAAATTCTTTAGCCCATCTTTTAATAAATCCGAGTACACCCGATGCCTTGTTTACAATAGATGAAATATGCATGTTAAAGCTTGTAAGGATAAAGTAAACTCTCACATCCGTTATATAACATAAGCTATGTGCGTGGAGCTTTAGCTGCATTTGACAGGCGCGGGCAGTTGGCAACGCGCATGTCAAATGCAGCTGCAGCCCACGTTATTGACAAAAAGAGGACAATTAATTAATCTGGACAAGATGGAAAGACGCGTGCTAATAAAACTAAACTTTTTAATGGGAATACAAATTAAAAAGTACAAACTGAAGGAAAACTAAAATAAGTGCAAAAGTAAACTAAAAACATTTATTGTATTACAATTATTAAATTATCTTAAATAAAGTGAAAAGAAAAACTAAATTAAAATTCGTGTCTTGTGTGTGGAGTGCGTTGGCGTGCAAAGCGCATCATCAATTTGGCAGAGGTTCCAGGAATGGAACCTTACATGGCGACCGTGAGGTTGGAGCCCGGTCATTTTCAATTTCAGCGAGTGGTGTAGGAAAAGTGGCAGTGGCAGTGAAATAAACATTTTTTAAAACAAAGAAAATTGTTGATAAAATAAAACTAATACGACAACTAACTCTACGACGAAATTAAACAGAAATAATACAAAAATTCTTTTAATTATTAAATTTTAAAATTAGTTTGAACTGAATTATTTGTGATATTCTGATAACTACATATGTACCTTAGAAATGGTAAGCAAGTGCAAAAAAATTCAGAATCCGATTCCGATAATTCACAAATCAGTCACAAACCAGGAAAATAGATTTTCTTTGTCAACAGATTTTCCAGGCTTCGAAAATTATTCCATTAAAAATTCAACTTCTAATTTAGATTCAAATAGGGCAAAACTAACTTCAACTTCTTTTACTTTAAAATCAGATCTTAACGATCCAAATAGTACAAACGTGGCCTCACCTTCTGCTAATTCAGCTCCAGATCTTAACGATCAAATCATGGCAACACCTGAGGAAAAGAGAATTTTCATTAACACATGTGCTAATTCTATTAGGGAAAACTACAGTGGTGACCCTCTTGCACTTGATTCTTTTATAGACAAAATCGCATTACTTGAACAATTCGCTACTGCAGATTTAAATGATACTTTTATAGCGTTCTTAAAATCAAAATTAGAGGGTAAAGCCCGTGAAGCAATACCAACACAAGTAACTTCAGTCAATGAAATTAAAACAGCTCCACGTAATAGGATCAAACCGGACAACTCGAAAGTTGTAGCAGGGAGAATTGCAGCGTTGCACGTTAACGGTAACAATTATACATATTTTGCGAAAAAAGTTGAAGATTTAGCTGACTCACTTGAGCGGTCTCTTATTATTGAAGGGATCACTCAAGCGAAAGCTCATGAAATGGCAGTCGAACAAACTGTTAACGTGTGTCGTTTAAATGCAAAATCCAATTTAGTAAAAACCATTTTAGCCTCAACGGCATTTACTGATCCGAAAGACGTGGTAGCAAAATTAATTGTAGAACAAAACAACGAAGTAACTGAACGTCAGGTTCTAGCTTTTCGATCACGTGGTAACAGTACATTCAGAAATTCACCTGGTAGTTATCGAGGCTTTTACCCAAACAGCGGCTATTCTGGTTATAGAAACAATAATTCATTTGCATAAAACAGCAACTATAACGGCAATAATAATCAAAGATATAGGAATTATAACGGAAATAGATACCAGAATAACAACAGTAATAATACGCTTCCAAATACAAATTCCAATTCAAATACAAATAATAGTAACAATAGAAGCAACAATTCAAGATCTTCAAACGGTAGAGGTCGAAACGCAAACGATCGCGCTTTAAACGGCAGCGCCCCTCAGGAGCGAACACTGGGGGAGGACGAACTAAGCCAGTAAGCGAACTTCCCTCACCAATAGGCATTTATTGTTTAAATTTAAATTACTCTGATTTCATTGAATTACAACTTAACGAGTCACAAAAATTTTGTTCTTTCCTAGTAGACACTCAAGCGGACATTTCTTTAATAAAGATATCATGTTCAGACAGAAATATTTCCTTAAATACGAACGACATTATTAACATTACCGGCGTCACTTCTAATTCAGTTTCTACTTTAGGTAAAATTACAGCAAATTTAAATTTTTCTAACTTTTCTATTAAACATACTTTACATGTAGTAAATGAAGACTTTAATATTGCATCCGATGGCATACTGGGTAAAGATTTTCTGAAAATTAACAAATGCATTATTAATTATGAGAAAAATAGTATTTCCTTTTGGGTAGGTAAAGAAAAAGTTGCGATACCAATCCTGCACGGAACAGAAAGCGACAGGTGTATCATTCCACCACGATGCGAAATATTCAGAATTTTTGATTTAGGAGATTCACCCGAGCCACTTTTCGTGGACTCGCAGGAAATTGAAAAAGGTGTTTTCACAGCTAGGTGCATTGTTAATTCCAGTAACCCAATAATTAAAGTCATTAACACCACGGATGATGCAAAGTATGTGAAGAGAAAAAGTATTCGGACAGAAAAACTTTCAAATTATAATGTTTATACGATTAACAAGACAGAAACAGAAGACAAACGTACGAAAAAACGCTAATTTCGATTTTAAAAAATCAAATACCTCAACATGCTCCAAGTAAATTACTTGACCTTTGCATAGATTATGCCGACATTTTCGCTCTTGACACGGACAAAATGACTTTAAATAACTTCAACGAGCAAAGATTAAGATTGACAGACAACGAACCGGTATATGTTAAAAACTATATTTTGCCATACTCTCAACGCGAAGAAATAAATCGCCAAGTAAATAAATTGTTAGATAACGATTTGATTGAACCCAGTTATTCGAATTATAAGAGTCCTTTGATTGTAGTCCCAAAGAAGGGTACTAATGGTCAGAAAGCATATCGTATGTGCGTAGATTTTCGCGCAGTAAACAAAAAACTCATTTCTGATAAATTTCCACTAAATAGAGTTGACGATATTCTAGATAATCTCGGTAGAGCAAAATATTTTTCCACATTAGATCTTTTCTCTGGATTTCATCAAATCCCCTTTCATCCTGACTCACGTGACATTACTCCTTTCAGCACCTCGGTCGGCGCATTTAGATGGAAAGTGCTTCCATTCGGTTTAAATGTAGCACAAAATTCATTCTCACGAATGATGACTATAGCTTTTTCGGGTATACCACCCAACGTCGAATTTTTGTACATCGACGATATTTTATCTTCATAGGTTCTAGTGAAGCACACCACATTAAAAATCTTTCAAAAGTTTTCGATACTTGTAGGTCTTTCAATCTCAAACTTAACCCAAATAAATGCAACATTTTACGACCAGAAGTTACATTTTTAGGTCAAAAATGTTCAGCCAAAGGTTTGTTGCCAGACGACTCTAAAATAAACGCAATTAAAAAGTATACAAAACCGACTGAAAAAGACGCGGTACGACGATTCGTCGCATTTGCAAACTATTACAGACGGTTCATACCTAATTTTACGTCTATGGCAGCGCCTCTAAATCGATTAAGCAGGAAAAGAATTGAATTTGTATGGGATGTTGAGTGCGAAAGAGCATTTTTATCTTTGAAAGCAGCGTTACTTTCACCAAAATTACTTCAATATCCAGATTTTACTAAACAATTCATTATTACAGTCGATGCTTCCACAACTGGATGTGGCGCTATTTTGAGTCAAGAACAGCAAGGTAGTGATTTACCAATTTGTTTCGCTTCTAAAGCATTTAATAAAGCCGAACAGAAAAAACCCATTATAGAATTAGAGCTTTTAGCTATTTACTTTGCAATCAAGCAATTTCGACCATACGTTTATGGCACCCATTTTATTGTAAAGTCAGATCATAGACCTCTAGTATACTTATTCAATATGAAAGACCCATCTTCAAAACTTTCAAGAATAAGACTGGAACTATCTGAATGTAACTTTACTATTGTATATATAAAGAGTAAATCCAACGTGTGTGCTGATGCACTATGGCGCATTAAAATGGATGAGATTAAAGAATCGAACAAACAAATTTTAGCGGTACAGACAAGATCAATGACAAAACGGCAAAACTACAAAAACCTTAATATTAAAACAGACAAAAACGACGAAAAACAACTTACTTTACATGTCTACGACAAATTTTCATTAAATTTTTCAAAAAAAGATTCCACGAATAAGATCTGGAATTACGTACGACAAAAATAATAAAACAACAAATTTAAGAATTTTTGCGCATATTAAACATAAGAAACTCGTGTTACGTAGTTTTGAGCTTGTTAACGAAATAATGACTTTAAAGGAATTACTTTCGAGGCTTGAATCAGAAGCCGGCAAACACAAAATTAAGCAAATGAATCTCCCTGTCCGGAGATATTTGCAGTTGAAGTTGGCGATTTCAATGTGGTTGTTGTTGTGTTCATACCCACAAAAAAAATTGTGCATCACCGTGGCGGTAGCCACGGTTATACCACACACCCGGACTTGGCATGGCGTAGCCCAGGGTTATTTTTTATAAGCGCGGCCGAAGGCCGCCAACGCAGAAAGGTGTTCTGCGCAAAAATACTATGGATCGGACCCCCGGTTTCGGAGGTACCCGTGGGTCTTTTTTCGGTTTTTCGTTAATATCTTTTGAACGCGTTAAAATTTTTATTTTCCGCCATCGGATTATTAATACTGATGTCAAGACGCGTCGTTTGACACCTCTCTCGATATTTTTGGTAGCGTATTAGCAGTCGACCCCTCAACTAGACTATTACCAAAATTTTTCTTTTCCGCCTTCAGATTATTGTTCTCGAGGTTAATACGCGTCTTTTGACACCTCTCTCGATATTTTTGGTAGCGTATTAGCAGTCTACCCCTCAACTAGACTATTACCCAAAATATAGATATGTACATATATGTATATACATGTTGCAAAGTATAAAAAGAGGAAAAAAAAGAATATGATAATAAAGACCTATGAAAGGTCATGTAAAAATCCTCCAATAAGCAGAGCAACAAGTTGTGTGAAAAAGTGTGTAATTGTGTTTTGATGTCGATACGATTCGCAATAAATCATGCGATCGTGGAGTGTGTGGTAG
This sequence comes from Eurosta solidaginis, assembly GCF_040869045.1. Classification (NCBI taxonomy): domain Eukaryota; kingdom Metazoa; phylum Arthropoda; class Insecta; order Diptera; family Tephritidae; genus Eurosta; species Eurosta solidaginis. The sequence goes on from NC_090322.1 coordinate 86,732,084, forward strand.
GGTGTGCAGTGGTTTTTGTTTTTTTTTTTGTGAAAGACAATTTTTTTTTTTCTTTTAAGTGTTTTTTTGTGTTGGGTTTTGCTTCGAAAAGCAAAAACTTAATTGCAATATGTTGCATTAGGGTGAACCGAGCAACCCGAAATTTCTCCTCTGTTTTTTTTTGTTGTTAGAAAATTTTTTGTTCCTTTCTTTTTTGTTTACTATTTAAACTTTTTACTTCGAAAAGTAAAAAGGAATTGTGCTATGTGCCGTGCATTATATTAGGGTGTCCTTAATTGAAAATTTTTTATTTCCGTAATTTTTGTTTTTTACTTATTTTATTTTTGTTTTCATTTTTATTTCGATAAAAACGGGTGTATGCAATGGAATTGGCTGCGCTTTGTTTAATTTAAGTAACGTTGCCTTTGCCATTGTACTATCCTTTTTTTCGTTTCTTCGTAACAAAAATAAAAAAATTATGTTTATGTGAGGACCCCTATATATAATGCACTAGGCGAAAGGACAAGGAAAATATTTATTTGAGGGAAATTTAATTATTTAATAGGTATGTGGTTTGCGACACCACGAACCTTTTTTTTTGATTGCTTAAGCTGACCCGATTTTTTTTTCTGATTTCATGCAGTCCAATGCACATAGCCATTGTGTACATATGTAACATTAGGATGCATCAAAAAAAAGAAATTTTTGTTTCCACTGTGAGTTTGTTGAAGTTGCTTCGTTTTGGTTAGGGGGAGTTTTGATGTTGTGTGGAGATTTTGTAACTCCAATTGTAGCGTTACTGCTGAAGATTAGGGTCTGACTTGTTTTCGGTTTCTGCGGTATAGGGTGGTACTAATATTAGTTTGACAAGTGGTCTTGTTACTTGCCCCCTTTCAGTTCTTATGTCCACAACGCGCACCCGGTTGTCTGAACCAGGGTGTAACCTTATCACACGCCCCAATCTCCATTCGTTGGGAGGAAGATTGTCTTCCCGTATAACCACCATATCTCCGACTTGCATATTTGATTTAGGATGCTTCCATTTTATCCGTTTCTGTAGTTCCGAAAGATATTCTGATTTCCATCTTCTGCAGAAGTTTTGATGTAATGCCTTGAGTTTCTGCCAGCGATTGACTATTGAGGCAGTATTTTCATCAACCCTGATTTCCGCTGGTGCTAATAGGTGTCCTCCAATCAGAAAGTGTCCTGGTGTTAGAGGCTCAAGGTCAGATGGTTCGTTTGAAGCGGGGCTAAGAGGACGAGAATTGAGACATGACTCAATTCTACATAACAGTGTGTTAAATTCCTCAAAAGTGAATTTGTTGTTTAAGGCCACTTTTCTGAAGTGGCTTTTAAAGCTTTTCACTCCCGCTTCCCATAGTCCTCCCATGTGTGGAGCTCCTGCTGGTATGAAATGCCAATTTAATGCCTGATGGGAATATTTTGACAGGGTTTGGTTTCTTGCATCGGCAAGAAATTCCTTAAATTCAGTTTTTAATGCACGTGATGCACCGACAAAATTTGTTCCATTGTCCGAATAAATGTTTCTTGGACATCCTCGTCTAGCTACGAATCTTGAAAGAGCGGCTAGAAACGAGGAAGTGCTCAAATCACTAGTGGCATCTAAATGTATGGCCTTAGTAGAAAAGCAAACGAACAGACAAACGTAACCCTTTGAGGTACGACACCCGCGCCCACTGTAACTCTTAATATCGAAAGGCCCTGCGAAATCTACCCCTGTATTGGTAAATGCACGCGAAAATGTGGTGCGTTCTTGAGGTAGAATTCCCATGAGCTGATTTTGCGATCGTTTCTTGAAGATCGTGCAGATCTTACAATTATGAATTACGGATCGTATCATGGTTTTAACTTTTGGAATCCAGTATTGAGTTCTAATGATGCGCAGCATTAATTGGTTTTCACCATGGAGAGACATTTCATGGACAAACTGAACATACAGATGTGTAAACCTACAATTGTACGGAAGTATTATGGGATGGCGTTCAGATTCGGTAGTATCTTTGGATGCACCAAGTCGTCCACCCGTTTTCACTACTTCGTCTTCATCAAGATATGGAGTGAGCGAAAGTATTTCGCTTTTAGATCCAATTGGTGTTTTGGATTGCAAACTTGAAATTTCTGATCCGTAATATTGCTTCTGAGCAAGTTTTATTAAACGGGTTGTTGTAGTTTTAATTTCATCTGAGGAAATTAAATAAGATTCAGGTTGACTACAATATTTCGTTTTAGAATGCGTTGTATGAAAAAACCTGAGTATATATGAGATAACTCTTAAAGCCCTAGGAAGATTTGAAAACCTAGAATATCATTAATATTGCTTGAAATTGCGGTTGCATGTGCTTGTACGCGTTTTTCTTCAATATTCGTGTTAAAATCCAAATCTTGTGTTGGCCACTTTTCCTTCTCTTCTTGCAGCCAAGAAGGACCCTGCCACCACAGAGAGTTGTTGACTAAATCCTCGGCTAGTATTCCTCTACTGGCTAAATCTGCTGGGTTTGTACCTGAATCCACATGATACCACGATGAACTTCCAACTTTGTCGACGATTTTTGTAATTCGATGCGCAACGAAAGTTGACCATGAGCACGGAGGTTTTCGTATCCAAGCCAGTACGATTGTCGAATCTGTCCACAGGTGGATGTTTTGTTGACCTAAATCAAGGTTAGCGCAGATAGATTCGGGTATCTCCGCTAATAATACAGCACCGCAAAGTTCCAGTCGAGGAAGTGAGATGGTTTTGACTGGAGCTACTCTTGTTTTTGCCAAAAGCAGATTCACAAATATGCCGTCGTTGGTTTCCACTCTCAAATACACGGCTGCACCATACGCTTTCTCGGAGGCGTCGCAGAATCCGTGGATTTCGACCTTTTCTGTTGGAGAAAAGGCTACCCATCGTGGTATTCGCACTTTGTCGATCTCCTTGTACGTATTGGTAAAATTTTTCCACCTGTCTAATGTTGAAGACGAAACGGTTTCATCCCAGCCAGTACCCTCCAACCAGATATTTTGCATGATCATTTTTGCCACGATAATTGTTGGAGCTAGCCACCCTAATGGGTCAAAGAGTTTTGCGATAGTAGATAGTATCGCTCTTTTTGTGGGCTCGGTGTTTTCTTCTATAGGGTTTGCTATGAAGTAAAACTGATCGGAATGAGCATTCCACCTAATACCGAGCGCCTTTACACTACTTGAGTCTTCAAATTCTAAGAAATCTTCGCTCAGTAGATGAGCTTTGGGAATACCCTGTAATATTTTACTGTAATTTGAAGTCCATTTTCGTAATGGAAAACCAGCTGAACCCTGGAAATTTCATCTCTTGCTCTGATCGCAGATGCAATAGTATGCCCTCCCGAAAGCACGTCGTCGACATACATATTTTTTCGTAGGATATTTGAACCGATTGGATGAGATTTTTCGGAATCATCAGCCAGTTTAAGTAAAGTTCTTATTGCTAGATAAGGAGCACAATTGATACCAAATGTCACTGTTTTGAGCTCATACAGACTGATTTGATCATCTGGACTTGAGCGGAAAACTATTCTTTGGTATCTTGTATGATTATGATCTACTAGGATTTGCCTATACATCTTCTCAATATCGCTATTGAAGACGTATCTGAAAAGTCGCCAGCGAAGAATTAATGTTGGTAGATCAGCCTGAAGCACAGGACCAGGAAGAAGAACATCGTTCAGGCTGACACCATTTGAAGAGCGTGAAGAAGCATTGAAAACAACTCTAACTTTGGTAGAGATGCTTTCTTCTTTTATTACTGCATGATGTGGTAAATAGTAATTATCGACTGCATTGGCCGATTGAATTGAATCTAATTTTGACATATGCCCCATAGTCTCGTATTCTAGTATGACTCTATTGTACTCTTTCTGTAAATCGAGATTTTTTCTAAGTCGGGTTTCATTTTTATAGAATTGAGAGCACGCTATTCTTAATGATGGACCTAGATTTATCTCTCCTGGGAATTCTGACCTGAACGGAAGCGACACAATGTATCTTCCGTCAGAATTCCGGTGCGTTGTACGTTGATGCAATTCCTCACAAAATGTATCTTCTAATGTGGAGGCCTTAGCTTTCGGCGTGTCTTCGAGCTCCAAAAATGACCTTAGCTGCTTGTCTAAAGCCACTTCATTGTAAAAGGATACCCGATTATGATTGGTTGGACTGGCTGCATCAGCACGACCAGTCAGTATCCAACCAAAGACAGTTTCTTGAGCTAAAAGAGTGCTAAGAATATTTTTTTTGATACCTTCTAATATGATTTGCGGATAAATATCCCCGCCCAGAACAAGATCAACTGGCTCATTCACGAAGAAACGTTTATCCGCAAGCACTAGATCAGGGAATGCTTGTTGTGTTAATGCACTAACATCGCATGTTGGCAAATTACCTGTCAAATGTGGTAGAACTAAAACTAAAGCGTCAATAGAAATTAGTGGGTCAACTGGGGACCGCAACTGAATGGCGCATGCCTCTTTTACCTGCGCAGAAACTGAATTATTGATACCCGAAACTTGAGCATGCATCTTTCGAGTTGGCAGGTTGATTCTTCGTCTGAGTCTTTCAGTGATAAAAGAGCATTCAGATCCCGAATCTATGAGAGCTCTGGCCGAAAAATCTGTACCATTATAATGAATGGTGACGCGAGCTGTGCCTAGTAAAACCCCTTTACTGGTATTAATAAAATTAGATTTTACAGTAGTTTTATTTTGCTGCTTTTTTTGTTTTGCGGATTCATTTTGAGATTGAGCTTGCCTTGAAGTGCACGGTTGCTCATCTGATGAATCTGCAGAATTATTTACCTGTGTAAGTTTTGCCTTACTTGTCTGTAAATGCAGAAGGGTATTATGTCTTAAATGGCAGTTGCTGCAATTGTACGCACTTGTGCATTTTGACACTGAATGTCCCGATGACAGACAGTTTAGGCAGAAGTGATTTCTTTTTATGAAAGCAAGTCTTTCATTGGTGTTCAAATTTTTGAACTTTGAACACGCATAAATTTTGTGATCATTGCTTTGACACATTTTACAAGTGCCTTTAGCTACACTTGCTTGGAAAGCGCCAAGTTTCTTTGGGGGATGTTCAGAGGCCTGCTTTGAGTTTTGTACTCTTTGAGGTTTTGTACTCTTTGTACCTCTTAAACCTGAGACTGATTCTAACGTTTGAAAACGATTTGTCAGAAATCGGTCCATATCCGCCCACTTGGAAGTTTCTGTCTTGTTTTCTACGGACTGTTCCCATAGCGAAAGGGTCACGTCAGGAAGCTTAGTTGAACATAAGTATGTAATAATTGGATCCCAATTAGATATGTCAATATGATGACTTACTAACGAGGATATGCAATTATTTATGTCCCTTTGTAATCTTTTTATTGAATTGCCGCATTCAGTTTCGACTGATTGAAGGTTGAAAAGAATCTTTAATTGAGTGTTGACTAATATTCTTTTATTTTCATACCTGTCGCACAAATTTTTCCAAGCTATATCAAAACCATCATTCGTCAATTCGCATTTCTTAACGATTTCTCTGGCTTCACCTTGGGTTTTTTGTATGAGATAATATAATTTTTGTACTGGCGACAGGCTTTTATTTAGAATATAAATGGCCGTGAACATGTCACGAAAAGTTGGCCATGACAAATAATCACCTTTGAATATATCAGTATCACAAGGTGCTAAATGCAAATTGCGCGGCGTGAAGGCAGCATCGTTCTCCTTCTCTGCCTTCTCAAATTTTTTCGACAGGTCATTAATTTTTGTCATGCACCGCACAAAAACGGTATAGCATGATTTATTTTTCTTTCTAATTGCAGTAACGTCTTTAGCGGTAATGTCCTCGGCCACTAGCAGATCATCGAAAGCAGCTTTGGCTTTATCCCACATGGACTTCAACTCCTGCTGCTGAATTTTCAGCGAATTTTTGGAGTGCTCGCTTGTGGGTTTGCTTAAGAATTCGATGTCGAATTCAATTACGGTGTCTGCTAGGCGGTTATATGCTTCCATATTGAAAATATTTTAAATATTACAAACAATGAATATTTTCAAAAATATTAAATGCACAGAGTCAGTGTCTGTGGAATTACCCAATTTGCTAATATAAATTAGTTAACGCTTTCCACCAGCAAAATCAACCCAACAAATTAAATTAATTTCTGACAAATTTTGTGTAAAATTACGAACGTAAATATTTATTTCGAAACGAGTAAACTGAAATTTAATAATTTTCAGAGTAAAAAACCAGTGGACTGTATATACGTATAAATATACGTGTTAAAAAAAAAAATATTGCTCGCCAACCAAATATATTTATGTATGTGCGTGTATATATGTATGTAGCACAGTATATATTTAAAATCAAACGCAAGCGAATCAAATGAGCAAAGTTGGAGGAAAATTGTTCCGTCCACTAAATAAATGCTCAAATTAAATTGTTTTGTTTTAAAAAGTGAATTGAATGAAAACCCGAGTGACTTTTGTGAAATTAATTTTTCTTAAATTCAAATATATTTATGTACGTGTGCGTGTATATATGTATGTAGCACAGTATTGATTCAAAGCAAACGCAAGTGAAAAACTGAGCAAGAGTTGGAGGAAAAATGTTCCGTCCACTAAATAAATGCTCAAATTAAATTTGTTTTAAAAGTGAATTGAATGTAGAAGCTGAGTGATTTGTGTGAAACTAATTTTTCTTAAATTCAACTGTGATGAACCAAACCCAAAAGTGAGGTTAATTACACAGTGCAGTGTTGTTGTTGTGGGCTGTTAATAACAGAGCAGTGCAAGTCATATAAATGTATATTGAATTAATTTATTTTTGAAAAATTACTTGCACTTTTCTATTAAATTAATCCCAAACACTGTTTGTACAAATAATTGTGTGCAATAAAGCAACAGCGAAGACCCTTAAGCCGTGTCAAATATTATTTACCGTCGGCGGCAAGCAATACTTGATGGACAAATGGGCTATTTGTACAACAAACGTTGTATTTAATTTTTTCACAATATCACTCGCGCACTTTTCACTTTCACTAATCTTATTTGAATGTGTACCACTGAAATATACCACGTACCTTTTTATATTTGTAGATGTCCTTTTTGATGCAGTGGATCCAATAATATATAAACAAATGGATTGTTAGTTCCTGTGTTGTTTAAGTTGGTATTGCTGCTGCTATTGACATGCAATTAAATATTTAAAACACTGTGTGTTGTTGTTTCGCAAAATGGTCGCTCAATATAATATTTAAACACTGTGGTTGGTTCGCAAAATGGTCGCTTTGAAAAAACGGATTGAATGGACCAATGTATTGGCCGGGCCACAGCTCAGGGATGGTGCCGGTCAAGATTTAATGTAGAAAAGAAGAAAAAGTTTGGTATTAGAATTTGAATTTAAATATAATATCTTTATTCGAAATAAAGATTGTGCACAAAAATTAATTATATATATATTTTTAGGTTACCTTTTGGTTGAAGCTGGAAACTGCGGCGGGATACGTCCTTTCTCCTTGATGTGTGAAAAACAAGTGAAGTAAAAAATGTATAACAGGTCAATACCGCTTGCCAGTCAAACTGTTTATTTATTCCAGCGATGTTCATTTGTATGGTTAACATAAACAGTTGGACTGGCACTGTTAACAATATAAGAAAAAGTGCGAGGGCGACCTTTTATGTTTTGAGTTTGGGCTGTTGGCCTAAACACTTGTTTTAACACCAACCCCTTTTAAACCATTTGATATACTAGTAATTGACACAATAGGACCATTACTTGAGTCCAAATATGGTAACAAGTTCGCACTTACCATGATTGGTAAAAGTCGCTGTGCCAGACAAATCGGCAAAAACAATCGCTTCAGTAATTTTTGAAGGATTCATTTTAACATACGGCACAATGAATGCCATAAAATCAGATTTAGGGACAGAATTTAAAATTGAATTACTTGAAGAATTAACTAAACTTCTAAATATTGAACATAATTGTTCAACTGCATACCATCATGAAACTGTTGCCACGATTGAACGTAATCATAGAGTTTTTAATGAATACTTACCTGCATATTTAAAAGATACTTTTTCTGATTGGGATGTTTATTTAAAATACTTTACTTTCCTGCACAATACTATGAGTAGCACAGTTTTCGACAATCAATTTTCGCCTTTCGAGTTGGTCTTTGGGAAAAAGGCAACTTTGCCTAATGAATTAACAAAAGAAAAAATTTACCCAATCTATAATGTCGAAAACTATGCCAAAGAAGGTAAGTTTAGGATGCAGAAAACGCATAAAATGGCACAATATCTAATAAATAAAAACAAGTTACAAACTAAAAACCTTTATGATAAAACGGCACGACCTTTAGTTGTCAAAATCGGAGATCAAGTACTTTTACAGAAAAAACCACATCATAAACACGAAAATATTTATCAAGGTCCGTTTACAATAACTATAATTAACGAAACTAATGTAACTATTTTCGATGAAGTTAAAAACAAAGAAAAAGCGGTACATAAAAACCGCCTTAGTAAAGTAAATTAACATTACCGTCATACCTTGATTGAACAAAATTCAAAATTTTTAGAAGTAATTTCATACTCGTCATTTTTAAATAGCCACGAAGGCAACAAAAAAATATATATAAAAACAAAACAAGAATATATATAGAACACAAAATTTTGTATATCAAAACGAAAAAATGTAATTTGAAATTATTCATAGTATAGTACAAGCTAAAAAAAAACAAATAAATATTTTATAAACAAAAAAACAACCCTTAATTTGAATATATAAAATGTAAATATTGTACAAACAAAAATTCAAAAATACCAAAATTGTAATTAACATATTTTAAATAGTCACATAATTGCTCCGAACGAACGAATTACAAAGGAAGGTACACCCTAATTTTCGTTCATTCGAACCGATTTTTTATGTAGTATGTATTAAAGAAGAATGTGGCAATTGCAATCGGCCGAATTGCCAAATTCTTCTTTTTTAAAGGAAGGATGATGTAAGGATAAAGTAAACTCTCACATCCGTTATATAACATAAGCTATGTGCGTGGAGCTTTAGTTGCATATGACAGGCGCGGGCAGTTGGCAACGCGCATGTCAAATGCAGCTGCAGACCACGTCACTGACAAAAAGAGGACAATTAATTAATCTGGACAAGATGGAAAGACGTGTGCTAATAAAACCAAAATTTTTAATGGGAATAAAAATTAAAAAGTACAAACTGAAGGAAAACTAAAATAAATGCAAAAGTAAACTAAAAACATTTATTGTATTACAATTATTAAATTATCTTAAATAAAGTGAAAAGAAAAACTAAATTAAAATTCGTGTCTTATGTGTGGAGTGCGTTCCGCGTGCAAAGCGCATCATCAATTTGGCAGAGGTTCCAGGAATGGAACCTTACAAGCTCAATTTCGCATCAAAAAGAACACATAGGTCACATACTTCAGATATACGCTCCAAGGGAGCACTATCTAGCATATAGGATTTTAAAACTGGGTTGACTCTGTGAAATGTCATTAGTTTACATTTGCATCAGTCCAAAACTAGTAGATTTACTGTACTCCATAATTGAAATGAGTCCAAATCGGCCTGAAGTAAATCCAAACGGGAAGGTCAGAAGGCAAGTATGAATAGCATAGTTTAACATCATCTGCATACATTAGAACACGGGAATACGAGATAACCATGGGTAAGTCATTTATAAAGAGGGTAAAAAGTAATGGACCCAGATGGCTACCCTGAGGCACACCAGAAGTTACTTCTATCGACTCTGAGAGACTGTTTTTGAACATAACTCGCTGAGTTCTGTTTAAGAGATAGCTGCGAAGCCAAAGTAATAAATTTTTCGAACAGTAAGTCCAGTTTATGAGTTAAAAGCTCATGATTAACAGAATCAAATGCTGTGCTGAAGTCGGTATAAATAACATCGGTTTGCTTATTGGATAAAAATTCATCCATGACTAGAGAGGTGAACTCAAACAAGTTGGTTGTGGTTAATCTTCTACACACAAAACCATGTTGGCTGGGTGATAATAAAGAAGTACATGCATATTGAATTTGGCAGGTGATGATTTTTTCAAACATTTTTAGAATAGTCGAAAGTTTAGCTATTCCCCTGTAGTTCTCGATATTGGACCTACTACCTTTCTTATGTAAGGGAATAATAAATGATTGCTTCCAAATTGAAGGGAATACAGAAGATTCAAGAGATAGTGTAAATCATTTAAGGATCGGCTTAGATAAGTTGACAGCGCAAAACTTTAGAACACAACTAGGAACACCATCTGGACCCGGGGAGGTAATTGGTTTCAACTCCAGAAGACTCTTCAGAACAGTATCTATATCTATGACAGGAACCAGAATACAATTAGAACTTTCTAAGGTGTAAGGATAGAGATCAGATTGAAAAAGTTGAGATGAATAGGTCGACTTAAAGTATTCAGCAAATAAGTTGGCAACATCATCATCCAAACTTGCGTTCTTACATCCATAGGCCAAAGCAGACGGAAATCCTGCGGTTTTTCTTTTAGAATTGACAAAACTAAAGAATTGTTTCAGGTTGTTAAAAAATTGAAGCTTAAACCGATTTAAGTAACGTTTATAGCACTGCTGATTAAGACGATGAAAGTTTGATCTAGCAACTAAATATTTAGAAAAATCGGAGCATGATCCTGATATTTTAAATCGTTTGTATAGCCTTGATTTAATATTATATAGTCTTACAAGATGTCTTGAGAACCACGGGGGTTTGCCCGTTCCAGCATTGCCATGTCGAAGAGGCACACAGCATGCAAAGAAACCATCGAGAGAACTGTAAAAAATAGAAGTTGCTGACTCGACATCTTTACAAGCATATAGATCCGACCAGTCACGGGTGGAAATAAGATAATTCAGCTCATTAAAATCTGCCTTACAAAAACGTCTTGATCGAAAGCTAGATTTTACTTTTTCTGCATCAAACAACACGGGCTGAGCATAATTAAGCATTACCTCAAGTGTAGGATGAAGTGGATCCTCTGGAAGTGATAATGGGGGAATTCGCTTGAGGGCAATACCCACAGGGTCGTCCGCAAATACCAAATCCAGCATTTTATTTTTGCAATTTAATATATTGTTAATTTGTAGTAAATGTATATCAAGCAGACTCTTACAAAAATCATGCTGAGTGGTGGACGTCAAAAAGTTTAATTCACTGTTGCCAATCCAACTTACTGTAGGCAAATTGAAGTCACCAAGCACCACCAGGCGGTCCCTATCTCGCAACTGAGAGTAAACACTATGTATAAATAAGCTATGTTGAGTATAAATATGCATATCCGAACGTAGCGGAATATAGCAGCAGCAAATAAATATACTAGCACTACGTAATGAGATCTGCTATAAACTCAAACTGCTATAAACTCAATATCAGAGTCATAGTCCAACGACAGTAATTCTGACGGTAGGCTAGAGTCTACGGCTATAAGGACACCACCCGCTTTAGATACACGATCGCGCCTATACACGACATAGTTACACGGGAATATCTCTGAGTTATAATTATCTTCCTTAAGCCAGGTCTCACCAAAGGCTATCACTTGCGCTGTGAACGAAAAACTGTTTAGAAATAATGAACTCAATTTGGATCGTAAGCCACGAACATTCTGATAATGAATAGATATATAAGACAAACCGATATTTACGTCTGTGTATTCTTGCCGAGTCCGGTAAGTTTTTTGAAATTCTAACATTTGCCTTTTTTTTGAACAAATGTACCACCGAATGTTTCGGCCAAAAAGACTCTTCAAGCACTGATATTTTAAAAGACGAGATGTCCCTTTCATACTTAAAATTAAATTTGTAAATACTTAATTTAATAGGTTTAGAATCAAGCTTGGATACAATATAGTTAATTATGCCATCTTCCGTCAAAGATGCGTGAAGCCGTGATACAAATATCGACCTACGAGGCGGCACAGCAGTAACCTCTCTGTGGGCCTCAGGTTACACTCCAGTATTAACATCATTAATAATATTATCAGCGTTATCAGCAGACCCAATATTAGCGGAATGAGGCTTATCATTGGTATTTACAGCATAAGAGGTACTTGAGGTGTCGACGGCATTATTATTAGTATGTGGGGCGCCAGTATGTACATTATGGGCGGCGGTGAAATTGTTTGAGTTAGCGGCGCCAGAATTTTTAACAGTAGACAGCCTGGCGTCACTGCAGACAGCGGACGGTGACAAAACAATTGACGAAAAAGAAGGTGGGATAGGCCCCGAAAGGGGTGTAGGCGTGAGCATAGCCGATGCATTATCAGCTATATGTAGCTGTGAACCTTCTAGAGAAGTGTTGAGAGGGGACCCGTACACTGCGAATGCGAGCCAGAAGGCAGCGGAGAGAAAGTGCATAGATCCATTGCATATGTAAGCATAGCATCGTTGCTTTGTTTTGGCGGCAAAGTACACGAACTCACTGCAGATTTGAGCGCACCGATTTTGGCAGCCAACACATCAATGCTATCACGATTGTTCTTATTGTTTTTGTTTTTATTCTTATTTTTAGAACTGCGCTTATTTGAACTTGCTTTTTCCTTCGCTTTGTCTTTGTTGCTACTTTTTTCTTCCTCTATGTTAACAGTTTGGTTACAACAAATTAAGTTCTTTATGCCATCTATTTGGGTAGACAAATCCCTGAATTTTACTTCAAAGGCAGTCATTATGGCTTCCAGCCCCAGTTTTTGAGAGGCTAGGACGGAGTCAAATGCCTTCGAAATTTTAATAGGCGCATTTACACACTCCGCACACATGTAGCGTATATGATAATTTGATTTTATTAGTTTAACGTCATATTCAGTGATGGCGCTCTCACAGCACGCAGCATTACACGGCACACTTGAAATAAGTATGCACGCGTTATTCTTCAATCTTCTTTATTATTCTATTTATTTAACTCCAAGGAAGGTAAGGTACCGGATGTGAAGCAATATGCAAAACTCGCTAGTACTCTGGTGTTGTTGCCAGACTGTTTGAATAATAATTAAAGTGAGACATAACAGTACTCCAACATTACAACCACCAATGAAAATCGGCAACTTCAACTGCAAATATCTCCGGACAGAGATAAAATTTTTCTTTCCGGTTCGGATTATTAATACTGATGTCAATACGCCTCGTTTGACACCTCTCTCGATATTTTTGGACGCGTATTAGCAGTGTCATGCTGTCGTATAGAATTACCAAAAAATGATAATTTTTTACTTGACAAAAACTTTCGGTAAAAGTCTAGTTGAGGGGTCGACTGCTAATACGTTACCAAAAATATCGAGAGTGATGTCAAAAGACGCGTATTAATCTCGAGAACAATAATTTTTATCCCTGTGCGGAGATATTTGCAATTGAAGTTGGCGATTTTCATGTGGTTGTTGTAGTGTTGTAGTACCCACAAAAAAAATTGTGTACATAAGTGTCTCCAAACCGGGGTTGGACCCACCCAGGGTAATTTTTTAGGTAATTCTATACGACAGCATGACACTGCTAATACGCGTCCAAAAATATCGAGACGGATGTCAAACGACGCGCCTTGACATCAGTATTAATAATCCGAAACCGGAAAATAAAAATTTTAACTCGTTCAAAATATATTAACGAAAAACTGAAAAAAGACCCGCGGGTCCCACCGAAACGGTGGGTGAAATCCATAGTATTTTTGCGCAGAACACCTTTCTGCGTTGGCGGCCTTCGGCCGCGCTTATAAAAAATAACCCTGGGCTACGCCATGCAAGTCCGGGTGTGTAGTATAACCGTGTCTACTCGTTTAAGACTGTTTAGACCATTTAATATTCATGTCGAAAATTTGTCGGATATGGTCTAAAGTGCTATTAACGGATGCGCATCACTGTCAGTTATAAGAAACTGCGAAATTTAACTCTTTCTAACTGTTCAAAAGTTATTTAAAAAAATTGGCGCTTTCGAAGTCAGCTTAACACGGACTTTGCATCACCCAATTCACCAAGTTATTAAAACAAAACACTAAAAGAAAAGTTTTATAATAAATTTATATGGTCACTTTGCATATTTTTTTTTTCAAAAAATTAATAGTTAACAATGAATTTAAATAAAATAACTCAAGGTGAACATGTTTTCAAATTGTCCTTAAGTTGTTAAAAAAGCAAGTTACCAGTAAAAGGTGCCCATTTTAAAAAAAATTTTATATTGCGATTGGCTAAAAGAATAAGCGAAATCAGTGATGCAAAATCCTTTAGTAGGTTCTAGGGGCTTAAACACTTCTTTGAAATGATCTTTAACTCATACTTAAGTTGAGGATATATGTACGCATGAGAAGAGTTTGAAAAATCCCAGCGCTTACATTCAAACATCTGTTGTTTATTTACGAAACTATACAATAGCTTCTGAAATGTTAATTTTGATTTTCACACTTTATGCTTCAACACCCAAGTCTCCCGGTTTGACTTTTCCTAAAGTTGGCGGCCCTATGGGTTTGTAGTAGTTCTCGTAGTGAAAATGTGATTGTAGATAAGTTTCGAATAAATTCTGGAGTAGTACGTATCCATTCCTAAAAATCGTCACACATCGTCTTGCTTAGCGGGGTCGTGGCATATATATTTATTATCGCTTGAATTTTTGATGGTGATTTTGAAATTCTATTATATTGAACCACATGACCCAAATATTCGATCTTAGTTTGAAAAAAATGAGCATTTATTTTTATTTAAATATAAATCATGTTCCTTAAGGCGTTGAAGGCATTCGATTAGATTAGTTGCGCAATCTTCTTTTGTAGCTCCATGTACGATGATGTCGTCGAAATACGACATTGTGTTTTAATCCAGATAATATTTGCTAAAAAATGCGATTAAATTCAGCTGGTGCCGTTTTGATACCAAATGAAAGCCTATTTACCTTATACGTGCCTCTATGCGTAGATATTGTTTGGATAATGCTAGATTCTTCACTTACTCGAAGATGTAAATACGCCTTGTATAAATCAAGCCTACAAAAATAGTTGGAACCTTTGAGATTGTTCAAAATTTCGTCAATGCGACGTATGGGGTAGTTTGCAGACACGAGCTGTGTATTAACTCCGACTTTGTAGTCGACGCAGAGTCGCACTCCGCCGTCTGCTTTAGGGATAATTACCAAGGGTGACCCTCAGTCACTTCTTTCAACTTTTGATATGATCCCCGATTTTTCTAAATTATTTAGCTCCGTCTCAACATGGTCGCGTAGTGCATATGGAACTTCTCGCTCCTTGATAAAACTCGGTTTAGCGTCTTTCGAAGTTGAAGTGTGACTTCAAGGTTTGGTACACACCCTACTTTTTGTATAAAAACTTGTTGAAATTTGTGAATGATGTCTTCTATTGAACAAATATTACACATTGGGTAGTTGGATAACTTATTTGCACATTGATTGTCTACTTGCTTTAAGTTGATTTTTAGATGTCTAATCCAAATTCGACCCAAAAGAGCATCATACCCATTTGGTACTACGTACATTTCTTCTACTGATCGGTGGTTATTGTATTCTACCTCTATAATTACTTTGCCACCTGGGACTACTACATTATTTGTGCATGAACGAAATGCTTTTGAGGATGGTTGAAGTTTTGTTTTGATATTGAGCTGTTCGAACTCATTTCGAGGAATTAATGTATAGCCTACCCCGCATCTACTTCAAATTTTTGTGGTTGACTATTAATTTTAACAGTAATGTAATATTTACCCACGTCTTCCTTCAATTCGCCATGATGACTTTTGTAAAGATCAACTATTTCATTTATTGCGTATACCTGGTGAATTGCCTCATCGCCATCAACTGCTTTGTGGCTCAACTTGTCGCTTGAATTACTCATTAACGTTTTTATACATACTGGTTGAACGTGGCCTCTTTTGCCACATGAGTTGCATTTGAGGTTATGTCGATTTGTTCGACACTCTTTCGTTTTGTGATTGTCCTTACCGCAGCGAATACACAAGCTGTCGATGCCTAATTGCTTGTAATTTAATTTAGAATTTGCGCACTTCGAGTGTCTTGATGATGAACGATTTCTTGACGTCTGCCTACTGCGACTTGCACCTGCGAGCCTAACGTGCACCTTGTTTACTTCCTTCACGACAGTTTGTGGTTTTGAATTTAGCTCGCGGCTATCTCTTTTGAACGCTTCTAAAGCAAGTGCCCTTTGTACAAGTTTCTCGAAATCTGACTCTTCTGATTGAAGAAGCTGCTCACGAATTGTGTTATCTTTTATTCCTCTGGTGGAAAGCCACACAAAAAACAACATACCTCAAAAAATTAGAGGGGGTATGCAGACTATCGATGCTTTGCATTACGGGAGCCCTGAAAACAACCCCGACGGCTGCACTGTATGCCATTCTGCACATTCCACCTGTAGACCTGGTAGCAAAGAACAAAGCGTTAACGACCGCAACCAGGCTCGATGCTTCGGGGCAGCTTGAGCGCCGACCATAAGGCCATAGTAGTATAGCGTCCTCAGTCACAAGACGAACAGACTACATGATTCCCTACCTGCACTTTGAGGGAGATCTTAAGGCCACAATAGAGGTGGACGGTTGGCGCAAGGGTGCGCAAATGGCGGACGAGGCGATACATGTGTACACCGATGGTTCCAAAATAGTGGAAGGAGTAGGGTCTGCGGTATACTGCGCTGATCCGGAATTAAGCAGATCCTACAGGCTGCCGGATAACTGTAGCGTTTTCCAAGCGGAAATATTAGCCGTAACCAAAGCAGTAGAAACCCTGGAAGAGAATAGCTTAAGCTGCAACCGTGTTAACTTTTATATTGACAGTCAAGCAGCAATTAAGGCAATAATCTCGCATAGCACAGCATCTAAATGCGTGTTAGAGTGTAAGCAGTCTCTGGAGAGAATCGGGACAGGGAGAAGCATACATCTATATTGGGTCCCAGGGCATATGGGAATAGATGGGAATGAAAAAGCGGACGAATTAGCTAAAAAGGGCGCATCCCTTGAAGCTTGCTCCGTAGACGTCCCAATTAGATTGGGCGAGATTAAGCGAAGGCGAGAGGTGCACGTGATCGACCAAGCAGAAAAGGCGTGGGTTCAAGCGCGGGGCTGTAAAGTGTCGAAGATTATGTGTAGGTCTTACAACCTTAGACTAACACAGTTGCTTCTATCATTAAAAAGAGAGGACTGTAGACTCATGACGGGTATTCTGACTGGACACTGCCTTCTGGCGTCACATGCCTTTAAATTAGGCTTGGTCAGTGATTGCAGGTGTAGGAAGTGCGGGTTGGAGGAGGAAACGATCGAGCACGTTCTGTGCTCGTGCCCTGCGCTTGCCAGGCTAAGACTCCAGCTATTAGGAGTGATACAGCTATCAGATCTAGAAGCAGCAAGTGGCTTAAGTCCTAGGAAGCTTCTAGTATTTGCCAAGAGGACGGAGTTATTTTATAACATAGGTCCTGGTTTTTGATAGGGTTTTTCAGTTTGGTCGTTAAAACAAACTTCTGGTAACACTACGGACTCAATCAGTCTATGTGAGGTCCTCATGGACCGGCCAGTTCAACCTACCTACCTTTATTCCTCTAATGAATTGCGCACGAAGAAAAATGTTAGAAATGTCAGCATTGCATTGACATGCCGATATAAACCCACAATCATTTATGTCCCGCCGGAGTAATGCTACAAAATCTGCCACGGATTGTTCTTCGTTTTGATGTGTTGAAAGGAATCGGTGCTGTAGTACTAATATGTTTTTCTTGGGACACAAATGTGTTTCTAGCATCGCCACCACCTCCTCATACTTTAGATCTGTTATGCTTTTAGGCGCGATCAACGATACTAATAATCTAAAGTGTGTAGAGCCAATGGAATTGACCAGCATTTGATGACATAAGGTTTTATTTGTAAATACTCCTTTAATTTGGAGGTAATTTTCGAATCTTTGTAAATAAAGTTTGAAGTTTTCTTTCTTTTCATCGAAAGTCTCGAATGGCGGCAGCATAATGTGCGACCTTGGCTGCGGTGACGTTTGTTGCTGTTGAAGGTTAGAATTTGCATTTACTTGTTGAAGTAACTCACGCTGGGTTTTGGGTAAATAATTGCTCAAATCGGTCCTTTTATTTATTTATTTATTTATTTATTTAAGTTCAGTCTACAAAATTTAATTCTTACAGACTAGATATAGTACGCAGTTAATCAATTAAAAATAGTGTATAATTTTAATTTAAATATACTTATACTATCATTAAACTCAATAACGCTTGCATAGGTATAGCATAATCTAACGCTCCTAGCAATCGGCTCGTTCATGGCGTAATTAGTAGAGTGGAATGTGGCTACCAATAAGCGATTATTTCTTAAGTTACGAGGCGGGTCATATAAATTGACCAAATTAGATAAGTCGTCACAGTGTATGTTATTATTAATGACATTATAAATAAAAAATATTGAGAAGTATATTCTCCTATCATATAGGGACTGCAAGCCCATTAGTTTCCGTCTACCAATATAAGAAGGAATATTACCTTGCCACGGTAAATTTCTTAGAGCAAATTTCGTGAAAACTTTTTGAACTCTTTCGATTTTGTTTGAGTGGGTTTCATAGTATGGGCACCATATTAGAGAACAATACTCTAGTCTGCTTCGAACAAGAGATATGTAAAGAGCTTTTAAA
Organism: Eurosta solidaginis; assembly: GCF_040869045.1. NCBI lineage: Eukaryota > Metazoa > Arthropoda > Insecta > Diptera > Tephritidae > Eurosta > Eurosta solidaginis. Next base: position 86,750,764 of record NC_090322.1, read on the forward strand.
GTGCAAGGATCTCTGAAATCCATTGAATTTCTTCTTATGAACCCTATCATAGAAAAAGCTTTTGATACTATTAAGTCAATGTGTTGAGAAAATGTTAGCTTTGAGTAGTAAACTAAAAACATTTATTGTATTACAATTATTAAATTATCTTAAATAAAGTGAAAAGAAAAACTAAATTAAAATTCGTGTCTTGTGTGTGGAGTGCGTTGGCGTGCAAAGCGCATCATCAATTTGGCAGAGGTTCCAGGAATGGAACCTTACATGGCGACCGTGAGGCTGGAGCCCGGTCATTTTCAATTTCGGCGAGTGGTGTAGGAAAAGTGGCAGTGGCAGTGAAATAAACATTTTTTAAAACAAAGAAAATTATTGATAAAATAAAACTAATACGACAACTAACTCTACGACGAAATTAAACAGAAATAATACAAAAATTCTTTTAATTAAAAGACAATAATATAAATGTAATAAAAAAAAATAAATGTAAGGCGCGATAATTTCGAAGAGATCTAAGGCCGAGCTTCTCTTCCAATTTGCTTCGTGCTCCTCGTGATTTACCCTACAAATTGGCCGAACGGGACCTACATGTTTTATGCCGACTCCGAACGGCATCTGCAAGGCAGATGAGTTTTCACTGAGAGCTTTTTCATAGCAGAAATACACCCGGAGCGCTTGCCAAACACTGCCGAGGGGCGACCCCGCTTAGAAAAATTTTCTTCTAATTGAAAAACCTTATTTCTAAAATTTTGGTGTTGCTTTTGCCCGGGGTGCGAACCCAGGGCATACGGTGTGGTAGGCGGAGCACGCTACCATCACACCACGGTGGCCGCCATACAAATGTAATATAAAGTTAAAAATAGAAAATTTTGTACGAGTATAATCACGCCATTGAATAACGGCACATATATATATATAACCCACGCCACTATCCAACAGTAAAACATCGCCATTTTTAAACACCACCACCAGCATTAACATTGAGACAAGCAGCGGCAGCGCCGGCGAACCCCGCCAGAAACAACTCCGGCATCAGCAGCATTGGCGACGACAGCGGAAGCGTTTACGGCAGCGGCAGCATTTACGGTTGGAGCAGAAGCAGTCATAAGTATGATATATATATATGTATTTAACATTTTTTGCCTACGGGTATTCTTTTCTTTAAACGTATATATGTACGTGTATTAAAATTTTAAATTTTTTTATTAAATCCGGTGCCTTCGCATTTCCATTAAAATAATTTCGCATTTTATATAAATTTTGGATTTTGACATAACGGGGGTTCGTGAAAAAACCAATTGAATTTTTTATATAAACGGCGGTAACTTTTTGATATAAACGATGGATAGTTAAAAACCAATTAACTTTTCCGATATATGTGGTGGTTCCGTTAAAAACCAAGTAAATTTTCTGAAATATGCCAAAACCAAAAAACCAATTAAAATTTTTTTTGATACATGCGGTGGTTCCGTTAAAAACCAATTAAAATGTTTTTTTAATATAAAAAAAAGCCAAGTGATACTTTTTTATAAAGCGGTGCGTCCGTGAAAACATACGACTTTTTTTTAACAAAGCGTGAATATAAATGGATCTTTTAAACAAGTTACAACAATTTTGAGATTGTTACCAATTAATACCTATATACTTTTGTGCAAAGTTTAAATTCAATTACATCTTAAAGATTTTTCTATACAAGGTTACTACAGTTATAGTTAATTCTTCAAATAAATTGTTAAATACTTCTTTAGTGACTATTCACCTGCAAATCATTTCTTTTATACAAAATTTATTTTGCTTTTTCCTCAACATTTCAGCTTCAAAGAATTCAGACATTCAAATAAGTACTTCATTAATTTCATAGTTTGAACTGAATTATTTGTGCTATTCTGATAACTACATATGTACCTTAGAAATGGTAAGCAAGTGCAAAAAAATTCAGAATCCGATTCCGATAATTCACAAATCAGTCACAAACCAGGAAAATAGATTTTCTTTGTCAACAGATTTTCCAGGCTTCGAAAATTCTTCCATTAAAAATTCAACTTCTAATTTAGATTCAAATAGGGCAAAACTAACTTCAACTTCTTTTACTTTAAAATCAGATCTTAACGATCCAAATAGTACAAACGTGGCCTCACCTTCTGCTAATTCAGCTCCAGATCTTAACGATCAAATCATGGCAACACCTGAGGAAACGAGAATTTTCATTAACACATGTGCTAATTCTATTAGGGAAAACTACAGTGGTGACCCTCTTGCACTTGATTCTTTTATAGACAAAATCGCATTACTTGAACAATTCGCTACTGCAGATTTAAATGATACTTTTATAGCGTTCTTAAAATCAAAATTAGAGGGTAAAGCCCGTGAAGCAATACCAACACAAGTAACTTCAGTCAATGAAATTAAAACAGCTCCACGTAATAGGATCAAACTGGAGGGAGAATTGCAGCGTTGCACGTTAACGGTAACAATTATACATATTTTGCGAAAAAAGTTGAAGATTTAGCTGACTCGCTTGAGCGGTCTCTTATTATTGAAGGGATCACTCAAGCGAAAGCTCATGAAATGGCAGTCGAACAAACTGTTAACGTGTGTCGTTTAAATGCAAAATCCAATTTAGTAAAAACCATTTTAGCCTCAACGGCATTTACTGATCCGAAAGACGTGGTAGCAAAATTAATTGTAGAACAAAACAACGAAGTAACTGAACGTCAGGTTCTAGCTTTTCGATCACGTGGTAACAGTACATTCAGAAATTCACGTGGTAGTTATCGAGGCTTTTACCCAAACCGCGGCTATACTGGTTATAGAAACAATAATTCATTTGCATACAACAGCAACTATAACGGCAATAATAATCAAAGATATAGGAATTATAACGGAAATAGATACCAGAATAACAATAGTAATAATACGCGTCCAAATACAAATTCCAATTTAAATACAAATAATAGTAACAATAGAAGCAACAATTCAAGATCTTCAGACGGTAGAGGTCGAAACGCAAACGATCGCGCTTTAAACGGCAGCGCCCCTCAGGAGCGAACACTGGGGGAGGACGAACTAAGCCAGTAAGCGAACTTCCCTCACCAATAGGCATCTATTGTTTAAATTTAAATTACTCTGATTTCATTGAATTACAACTTAACGAGTCACAAAAATTTTGTTCTTTCCTAGTAGACACTCAAGCGGACATATCTTTAATAAAGATATCATGTTCAGACAGAAATATTTCCTTAAATAGGAACGACATTATTAACATTACCGGTGTTACTTCTAATTCAGTTTCTACTTTAGGTAAAATTACAGCAAATTTTAATTTTTCTAACTTTTCTATTAAACATACTTTACATGTAGTAAATGAAGACTTTAATATTCCATCCGATGGCATACTGGGTAAAGATTTTCTGAAAATTAACAAATGCATTATTAATTATGAGAGAAATAGTATTTCCTTTTGGGTAGGTAAAGATAAAGTTGCGATACCAATCCTGCACGGAACAGAAAGCGACAGGTATATCATTCCACCACGATTCGAAATATTCAGAATTTTTTATTTAGGAGATTCACCCGAGCCACTTTTCGTGGACTCGCAGGAAATTGAAAAAGGTGTTTTCACAGCTAGGTGCATTGTTAATTCCAATAACCCAATAATTAAAGTCATTAACACCACGGGTGATGCAAAGTATGTGAAGAGAAAAAGTATTCGGACAGAAAAACTTTCAAATTATATTGTTTATACAATTAGCAAGACAGAAACAGAAGACAAACGTACGAAAAAACTAATTTCGATTTTAAAAAATCAAATACCTCAACATGCTCCAAGTAAATTACTTGACCTTTGCATAGATTATGCCGACATTTTCGCTCTTGACACGGACAAAATGACTTTATTTAAAGACTTTAAATAACATCTACGAACAAAAATTAAGATTGACAGACAACGAACTGGTATATGTTAAAAACTATAGATTGCCATACTCTCAACGCGAAGAAATAAATCGCCAAGTAAATAAATTGTTAGATAACGATTTGATTGAACCCAGTTATTCGAATTACAATAGTCCTTTGATTGTCAGAAAGCATATCGTTTCGCGAAGTAAACAAAAAACTCATTGCAGATTAATTTCCACTAGCTAGAGTTGACGATATTCTAGATAATCTCGGTAGAGCAAAATATTTTTCCACATTAGATCTTTTTTCTGGATTTCATCGAATCCCCTTGCATCCTGACTCACCTGACATTACTTCTTTCAGCACCTCGGTCGGCGCATTTGGATGGAAAGAGCTTCCATTCGGTTTAAATATAGCACCAAATTCATTCTCACGAATGATGACTACAGCTTTTTCGGGTATACCACCCAACGTCGCATTTTTGTACGTCGACGATATTATCGTCATAGGTTGTAGTGAATCACACCACATTAAAAATCTTTCAAAAGTTTTCGATACTTGTAGGTCTTTCAAAGGCCAAAGGTTTGTTGCCAGACGACTCTAAAATAAACGCAATTAAAAAGTATACAAAACCGACTGACAAAGACGCGGTACGACGATTCGTCGCGTTTGCAAACTATTACAGACGGTTCATACCTAATTTTACGTCTCTGGCAGTGCCTCTAACTCGATTAAGCAGGAAAAGAGTTGAATTTGTATGGGATGTTGAGTGCGAAAGAGCATTTTTATCTTTGAAAGCAGCGTTACTTTCACCAAAATTACTTCAATATCCAGATTTTACAAAACAATTCATTATTACAGTCGATGCTTCCACAACTGGATGTGGCGCTATTTGGAGTCAAGAACAGCAAGGTAGTGATTTACCAATTTGTTTCGCTTCTAAAGCTTTTAATAAAGCCGAACAGAAAAAACGCATTATAGAATTAGAGCTTTTAGCTATTTACTTTGCAATCAAGCAATTTCGACCATACGTTTATGGCACCCATTTTATTGTAAAGTCAGATCATAGACCTCTAGTATACTTATTAAATATGAAAGACCCATCTTCAAAACTTTCAAGAATAAGACTGGAACTATCTGAATATAACTTTACTATTGCATATATAAAGGGTAAATCAAACGTGTGTGCTGATGCACTAACGCGCATTACAATGGATGAGATTAAAGAATCGAACAAACAAATTTTAGCGGTACAGACAAGATCAATGACAAAACGGCAAAACGACAATAACCTTCATATTAAAACAGACAAAAAACGACGAAAAACAACTTACTTTACATGTCTACGACAAATTTTCATTTAATTTTTCAAAAAAGATTCCACGTATAAGATCTGGAATTACGTACGATAAAAATAATAAAACAACAAATTTAAGAATTTTTGCGCATATTAAACATAAGAAACTCGAGTTACTTAGTTTTGAGCTTGTTAACGAAATAATGACTTTAGAGGAATTACTTTCGAGGCTTGAATCAGAAGCCGGCAAACACAAAATTAAGCAAATTGAATGGCCTAAAAACGATATTTTGTTCGAACATTATACTATTACAAATTTCAAAAATATTGCAAATAAAATTTTAAAATCATTAGAAATTATACTAACAGATCCAGTGGAGACAGTAACAGATGAGGATACAAAATTAAAGCTCATGAAATTTTACCATAACGATCCCATTTCTGGTGGACATTGCGGAATGAAAAGACTTTACGCAAAACTGCGAACAAAATTTTATTGGAAGAACATGACTCGTGATATATCGATATATATCAAAAATTCTAAAGATTGTCTTTTAAACAAGGTTAAACCTAAAACAAAAGAAAAACTTGTTTTAACACCAACCCCTTGTAAACCATTTGATATACTAGTAATTGACACAATAGGACCCCTACCTGAGTCCAAATATGGTAACCAGTTCGCACTTACCATGATTTGCGACATGACTAAATACCTGGTAACAGTCGCTGTGCCAGACAAATCGGCAAAAACAATCGCTTCAGTAATTTTTGAAGGATTCATTTTAACATACGGCACAACGAATGCCATAAAATCAGATTTAGGGACAGAATTTAAAATTGAATTACTTGAAGAATTAACTAAACTTCTAAATATTGAACATAATTTTTCAACTGCATACCATCATGAAACTGTTGGCACGATTGAACGTAATCATAGAGTTTTTAATGAATACTTACGTGCATATTTAAAAGATACTTTTTCTGATTGGGATGTTTATTTAAAATACTTTACTTTCCTGCACAATACTATGAGTAGCACAGTTTTCGACAATCAATTTTCGCCTTTCGAGTTGGTCTTTGGGAAAAAGGCAACTTTGCCTAATGAATTAACAAAAGAAAAAATTTACCCAATCTATAATGTCGAAAACTATGCCAATGAAGTTAAGTTTAGGATGCAGAAAACGCATAAAATGGCACAAAATCTAATAAATAAAAATAAGTTACAAACTAAAAACCTTTATGATAAAACGGCACGGCCTTTAGTTGTCTAAATCGGAGATAAAGTACTTTTACAGAAAGAACCACATCATAAACACGAAAATATTTATCAAGGTCCGTTTACAATAACTAAAATTAACGAACCTAATGTAACTATTTTCGATGAAGTTAAAAACAAAGAAAAAGTGGTACATAAAAACCGCCTTAGTAAAGTAAATTAACATTACCGTAATACCTTGACTGAACAAAATCCAAAATTTTTAGAAGTAATTTCATACTCCTCATTTTTAAATAGCCACGAAGGCAACAAAAAAAGTATATAAAAACAAAACAAAAATATATATAGAACACACAATTTTGTATATCAAAACGAAAAAATGTAATTTGAATTTATTCGTAGTATAGTACAAGCGAAAAAAAAAACAAATTGATATTTTATAAACAAAAAAACAACCGTTAAGTTGAATATATAAAATGTTAATATTGTACAAACAAAAATTCAAAAATACCAAAATTGTAATTAACATATTTTAAATAGTCACAGAATTGCTCCGAATTCTAATTTTCGTTCATTCGAACCAATTTTTTATGTAGTATGTATTAAAGAAGAATGTGGCAATTGCAATCGGCCGAATTGCCAAATTCTTCTTTTTTAAAGGAAGGATGATGTAAGGATAAAGTAAACTCTCACATCCGTTATATAACATAAGCTATGTGCGTGGTGCTTTAGAGCATATGACAGGCGCGGGCAGTTGGCAACGCGCATGTCAAATGCAGCTGCAGCCCACGTCACTGACAAAAAGAGGACAATTAATTAATCTGGACAAGATGGAAAGACGTGTGCAAATAAAACCAAAATTTTTAATGGGAATAAAAATTAAAAAGTACAAACTGAAGGAAAACTAAAATAAATGCAAAAGCAAACTAAAAACATTTATTGTATTACAATTATTAAATTATCTTAAATAAAGTGAAAAGAAAAACTAAATTAAAATTCGTGTCTTGTGTGTGGAGTGCGTTGCGCGTGCAAAGCGCATCATCAATTTGGCAGAGGTTCCAGGAATGGAACCTTACAAGCTCAATTTCGCATCAAAAAGAACACATAGGTCACACACTTCAGGTATACGCTCCAAGGGAGCACCATCTAGCATATAGGATTTTAAAACTGGGTTGACTCTGTGAAATGTCATTAGTTTACATTTGCAGCAGTTGAAAACTAGTAGATTTACTGTACACCATAATTGAAATGAGTCCAAATCGGCCTGAAGTAAATCCAAACGGGAAGAGTCAGAAGGCAAGTATGAATAGCATAGTTTAACATCATCTGCATACATTAGAACACGGGAATACGAGATAACCATTGGTAAGTCATTTATAAAGAGGGTAAAAAGTAATGGACCCAGATGGCTACCCTGAGGCACACCAGAAGTTACTTCTATCGACTCTGAGAGACTGTTTTTGAGCTATGCCCCTTTAGTTCTCGATATTGGACCTACTACCTTTCTTATGTAAGGGAATAATAAATGATTGCTTCCAAATTGAAGGGTATACAGAAGATTCAAGATATAGTGTAAATAATTTAAGGATCGGCTTAGATAAGTTGACAGCGCAAAACTTTAGAACACAACTAGGAACACCATCTGGACCCGGGGAGGTAATTGGTTTCAACTCCAGAAGACTTCAGAACAGTATCTATATCTATGACAGGAACCAGAATACAACTAGAACTTTCTAAGGTGTAAGGATAGATATCCGATTGAAAAAGTTGAGATGAATAGGTCGACTTAAAGTATTCAGCAAATAAGTTGGCAACACCATCATCCAAGCTTGCGTTCTTACATCCATAGGCCAAAGCAAACGGAAATCCTGAGGGTTTTCTCTTAGAATTGACAAAACTAAAGAATTGTTTCGGGTTGTTAAAAAATTGAAGCTTGAACCTTTAAGTAACGTTTATAGCACTGCTGATTAAGACGATGAAAGTTTGATCTAGCAACTAAATATTTAGAAAAATCGGAGCATGATCCTGATATTTTAAATCGTTTGTATAGCCTAGATTTAATATTATATAGTCTTACAAGATGTCTTGAGAACCACGGGGGTTTGCCCGTTCCAGCATTTTGCAATTTAATATATTGTTTAATTGTAGTAAATGTATATCAAGCAGACTCTTACAAAAATCATGCTGAGTGGTGGACGTCAAAAAGTTTAATTCACTGTTGCCAATCCAACTTACTGTAGGCAAATTGAAGTCACCAAGCACCACCAGGCGGTCCCTATCTCGCAACTGAGAGTAAACACTACGTATAGATAAGCTATGTTGAGTATAAATATGCATATCCGAACGTGGCGGAATATAGCAGCAACAAATAAATAGACTAGCACTACGTAGTGAGATCTTTACTGCTATAAACTCAATATCAGAGTCATAGTCCAACGACAGTAATTCTGACGGTAGGCTAGAGGTTACGGCTATAAGGACACCACCCGCTCTAGATACACGATCGCGCCTATACACGACATAGTTACACGAGAAGATCTCTGAGTTATAATTATCTTCCTTAAGCCAGGTCTCACCAAAGGCTATCACTTGCGCTGTGAACGAAAAACTGTTTAGAAATAATGAACTCAATTTGGATCGTAAGCCACGAACATTCTGATAATGAATAGATATATAAAACAAATTGATATTTACGTCTGAGTATTCTTGCCGAGTCCGGTAAGTTTTTTGAAATTGTTACATCTGCCTTATTTTGAACAAATGTACCACCGAATGTTTCGGCCAAAAAAACTGTTCAAGAATTTTGTCAACATATATATCAGGCACTGATATTTTAAAAGACGAGATGTCCCTTTCATACTTAAAATTAAATTTGGAAACACTTAATTTAATAGGTTTAGAATCAAGCTTGGATACAATATAGTTAATTATGTCATCTTCCGTCAAAGATGCGTGAAGCCGTGATACAAATATCGACCTACGAGGCGGCACAGCAGTAACCTCTCTGTGGGCCTCAGGTTACACTCCAGTATTAACATCATTAATAATATTATCCGCGTTATCTGCAGATCCAATATTAGCGGAATGAGGCTTATCATTGGTATTTACAGCATCATTATTAGTATGTGGGGCGAGAGTATGTACATTATCGGCGGCGGTGAAATTGTTTGAATTAGCGGCGCCAGAATTTTCAACAGTAGACAGCCTGGCGGCACTGCAGACAGCGGACGGTGACAAAACAATTGACGAAAAAGAAGGTGGGATAGGCACAGAAAGGGGTGTAGGCGTGAGCATAGCCGATGCATTATCAGCTATATGTAGCTGTGAACCTTCTAGAGGAGTGTTGAGAGGGGGACCCGTACACTGCGAATGGGAGCCAGAAGGCAGCGGCGAGAAAGTGCATAGATCCATTGCATATGTAAGCATAGCATCGTTGTTGTGTTTTGGGGGCAAAGTACACGAACTCCCTGCAGCTTTGAGCGCACCAGCAAATACTTATAGTTCGGCAGCCAACATACCAATGCTATCACGATTGTTCTTATTGTTTTTGTTTTTATTCTTATTTTTAGAACTGCGCTTATTTGAACTTGCTTTTTCCTTCGCTTTATCTTTGTTGCTACTTTTTTCTTCCTCTATGTTAACAGTTTGGTGACAACAAATGGGCAGACCAGATAATAAGGAGGAATATAAACACAACGTCAATTTCCGCGTTTGCAGTATTTTCTTTCCGAAACTTATTTTTTTTTTGTTAATTTTTATTATAACCAAAAAAAATGTGGCAAAAAATATTGCACTTACTTTGTGTCGATTTGTTGGTTTGGCGTGGCGTTGATGTTGCAAGTTGGCTTGTGGTGTTGCAGTGGCTTCAGCTGGCTGTCGCTTTCTCGGTGGTTTTGCACGCTGATATAAAGTATAATATAACCTTCCGCTTTTTTGTTGTTCCAACTGTTGATGGGTAAATAACTTCGTCGGATAACTTTTTGTGGTGCGGTCAGCTTTCATATCTTATGTTGTGGATTTGTGATTTTGTGGCGTTCCAAAATGGAAGCCTCCGTCGGGTGCCGCTATGCGGCGTTACCTTTTTTAAACGCTCCTTCATTTGGGATGACACCGCCTCCAAATTGTTGCCATTGTCAAGGTGCCAATAATTATATTGTTCGAAGGGGCCTTCTCCGCCGGAATATCAAATGTATTTATTTTTATTGAACATTTGCCATATTCTTCTTTTTGCATTTTATATAATTAATTGGTTCGAATGAACGAATACATTAGGGTGTACCTTCCTTTTTGAATTCGTTCATTCGAAGCAATTTTACATTTTTATTGTTATCAAAATTTTACATTAGGGGTTTTGAATTTTCGTTTTATGTTTTTTTTCTCTTTTATATACATATATAAATCAGATTATATGAATTTCCTCTTTTTACATTTATATTAACATATATATATATTAGAAAAATTTTTACAAATTGGAATTTTTTGTACATATTCAATTTAGTATAACGAATTGGTTTATATAAAATTTTTTTTTTTTGTATATTACATTTTCATAGGTAAATAAATTTCTTTTATACTATTTAAATAGTTACCATTACATTAGCGATTATTCTTTTGATTCTGTTATTTTTGATATTACAGTTTAACTTTGAATTTTCATTTTCTTCTATTTAAATAGTTACCATTATATTAGTGATTATTCTTTTGGTTCTGTTATTTTTGATATTACAGTTTAACTTTGAATTTTCATTTTCTTGATTTTACATTAGAAAAATATGAGTATATACATTTTAAAATAGTTTTTTTTCAAGATTTTCATACCTTCTTGGCTATTTAACTTATTTACCTAACAATAAAATTATTAGAACATTTTGGATTTTTTTGTATTATTGTTTTTTTATATAAAATGTTACTTTACTTTTATAAGTCGATTTTTGTGTACTTCTTTTTCCTTTTTATTTGTTTCATCAAAAATTGTTGCATTAGGCCCGTCTATTTTAGTTACCGTAAATGGGCCTTGGTATATTTTTTCGTGTTTTTGATGAGGCTTTTTTTGTAAAAGAACCTTGTTGCTTAATTGTATAGATGATGGACGTGCCGTTTTATCAAAATGTGTTTTAGCTTGAATTTTATGCTTATTTTTTTAAATGTTTTGCCAATTCGTGTGATTTTGGCATTCTAAATTTTACTTCTTTATATAGCTTTCCACGTTATAAATGGGATCTATTTGTTCTTTTTCCAATTCGTGTGGCAATGTAGCCTTTTTCCCCAATACTAATTCAAAAGGAGTAAATTGGTTATTGAAATCTGTATGTGTTGTTGTGTTATGGAAAAAGGTGAAGTATTTCAGATATGTGTCCCAATCGGAAAATGTTTCATCTAGGTATGCCCTTAAATATTCATTAAAAACTCTATGATTTCTTTCGACTGTACCTACCGTGTCATGGTGATAGGCCGTTGAGAAATCATGTTTGATATTTAAAAGTTTGGTTAATTCGAAAAACACTTCATTTTTAAACTCTTTTCCTAAATCAGATCTAATGGATTTCATTATTCCGTAATTTAAAAGGAAACTCTCAAAAATTGCTGATGCTACGGTTTTAGCTGATTTATCTGGTATTGCAACTGTTACCAGATATTTAGTTAAATCACAAATCATGGTAACTGCGAACCTGTTACCATATTTGGATTCTGGTAAAGGTCCTATTGTATCTATTATTAAAATATCAAACGGTTTGCAAGGTGTAGGTGTAATAACTAGTTGTTCTTTTGTTTTAGTTTTCGGTTTATTTAAAAGACATTTATTGCAATTTTTAACGAATTTAGCTATATCACGACTCATGTATTTCCAATAATATTTAGTTCTCAATTTGGCATATAGTTTTTTCGTACCGCAGTGTCCACCTAGAAGTGGGTCATCGTGAAAAATTGGCATTAGTTTCTGCTTTTTGTTGTTCTCTGTTACCGTTTCAACTGGATCTGTTAGTATAATTTGTAAACTTTTTAAAATTTGATTTCCTCTATCTTTAAAATTGTAATTGTGAAATATTTGAAAAATATATAATTTTTTGGCCATTCTAACTGCTTAATCTTGTGAATGTGGTTTTCAAGCCTCAAAAGTAATTCATCTAAATTCATTATTTCGCTGGCATTCGCAAAATTAAATAACTCGAGTTTTTTGTGTTTTTAATGTGCACATAGTTGAAAATTCGAAATTTGGTCGCTTTTATCGTAAGTTATTTGTGTTTAACTCGCGGTATTTTCTTCGAGAAGTCGTACGAAAATTTGTCGTAAACCTGTATTGCCTGTATTTCACTAGTTTCGTCTGTCTTGGGTTTGTCGTTATTTTATGGGTTTGTCTGTCTTGCCTTTGACCTTGTTATAACTGCTAAAACATGTTTCGTCGAGTCTTTTATTTCGTCTATCGTTATTTGTGAAATCGCCTCACCTACAACGTTCGATTTGCCTTAACGTATTCTATTGTAAAATTATATTCTGCAAGTTCTAATCTTATTCTTGTAAGTTTAAATTTCATATTAAAAAGATAAACTAATGGTCGATGGTCGGACTTTACTATAAAATGTGTACCGTAAACGTACGGACGAAATTGTTTAATTGCGAAATATATTGCTAAAAGTTCTAATTAAATGATAGAATTTTTCTGTTCTGCTTTGTTAAAAGATTTTGAGGCAAAACAGATTGGTAAGTCAACATCTTCATGCTTTTGGCTTAATATAGCACCGCATCCAACTTTTGAAGCATCAACTGTAATTATCTACTCTTTACTAAAGTCAGGATATTGTAAAATTTGAAGAGACATTAGAGCTAATTTTAATTTCGAAAAAGCAACTTCACAAGCTTCGTCGCAAACAAAGTCCACTTTTTTCTTACTTAAACGATTGGGAGGTGCTGCCAGCAATGCGAAATTCGGAATAAATCGTCTATAATAGTTTGCAAAGGCGACAAAATGCCCAACGGCATATTTGTCATTAGGCTTTGTATATTTTTTAAACGCATTTATTTTAGAATCGTCTGTCAGCAATCCTTTCGAGGAGAATTTGTGTCCTAGGAAAGTTACCTCGGAACGAAGGAAATTACATTTGTTGGGATTCAGGTTTAAGTTCAATTTTCTACAAGTTTCTTTCTCTAAATTTTTACAATGATGTGTCTCGCTACAACCTATGACGATAATATCGTCAATATACATGAATGCTTGATTAGGCGCGATGCCTGAAAATGCTAGTGGCATCATACGCGAAAATGATTTGGGTGCTACATTTAAACCAAAAGGAAGGTAAGACTTTCCAACGAAAAGCTCCTCTATCATTACTAAAAGATGTTACGTCCCTGGAGTTAGGATGCAATGGAATTTGATGGAGACTAGAAAAAAGATCTAAAGTTGAAAAATATTTTGCTCTACCAAGGTTGTCAAGTATATCGTCCACGCGTGCTAACGGAAATTTGTCAGCGATAAGCTTTTTATTAACCGCTCTAAAATATACGCACATACGATATGCCTTTTGACCTGTGGGATCTTTTTTTGGAACTAAAATTAGTGGGCTATTGTAGTTTAAAAACTTGGCTATATTAAATCGTTCTGCAGTAAATTATCAACCAGTCTATTTATTTCTTCCCGTTGTGAATAAGGCAAACGATAGTTTTCAATGTAAACCGGATTTTTGTCAGTCAATCTAAGATTCTGTTCGTATAAGTTGTCAATAGTCATACGGTCCGTTTTTAAAGCAAATACATCGGCATGTTTTAGGCATAAATCAAGCAATTGGCATTGGTCCTATTTTGGCATTTGTTTTTGTAGAACTCTTTTTAATTCTTCCAGACGTTTTTTCTGAAGTTTCGCTGATTTTTTAGACGTTGAAGTTGGTAATTTCTTCGGTTACTATATTGCATTTGTTGACATATTTTACCTCATCGGTTATATTTAAAACTTTTAAAAATGGGTTATTTGTTCAACAATGTACTTTGCGGTAAAAACACCACCACAAATTTCTTGCGCGTCTACAAAAACAGGATTTTTAGATTTTTTCAAATTATACAACCGATAAACTTCACATCTTGGAGGAATCACTAAAGTGTGTGTGGTCATACCATGTAAAATGTTTATACTATGAGTTTCTGTGCCAATGCTAATTGGTATGCTATTGTTTGCATAGTTGATTATGCACTTATATGTTTTTAGAAAATCTTTGCCGAGTATGCCGTCTGAAGGTATGTTAAAATCGTCATTTACTATGTATAGTTTATGCGGAATGAAAAATTTGATGCAATTAAATTTGTATTTACTGTTCCTAACGTTGAAACCGAATCTGTTGTTACACCTGTTATGTTAATAATATCTTTACCGTTAATTTCAACTTTTTCTATTAGACTTGAGTATTATATTAAGAAAGAATCAGCTTGATAATCTACGAGGAAAATGCAGGGCTTATAAGAATCACTACATTTTAATTCAATGAAATCGGAATAGTTCAGATTCAATCAGTAAATAGCGTTTTTAGGAAAGTTTTCATCTAGTATTCTAGCTCTTGCTCTCCCAGTGTTCGCTCCTGAGGAGCATCCGCGTTTAAATCACGCACATTAGCATTATTACTTACATTTCCACGTCTCTTACTATTGTTTCCACGAGAACTAGACCGATTGCCCGAATTATTGTTATTGGAATTATTACTGTGGCCTCTTCTACTATTGTTATTATACCTATAACTGTTTCCATTATTATTGTATCTGTTGTTATTGCTATCGAAACGGATGTTGTTGTTATTGGACCTATTACTGTAATTGTGTACCCTAAATCCTCCTCGAAAACTATTTGGCCTATTAACACGCGACTGAAACGCTAGCACTTGACGCTCTCTAACCTCATTATTTTGTTCTACAATTAGTTTTGCTACTACGCCTTTCGGATCAGTAAATGCCGTTGAGGCTAAAATAGTTTTGACTAAATTGGATTTTGCGTTTAAATGACACACGTTAACCGTTTGTTCGACTGCCATTTCATGAGCTTTCGCTTGAGTGATCCCTTCAATGATAAGAGACCGCTCAAGTGAATCAGCTAAATTTTCGACTTTTTTGGCAAAATCTGTATAATTGTTATTGTTAACGTGCAACGCTGCTATTTTCCCTGCTACAACTTTCGAGTTGTCTGGTTTGAACCTACTACGTAGAGCTACTTTAATTTCATTAACTGTAGTTACTTGCGTTGGTATTGCTTCACGGGCTTTACCGTCAAGTTTTGATTTTAAAAATGCTATAAAAGTATCAGTTAAATTTCCATCAGCGAACTCTTCGAGTAATTCAATTTTGTCTACAGAGTTCTCAAGTGCTAAAGGATCACCGCTGTAGTTTTCTCTAATAGAATTAGCACACATGCTAATGAAAAATTTCTTTTCCTCAATTGTTGCCATGATTTGATCGTTAAGATCTCAAGCTGAATTAGAAGAAGTTGAGGCAACGTTTGTACTAGTTGGATCGTTAAGATCTGGGTTTAAGTTAGAAGAAGTTGAAGTTACGATTTGAATCTAAATTAGAAGTTAAATTTTTGCTAGAAAATCTTCGAAGCCTGGGAAATCTGCTGACAAAGATAATTTATTTTCCTTTTTCGGGCGAAGATGAAGGTAAACTTTCGGAACTTGACGTTAACTTATCGGACTCTGGTTCTGAATTTGAAGTTTTGTGAACTCTCTTCCTCTCTAAGGTTGTACATATGTAGTTATCGGAATAGCAAAAGAATTTAGTTTAAACTACTATGAAATTAGTGAAGCACTTATTTGAATGTATAATTGAACCTGAAATATTGAGAGAAAAAAAATTGGAAAGGGAACTGGTTTACAGTGAATTTTCGCTGACGAAGTATTTGTAATTTACTGGAAAATCTAATTGAAACAAAAATATTGATATGAGAAAACTGAAAAAAGTAATTGAATTTAAAATGAGCTCAAAAATGTATAAGTATGAATTGGCAAAAATCTCAGTAATGTGGTAATCACGGACGCTCCACTTTGTTGAAAAAAAATCTCAATTGGCTTTTCACGACACCACCGTTTTATGTCAAAAAATATAATTTGGTTTTTCGCAGAACCACCGCATATATCAAAAAAATTCAATTGGTTTTTCACGGAACTACCACTTATATCAAACAAATTCAATTGGTTTTTAACGGAACCACCGCTTATATCAAAAAAATTCTGAATTGGTTTTTCACCAACCACCGTTTATATCAAAATTCCAAAATTTAATGATTACACGTAAACTGCTTATCTAGTTCACTCAGTTTTATATGGTGAAAATTTTATGGAGAATGTACGTATTAAAAAAACTGAAATATAATGAAAATTTGAGAAATGGAAATACACACATCTGAAAATTTAAATGAAAGATTTGTGAAATGATTTGAAAATTTTAAATTAAAATGGAAGCTTGAAAGTGTCGGAATTTGTAAAATGAGTTGAGAAGTTTTTAAATTAGAAATTTGAAAATATGCAAAATGTGAAGAAAGTGTAAATTTGTAAAATGGGTTGAATCTTGAGAGAAAACATTTAAATGTAAGTCTGCAAATGTTGAAATTTATAAAATGGTTAAAAAATTTTAGAATTGTTGAAAACTGAAAAAGTATTAGTATTTAAGTTTAGACGGACGCGCCGCTTTATTCCAAAAAACATAAAAAAAATTTATTTATATACGTAAATGTGTGTATGTAGAAAAAAATTTGGAAAAAAAATACATATACATATGTAAGTAATATACTTAAATGCTGCTTCCGAGTTTCTGCCTTAATCGCTGCTGCTTCTTCTGCTGTGCTGCTGCTGCGATGTTGGTGCTTTTGCTGCTACTGCGCTGCCAGTAATAAGTCGCTGCTGGTGTTGTTGCTGCTGCTGTATATATGTATATGGCGTGGTTTTGTGCCGTTATGTGAGTAGAGGAATGCCGTTGTTAATTTTGATGCTTGGTGGTACAGTTGCCCTTAAGTAGGCGAATTAAGTTTTTCGAATTATAGATTTCTTATTATTTCCGTTTCTTTAATTTGTATTATCTCTGCTTCTTTTAATGTGTATTTGTAGTCGTAGATTAATTCGAAAATTTTCTTATTATTTCTATGTATATATTTGTAAGTATTTCGTTAGCCAATTTTATTACCTCTGTATTTTGTTATAAGCTCGAGGATATGCTAGAAATTTTTATTATTTCCGTTTTGTTATAAATTTGAAAATGTTGTATTTCGTTTTTTGTTATACACTTGAAAATATTTATTAGAAAAATTGTATTAATCCGTTTTTATTAGAGATTCGAAATTATTTTATTAAAAAATTGCATTACCTCCGTTTTTGTTATAAATCTGAAAATGTTTTATTAGAAAAATTTTTACTTCTGTTTTTGTTATAATTTGAAAATATTTTGTTAGAAATCTTTTTATTACTTCCATTTTTGTTATATAAATTTTAAGATATTTTATTAGAAAATTTTATTACTTCTGTATTTGTTATTAAGTTGAAATTATTTTTTTAACAATCTTATTTAATGTTTAAATTTTTCTTACCGTCACTGCCAAATTTAAAAATGACCGAGGCTCCAGCCTTACGGTCGCCATGTGGCGTTCCAAAATGGAAGCCTCCGTCGGGTGCCGCCATGCGGCGTTACCTTTTTTAAACGCTCCTTCATTTGGGAGGACGCCACCTCCAAATTGTTGCCATTTTCAAGGTGCCAATAATTATATTGTTCGAGGGGGCCTTCTCCGCCAGAACATGAAATGTATTTATTTTCCAGTAAAATAAAAAAAGCTTCAACTGGTTATTACTTAGTTTTTAATTTATTTTAGCGAACTTTAACGATGCGCGATGTCGGTCAAAATTGTAATGGCAATAAGATGAAGACGAGAATTTCTCGTTATAATGATATGCTTTATTTGGTAAATGTAAAATATACAGCAAAATAGATTACCTTATGAATCTGTGAATACAGGGCAGAGATCGCTGGCGGCAGATTTTTAGAGGATGGCTGTAGAAATCCAAGAGGCCGGTTGTCTCGCCGGCGACAACCGTTGACCCGAAAGAACTCTCCGTTTGGAGGGGAAAGTCACCCACACATAAAAGCCGACATGCATGTGCATGAGTGCTGACAAAAAACACACATACACGTATATGTACATGCATGTGACGGTGATGGTGTGGGTGGCTATAAATATAATCGAGTATCGAGTTGAGTTAGGGAGTCACAATCAGATTCGGAAAAATTAGGCATCCTGCCTAAACAGTCATGAATAAAACCTTAAAAATCAAAGCCGAAAAAAGTAAAAAAAAAAAATGAAATTTCGCAGGCTCGAAAATAATTTTTTTGGGTATGCGTAGTGAAACTTTTTTTCCTGAGCCCAAATCCTATCGAAAAATCGATGGCGCGATATCGGTTAACTTTCATCCATACAAATCGATCAACCCTAATGTAGACACTGTAAAAAATCTGGTTGCGATTTTTAGTAGAACGTTAACATGGAATAACTAAATAATCACTAATGTAGGCGACGTGTATGGAATGCTGAGATCCCTATGGAGTGTCCAGCAATTCACACCACCTAAAATTCGCCTGCTTCTAGCTAAAGCGTATCTTATGCCGACATTGCTATATGACTGTGAACTATGTGCCGGTTGTGATAGCATGGGTAGAAGGAAACTTAATATCCTATACAACAACGTGGCTAGGTATATTTACAGCGTTAAACCTTTCAACTTTAGCTCTAAAAATATTTTCCATCTCATTTGAAAATCTCTTAAGTCATAGTTACACATGAGCCAGATTATTTGAAGGAGCGTTTTAGTTTTATGAGATCCTCTCGATCACTCGCTATCTGTAGCATGAAATATACTTGCTCGGTTACCGAACGACCGTTTTTTGTTTTCACAGTTCGCCTTTGGAATAATGTACCAATAGCGATTAGAGGCTTGAAAAACACAACCCGGTTCAAACACGAAGTTATGCAACACTTTGCCGAATGATTTGTATACCTCTCTCTCTCTATTTCTTCATTGTATATGTTTTTCATCTATTTTAAGTACTCTGTATATTGTTTTTATTCAAATAATCTCTGGTTATAAACTTGAGCTTAGTTATATACTTAACTGGTTAATGATTATTTTGTTCTTGAGTATTTGTATGTGTTGTGTAAAATTATAACTTATTAACCAGGTAACAACTATAGACGTATTCTTTACAGCTAATTTTCTAATCTTGAAACTTAAATTGGCTATCTAAAATAATTTCAAACTACTTCTTCTATACTACTTTCTTATGTTATATTTTTTGATCTGTTCATTTATGTAACTTAAATTAACATTTAGGCATATTTGCCACAAATTATATAATTGAATTGTAATACCTAGTTGTTGTACTCTTAAAAGATTTCATTATCTTAATGTACTAATGTGATTAAATAAATACAATACAATACAATACAATAATCCAATATGAAGGCCTACATTAATAGCTTTCAATATTATAAGATTTTATTTAAAATGTTAGTATGTAAGATATCATGCACTCTAAATATAACCATTGCTTGTTGTGCGTGAATAACAATAAAAAATAAAGAATTTGGTACCCCAATTTTTCGAGCATGCCGTTGGTTACAAGAGAAGATAATTCTGGGAACAATCAGTCAGCATCAACAACAACATCCGGCGTGATACACCCTCATTTTCTGCAACTTCAGTTACGGGTACCTTTTCGGCTGGTGACACTTTATGTGGTGAAAGACATTGGTCCAAAACCTCATACTTTTGAGGTAGCCCTCTTATTTCTTTTTGTTCAATAATGTTAACAGAGGGGGTCGAACGGCTTAAGCTATCTGTGTTAAAACATCGCACAGATAAATAAACCGTTCGACAACAACCGGTGCTAACATTTTAAAAGTTTTTCTTTCACTTGGATTTTGATTGCTTACCGATCGCACGCAGCCGTCCTGTTCCAGATTTTACAAGGTAATCTGTAATTAAATATAGTTATATATATATTAAACAAACAATTTTTAATTATTAAAGAGCAATTTTATCCTTAAAATTAATACCAACTTTTTATTTTCGTTCCATTGGAACTTGACCGGTAAAACTTTCCGAGTTTTTGTTTCGCGTGAAGACATTTGGTCCTTACAACGCCTTATAAATTGCACTTCCAACACCATGGAAATCCTTGCGAGCCAACCGCGAATTTACCATCCAGTTCTGATTAAACGAATTACCAGCGGCTGATTTCTTTAAAACGAGGCGTAACAGCAGCATTTTCATCGATGTACACAATCCAAAAGAACTACAACAAAATTAAAAGTAAGTGGTTTTAAATTATCAGTGCGCACATAAATAGGTTTATATAAATAATTAAATAGTAACGTGAAATTTTTTTTTTGTGAAAATTAAAAGGTGAAACGCGAGTCTTTCGAGATTTTGAAGAAAAAATTTCTACAAGTAACCCTTTTGATCATCAGGTATTTCCCCCCACCTGTGGCAAGGAATACTTGACACGGCTTAAGGGTCTTCAGTGTCACACGCACACACGTACTTGTACAAATCAGTGTTGGGGAGTGATAGAGAAGTGCACTTAATTTTCTTTTGAGGATTAATTAATCCAAGTTACTTTTGAGTTTAAACGAGACTTGCTCTTCATATCCTGTTCACTTCCCACAACAACAACACTGCGCGGTGGTCATAACCCCACTTTAATTACAATTTGCAAGGCAGAATATTTTTTAACACAAAATCACTTCACCGTTTCCATTTTCATTTTTTTCGGCAATGATAGAATTTTTCTGTTCTGCTTTGTTAAAAGATTTTGAGGCAAAACAGATTGGTAAGTCAACATCTTCATGCTTTTGGCTTAATATAGCACCGCATCCAACTTTTGAAGCATCAACTGTAATTATCTACTCTTTACTAAAGTCAGGATATTGTAAAATTTGAGGAGACATTAGAGCTAATTTTAATTTCGAAAAAGCAACTTCACAAGCTTCGTCGCAAACAAAGTCCACTTTTTTCTTACTTAAACGATTGAGAGGTGCTGCCAGCAATGCGAAATTCGGAATAAATCGTATATAATAGTTTGCAAAGGCGACAAAATGCCCAACGGCATCTTTGTCATTAGGCTTTGTATATTTTTTAAACGCATTTATTTTAGAATCGTCTGTCAGCAATCCTTTCGAGGAGAATTTGTGTCCTAGGAAAGTTACCTCGGAACGAAGGAAATTACATTTGTTGGGATTCAGGTTTAAGTTCAATTTTCTACAAGTTTCTTTCTCTAAATTTTTACAATGATGTGTCTCGCTACAACCTATGACGATAATATCGTCAATATACATGAATGCTTGATTAGGCGCGATGCCTGAAAATGCTAGTGGCATCATACGCGAAAATGATTTGGGTGCTACATTTAAACCAAAAGGAAGGTAAGACTTTCCAACGAAAAGCTCCTCTATCATTACTAAAAGATGTTACGTCCCTGGAATTAGGATGCAATGGAATTTGATGGAGACCAGAAAAAAGATCTAAAGTTGAAAAATATTTTGCTCTACCAAGGTTGTCAAGTATATCGTCCACGCGTGCTAACGGAAATTTGTCAGCGATAAGCTTTTTATTAACCGCTCTAAAATATACGCACATACGATATGCCTTTTGACCTGTGGGATCTTTTTTTGGAACTAAAATTAGTGGGCTATTGTAGTTTAAAAACTTGGCTATATTAAATCGTTCTGCAGTAAATTATCAACCAGTCTATTTATTTCTTCCCGTTGTGAATAAGGCAAACGATAGTTTTCAATGTAAACCGGATTTTTGTCAGTCAATCTAAGTTTCTGTTCGTATAAGTTGTCAATAGTCATACGGTCCGTTTTTAAAGCAAATACATCGGCATGTTTTAGGCATAAATCAAGCAATTGGCATTGGTCCTATTTTGGCATTTGTTTTTGTAGAACTCTTTTTAATTCTTCCAGACGTTTTGGATTTTCTGAAGTTTCGCTGATTTTTTAGACGTTGAAGTTGGTAATTTCTTCGGTTACTATATTGCATTTGTTGACATATTTTACCTCATCGGTTATATTTAAAACTTTTAAAAATGGGTTATTTGTGTCAACAATGTACTTTGCGGTAAAAACACCACCACAAATTTCTTGCGCGTCTACAAAAACAGGATTTTTAGATTTTTTCAAATTATACAACCGATAAACTTCACATCTTGGAGGAATCACTAAAGTGTGTGTGGTCATACCATGTAAAATGTTTATACTATGAGTTTCTGTGCCAATGCTAATTGGTATGCTATTGTTTGCATAGTTGATTATGCACTTATATGTTTTTAGAAAATCTTTGCCGAGTATGCCGTCTGAAGGTATGTTAAAATCGTCACTTACTATGTATAGTTTATGCGGAATGAAAAATTTGATGCAATTAAATTTGTATTTACTGTACCTAACGTTGAAACCGAATCTGTTGTTACACCTGTTATGTTAATAATATCTTTACCGTTAATTTCAACTTTTTCTATTAGACTTGAGTATTATATTAAGAAAGAATCAGCTTGATAATCTACGAGGAAAGTGCAGGGCTTATAAGAATCACTACATTTTAATTCAATGAAATCGGAATAGTTCAGATTCAATCAGTAAATAGCGTTTTTAGGAAAGTTTTCATCTAGTATTCTAGCTCTTGCTCTCCCAGTGTTCGCTCCTGAGGAGCATCCGCGTTTAAATCACGCACATTAGCATTATTACTTACATTTCCACGTCTCTTACTATTGTTTCCACGAGAACTAGACCGATTGCCCGAATTATTGTTATTGGAATTATTACTGTGGCCTCTTCTACTATTGTTATTATACCTATAACTGTTTCCATTATTATTGTATCTGTTGTTATTGCTATCGAAACGGATGTTGTTGTTATTGTACCTATTACTGTAATTGTGTCCCCTAAATCCTCCTCGAAAACTATTTGGCCTATTAACACGCGACTGAAACGCTAGCACTTGACGCTCTCTAACCTCATTATTTTGTTCTACAATTAGTTTTGCTACTACGCCTTTCGGATCAGTAAATGCCGTTGAGGCTAAAATAGTTTTGACTAAATTGGATTTTGCGTTTAAATGACACACGTTAACCGTTTGTTCGACTGCCATTTCATGAGCTTTCGCTTGAGTGATCCCTTCAATGATAAGAGACCGCTCAAGTGAATCAGCTAAATTTTCGACTTTTTTGGCAAAATCTGTATAATTGTTATTGTTAACGTGCAACGCTTCTTTTTTTCCTGCTACAACTTTCGAGTTGTCTGGTTTGAACCTACTACGTAGAGCTACTTTAATTTCATTAACTGTAGTTACTTGCGTTGGTATTGCTTCACGGGCTTTACCGTCAAGTTTTGATTTTAAAAATGCTATAAAAGTATCAGTTAAATTTCCATCAGCGAACTCTTCGAGTAATTCAATTTTGTCTACAGAGTTCTCAAGTGCTAAAGGATCACCGCTGTAGTTTTCTCTAATAGAATTAGCACACATGCTAATGAAAAATTTCTTTTCCTCAAGTGTTGCCATGATTTGATCGTTAAGATCTCAAGCTGAATTAGAAGAAGTTGAGGCAACGTTTGTACTAGTTGGATCGTTAAGATCTGGGTTTAAGTTAGAAGAAGTTGAAGTTACGATTTGAATCTAAATTAGAAGTTAAATTTTTGCTAGAAAATCTTCGAAGCCTGGGAAATCTGCTGACAAAGATAATTTATTTTCCTTTTTCGGGCGAAGATGAAGGTAAACTTTCGGAACTTGACGTTAACTTATCGGACTCTGGTTCTGAATTTGAAGTTTTGTGAACTCTCTTCCTCTCTAAGGTTGTACATATGTAGTTATCGGAATAGCAAAAGAATTTAGTTTAAACTACTATGAAATTAGTGAAGCACTTATTTGAATGTATAATTGAACCGGAAATGTTGAGAGAAAAAAAATTGGAAAGGGAACTGGTTTACAGTGAATTTTCGCTGACGAAGTATTTGTAATTTACTGGAAAATCTAATTGAAACAAAAATATTGATATGAGAAAACTGAAAAAAGTAATTGAATTTAAAATGAGCTCAAAAATGTATAAGTATGAATTGGCAAAAATCTCAGTAATGTGGTAATCACGGACGCTCCACTTTGTTGAAAAAAAATCTCAATTGGCTTTTCACGACACCACCGTTTTATGTCAAAAAATATAATTTGGTTTTTCGCAGAACCACCGCATATATCAAAAAAATTCAATTGGTTTTTCACGGAACTACCACTTATATCAAACAAATTCAATTGGTTTTTAACGGAACCACCGCTTATATCAAAAAAATTCTGAATTGGTTTTTCACCAACCACCGTTTATATCAAAATTCCAAAATTTAATGATTACACGTAAACTGCTTATCTAGTTCACTCAGTTTTATATGGTGAAAATTTTATGGAGAATGTACGTATTAAAAAAACTGAAATATAATGAAAATTTGAGAAATGGAAATACACACATCTGAAAATTTAAATGAAAGATTTGTGAAATGATTTGAAAATTTTAAATTAAAATGGAAGCTTGAAAGTGTCGGAATTTGTAAAATGAGTTGAGAAGTTTTTAAATTAGAAATTTGAAAATATGCAAAATGTGAAGAAAGTGTAAATTTGTAAAATGGGTTGAATCTTGAGAGAAAACATTTAAATGTAAGTCTGCAAATGTTGAAATTTATAAAATGGTTAAAAAATTTTAGAATTGTTGAAAACTGAAAAAGTATTAGTATTTAAGTTTAGACGGACGCGCCGCTTTATTCCAAAAAACATAAAAAAAATTTATTTATATACGTAAATGTGTGTATGTAGAAAAAAATTTGGAAAAAAAATACATATACATATGTAAGTAATATACTTAAATGCTGCTTCCGAGTTTCTGCCTTAATCGCTGCTGCTTCTTCTGCTGTGCTGCTGCTGCGATGTTGGTGCTTTTGCTGCTACTGCGCTGCCAGTAATAAGTCGCTGCTGGTGTTGTTGCTGCTGCTGTATATATGTATATGGCGTGGTTTTGTGCCGTTATGTGAGTAGAGGAATGCCGTTGTTAATTTTGATGCTTGGTGGTACAGTTGCCCTTAAGTAGGCGAATTAAGTTTTTCGAATTATAGATTTCTTATTATTTCCGTTTCTTTAATTTGTATTATCTCTGCTTCTTTTAATGTGTATTTGTAGTCGTAGATTAATTCGAAAATTTTCTTATTATTTCTATGTATATATTTGTAAGTATTTCGTTAGCCAATTTTATTACCTCTGTATTTTGTTATAAGCTCGAGGATATTTTGCTAGAAATTTTTATTATTTCCGTTTTGTTATAAATTTGAAAATGTTGTATTTCGTTTTTTGTTATACACTTGAAAATATTTATTAGAAAAATTGTATTAATCCGTTTTTATTAGAGATTCGAAATTATTTTATTAAAAAATTGCATTACCTCCGTTTTTGTTATAAATCTGAAAATGTTTTATTAGAAAAATTTTTACTTCTGTTTTTGTTATAATTTGAAAATATTTTGTTAGAAATCTTTTTATTACTTCCATTTTTGTTATATAAATTTTAAGATATTTTATTAGAAAATTTTATTACTTCTGTATTTGTTATTAAGTTGAAATTATTTTTTTAACAATCTTATTTAATGTTTAAATTTTTCTTACCGTCACTGCCAAATTTAAAAATGACCGAGGCTCCAGCCTTACGGTCGCCATGTGGCGTTCCAAAATGGAAGCCTCCGTCGGGTGCCGCCATGCGGCGTTACCTTTTTTAAACGCTCCTTCATTTGGGAGGACGCCACCTCCAAATTGTTGCCATTTTCAAGGTGCCAATAATTATATTGTTCGAGGGGGCCTTCTCCGCCAGAACATCAAATGTATTTATTTTCCAGTAAAATAAAAAAAGCTTCAACTGGTTATTACTTAGTTTTTAATTTATTTTAGCGAACTTTAACGATGCGCGATGTCGGTCAAAATTGTAATGGCAATAAGATGAAGACGAGAATTTCTCGTTATAATGATATGCTTTATTTGGTAAATGTAAAATATACAGCAAAATAGATTACCTTATGAATCTGTGAATACAGGGCAGAGATCGCTGGCGGCAGATTTTTAGAGGATGGCTGTAGAAATCCAAGAGGCCGGTTGTCTCGCCGGCGACAACCGTTGACCCGAAAGAACTCTCCGTTTGGAGGGGAAAGTCACCCACACATAAAAGCCGACATGCATGTGCATGAGTGCTGACAAAAAACACACATACACGTATATGTACATGCATGTGACGGTGATGGTGTGGGTGGCTATAAATATAATCGAGTATCGAGTTGAGTTAGGGAGTCACAATCAGATTCGGAAAAATTAGACATCCTGCCTAAACAGTCATGAATAAAACCTTAAAAATCAAAGCCGAAAAAAGTAAAAAAAAAAAAATGAAATTTCGCAGGCTCGAAAATAATTTTTTTGGGTATGCGTAGTGAAACTTTTTTTCCTGAGCCCAAATCCTATCGAAAAATCGATGGCGCGATATCGGTTAACTTTCATCCATACAACTCGATCAACCCTAATGTAGACACTGTAAAAAATCTGGTTGCGATTTTTAGTAGAACGTTAA